>NW_022900940.1:3584730-3647858 GCF_012274545.1 Fukomys damarensis | reverse complement strand
TACACACCAGGGATTTAACTCGGGACCTTATGATTGTGAGGCAGGCGGCAGCATCACTGAGCTAAATCCCCAGCCTGAATCGTGTCTCACTTTAATTTTAAAAACATTTTCTAGGGCTGGGGATTTAGCTCAGCGGTTCGGTGGCCTGCCTTGCAAGCGCAAGGACCCGAATTCAATCCCCAGTAACAAAAAACAAAACAAAACAAAAAAAACCAAAAAATAAAAATAAAAACATTTTCTTTGCTAGCCAAACAAAATACTAAGATTTGCGTTAAGTCTACGTCTGGTTGCCATTTGAAAATATCTCGTTACCAAAATAGCAGGTTACATCCAAGGTGGTGAAACATTTTATGGTCCCAGAAGTTTGATATCTTATCCAAGTAGATTGGTTCTGTAATTCTTTATATGAACACTTTCTTTATTCTCTTTCCTTGCCCTTCAACTTTCCCTTTTTGTTTGCTTGTTCATAACCTCCCTCCCCCGCCCCCAGCAGGGGCTGCGTTTATTTTGCACGTGGTTGTAATTATCAGCACTAGCCAGGGCCAGGCATATTGTTGGTCCTTGTGAAAATTGTTAAGTAGGTGAGGCAAAGCAAATGACACGTCTTGTCACCCTGTGATGTGCCCTACTTCCTGGTGCCCCCGTTCTCAGTGCAGTGGTAGCAATACGATGAGCATTTGTTGAATGAAATTGTTGGGGATCGCGATCCAGCACATCCGGTTAACCACAGGGAGGTGGTTCCCATTGGGTGGGGCCAAGGTCTAGAAATAGATGTAGTTATGGTTAGTAGGCTGGGAAGATGCTTGGGCATGAGACCCAGCTCTGCATGGAAATTAGTAGGACAGAAAATAGCACACTTTATGGATATTAATAAGGCAAGACTAGTGACCCAAGCCAGTTGTTAGCATCAGGTATGTCTGGTGGTGGCTAAAAATAGGGGACACAGGAAGGGACAGTGCATCTGCCTCAAGGAAACAACTGAAATGAGAGCTGGAGCCGTAGGAGATGAAGACTGAGATCACACATGCCGAGGAGGGTGGTGGGCAGAGAGAGTCACAGCAGAGCAGAAGGTGCTGAGAAGCAATCTGGGCAGCCAAAAAAGGTTTGTGATTGTAAACTTCCTGAAGTTGTTGCCAGGTATCCAAGAGGTAACCAAAGGATATGGTGAATGTTTATATTTTTTAAATTAGATTATAGTAAAAGACACATTGGTATTGATCACTTTGATAACGCTTATCCCATTGGCTCTTGCCGCTTTTTGAAGCAGTACCAGAAGTCCTCTTTCCTGGGGGTCTATTGGCTGCCTTGGTGTCCCGAGTTGATTCAGAAGCTTTACCATTTTTCCCCAAGCCCCTTTGACTTGGGGAGGAGCCAGAGTTACAAGTGTGAATCTGGGCAGTGAGGCGCCTGGCCCCAGCAGCGGTGTTCACTGCGTTTCAGATCACACCTTGTAAGGACGTGAGAGAGCTCCCAGAACTGCTTCGGAAAGTGGCAAGAGCTGCGAGATCGGTGAGTTTGCAGCGCCAGGAAGTATTTTGATGGGCTCTAATGACGGACGAGTCTTTTACGGTGATAAATATTCTAAAATTAAACGTTCCCCATGTGTTTTGATCACACCTTGTAGTAAGTAGAGAACAAGGATGTCGTCGACCACCCTAGAATGCATGGGGTGGTTCCCGGACCAAAAAACTGTTTGGTACCAGATGTGCTGAGGGCGAAAAGCCCTGCCCTAGTGCGTGGGAGAGCCTGAGGCTAAGACATGGAAAAGGTCTGCATGGTGAGTCCCTGTGTGAGGAAACCAGGAGCTCCCACCCTGGGGAGTTACAGATGAAAGACCAGCCTCTCCTGTGTGAAGCCTTCTAGATACGGGGCCTGCTTATTACAGGGCTACTTCAGGTGACACAGGGAAAGAGGGCCCGCTAAATAGATCGTGATTTGTTAGCCGGTGACGGGGACGTACAGTATGTTTTATTGCTGCCTGCCTAAGTCGAGTGCACATTTAAATTGAGGACCAGAGTCTTACTTAAAATTTGCCCATAATTCATGCACAGATTTCCCTCATTAAAACCACCACCTGTGTCAGAATGGAGTGATTTTTCAGGCATACAAATGGACTCTGAATATTTACTTTATATCCTGGGAAGAAAATATTTGGGGTCTGACCTGAGAAAGTAGGCTAGGTTATGTTTCAAATGCAAAAATCGTTTACTTTATTATTCTTTCTCTTTCAGTCGGTAAATGTTAGGTTAATCTTCCATATCATGGCTATTAGGTATTGTTTGGAATGAAGACAAGCTAGATTTGTAAAATAAGAGTAGAAACACTGTTGCAGATGGTGGCTTTCATAAATATTGTAAAAATGCCAGAGTCCCAAATCTGTTTGACTGCTTATACAAGTTGCCGTGAATACCCTGAAATTGGTTAATATTGAATCTCTTTGGGGATTTTGTGTTCTGCGGGAATTTGAGAGAAGAGTCAGGCTTGTCAGTGTATAAGGCTCAGAAGGGTCTGCTCTGGCTCCAGGTGTGACCACAGCTTGGTGAGTAGCAGCCCTGTGCCTCTAGGTTCCCTGACTGACTTAGACATTTAGTCACTCTGACTCACCCAAGTAGCACCAGGCCTGGGTCTGGTGTGGAGTCTATCAGAAGAATGCTGTTCTTTTTGTTGGTTGTAGTTACAAGTCTAAACCTTACACACAGGAAACGACCTTACCTATGAATAAAGCCAGCTTAAAGAAGAGGAGAGGAGAAGGGAGGAGAGGAGACGGAGGGGGGAGGGGAAGAGAGAGGGACCTTAGAAGCATCTTTTGGACCTTTTTATCTTGCTCACACTACTTAGCACTTGCCCTTAGTCCTAGTGCCCTGGGCCCAGCCCCACCGTGAATCAGTCACACACTCTAGATTCAGCCACCTCTGAAAAAGCCTGAGGCTTTGGGGGGACCTCTAGACACAAGCCATAACACTGGAGTGGACAGCATGGCAGGGAAAGAACAGCTAATGCAAAGGGCTTGAGGCAGGAAATAATTTGTTCGATGGATCTCCCAAGGGAAACAAGCCAGTGTGGTTGGAGTACCCCAAAACCAGAGGAGAGGGCACAACCAGAGGCCAATATATTAGACACTTCTTTTAGGCTGTGGTAAAGAGTTTAGATTATTCTAAGTACAGTGGGAAACCTCTGATCTAAGAGTATTAAAGATCATTCTAGTTCCAGGGTTGGGAAACGGAACATAAAATTTAACAAAAATGTCAGCTGAGGAAAGACTGGTGGACCAGGCTGGAAGAGTAAAGAATACAATGAAGAAATCTCTGGGATGTGAGTTGGCAGAGTTTGCTGGTGGACTACATGTGGGGGATAGAAATAAAGCAAAAACAAGGGTACTTCTAGGTTTTGGATCAAAGTAACTAAACCTTGAGGGTCTCTCCTGAGGAATCAGGCCAGATCTCCTAGCGCTCCAACATTTTCTCCTGAAAGACAGGCGTCTGACTGTCTGTGCTGCTGAGAAATGGTCCTTATGGAAGTGTTACCTTGTTGTTCTGTCTGCAGGAAGAGAGTGAGTGAGCATTTGAATGCAGCTTTTCAGTCCCTTACGTGTCTACTCTAAGCTTTCTGACAAGGTTGACAGCTGTGGACCAACTGACCGACTGTGGGCGTTGGTTCTGCCAGTAATAGTGTCCATCTTGGCGTCCTGATCCTTAGATTTCAAGAAAAAAAAAAGGAATCTGACAGTATCAGCTCAACTGGCCTTCCTGTTGCCCAGTACCAACCTTTGTCTGCAGCCCACTTCCTGGATCCGGCTTTGTGACTTGGCAGGTTGTGTACATGGCCTGACAGATTGTGATGACAGACCACGTTCCAGAATGGAATCTGGACTGAGGCCAAAGGCATCAGACAGTCCCCAGAGGCCAGTGGGTGACAGCCTGGCCCCTTGGCTCCCCGCCTCTGCACTCAGAGCAGGCGGGGCCCTGGCGCCCAGGGCTAGAGGTGCTGGGTCACTACTGTGGTTTGGACGAAGGCAAGGCGGGGTGAGATGTCCCTGGGCTGCTCTGGAGTTGACTTTGGACAGGAGACTAAGATCAAGCACGTGGTTGAAATTGTACATGTGTTTCTGGCAGAACCCACATCAGGATTTGTGAAAACAGATTTTATAATTTCAGCTGCACTTGGTCAAAGGGATGTGGAGGGATCTCTGGGCTCTTGTCTCACTGAGGAGTGGAGTCAAAACTCCATGCTGAGGAGGTCGCCTTGACACCTCTTCAGTACAGCCTCTTGTTTGGGCCCAGGGCAGTCAGTCATGTGAGACATGAGATTCTTCTCTGATGAGTCCAGTGAGAGAATGAACAGAGAGGTCTGGGTGGGGCTCGGGATCAGACAAAGACCAGCACCAAGGCAGCAGAGGGCAAGGTGCTAGTACCCCAGAGCAGAGGGCAGAAGAAACTGCAGCTGCCTGATCCTGGTAGGAGCTGGAGCCTCAAGGAGGCATCTCCAGCAGGGACAGAGACACATGGAAGTCGTTACTGCGAGGGAAATGGCCCAGAAATACCAGGAAGCAGGAAAGGAATATGGCCCCTCTCTCTGTCGCCTTCCACAGGAGAGGAAGGTAGGAAGGAAGATGGACTCAGAGGAAGAATCTGCCAAAGGAAGAATCACCAGCACAAGAGGGAAAGTTTTGTCAGGGCCTGGTCTCCTATAATCCCGGCTCTCCAGGAGGCTGAAGCAGGAGAATCACAAGTTCAAGCCCAAACTGGGCAACTTAGCAAGACTCTGACTCAAAAAATAAAAAGGGTGAGGGATATAGCTCAGTGCAAATCTTAGTCATGATATTCTATAAAAATCAGCAAAAAGAAAAAAATAAAAATTTTCTACAATCTTCATCTGTGATGACTAAAACATATCAGTGTGTGCTTTTCGGAGACCATCTTTAGTGCCTATATGCACCACGCGTATGTTGCATCACTGGATTCCTACTGTACACTCTGTTGTGAGCTTCTCAGTGGCTGTGAAGTGTGCCTGGTTAGACTCACAGAACAGTTTATGTCCCAGCTCTATTGTTGGTCATTTATGTCTTTTCCATTTTCTTTTTCATTTTACAAAACATTGGAATGAATAATCTTTTTAAAACAGCTTTATTAGTATATAATTCTTACCTCATAAAATTCATGCATTGAAAATGTACAGTGCAGTGATTTTTAGGGTGGTCGGAGTTGCGCGGCCAGTGCCACAATCTAATTTTAGTACATTTTTGTCTTTCCCAAAGGAAACTTGAATCCGTGATAGTCATCATCGTCCCCACCCTTCCCAGACTCAGGACAACCTCCAATTTGCATTCTTTTTCTGCAGATTTTGCCTCTTCTGGGTTTATTCGATAAATGGAGTCCTACATTATCTGGACTTCATTTAGCTCAATAGGAGACTGAACCGAGTGCATCACACTGACCTACATTCCCACCCCAAACCCTGCCCTGCCTTTTTAATATTTTAAGTCAAGGTCTCAGTAGGTCGCCAAATTCACCATGCCGGGTTTTAACTCTCCATCCTCCTGGCTCAGTGTGTCGACTTCTGTGTGTGGCCTCCCTCAGATAACATAATGGTCGTAACATTCATCCACTGTAGTAGCTCTATCAGAACTTCCTTCCTTTTAGTCTTTCCTGGTCTCCTATAATCCCAGTTCTCCAGGAGGCTGAACCAGGAGAATCACAGGTTTGTTGTTAGACGTTCCATAGTACAGATGCACCACAGTTTATTTATTCATTAATCAGAGAGAGATACTTGAATTGTTTCCAAGGTGAATAATCTTACAGGTTCATCACTGCACACATCTTAATCAGTTCTTTCGAATGCATTGCCCAACTTGAAAATACTGAGTCAAGGATCATGCACACAGTCTGCAGACTTTGGCATACATCACACATCTCGTCTACTCTTTGCTGCGTGGGCGCATAAGGTACTTAATGGAGTTTACCCTCTCAAGGGTTGTTGTCCGCTGTTTGGTATGTGGAGTTTGGTTGGGAGTGCGGACTAGGAGGGTAAGGTGTGGAATCACCAGGCAGACTCTGGGGAGATTTCTGAAATGCTTCTGCTTTATTTAGGAAATGCACAAGCTTATATAGCCTATGTGTGGACAACCATGGGGGAGGAGCATGGGAGGAGCATTTGATTACATGGCACTTTCTTATAGGTTACCCAGCTCCATACATTAGTGGAGAACATTGTGTTATCTTATTGGCTAGACATATGGTGGGGTGATTTTTCTTGGGCAAGGTGATAGAGTCATGAACTAGGGGCGGAGGTGTGGCCTATTAGACCCAGGTCTACACACTTAGGTGAGCCTGCTCAGCCTTAGCATGGTCTCCAAGTTTAACAGGAGACAGGAAAGGATCACTGCTGTGGTTCTCCATACTGCAAACTACAAAAGGTCTCTTGAGTTCCTTGGGACGCTTGGAAATGTCTGCAGTATTTAGCTGTCTGGGTTACCACCCTGGGGGACTCCATCCTGTTCTAGGTGCTGGGGATTCTAACGGCAGTGAGACTATGAAAGGGAACAGAGAGTTTTTCTGTGGATCATTCTTCACCGTTTCTAACTAGAAACCTCCTACAGTCTCGCATGTAAGCAGTGTGTCTCATTGTATGGCCTCACTTTGTCCTGTTAATCGCAGTGCAGCTTCCGCTACCAACCTCTTCAAAAAACCACCTGTACCAGTGCCATTTCGACCCCAGGCTTCATAGTACATAGGAAGCTAAGTATCAGGAGACTCATCATCTTATTTATTTAAAGTATGTTAATGGGTGAACTGATTTTTGCTTCTGCTCCTTAAGAATTTGGAAGTAAGTGAAAATTTGTTTGCTACCTGCTGTGGTTTTTAATCTAACACAGCTACTGAACTCTGGGGTGCCCTCCTGGGTGAAATCGACTTACACTTCTGCTGCATTATATGCAAGCACCCTGTGGGGAAGGCAGCTGGTGGATAAGCACCAAGCTTAAGCCTTGGACAGTGTGAGTCCTGGCTGTGTTTACAAACAGAATGGTCTCTGCAGTAACCAACCAGGGGTAGATGAGGGAGCAGCCCATTCACAGCTGCATCTAATCTTTCCCAAGCTGAGGCTGTTCCTGAGTGATGAGAGGAGCCTGGCTTTCGGGGCCCTCACCCTCTCCCCAGACAATCTTCCTCCACTGGCCTTTCTGGTCACAAGCTCCAAGGGGAGTTAACATGCCTGGTTCTTTGTTCAAAGATTCTCTGCTGTGCTCCTCGAAAATACCTACGATGAGCATCTTGACATTGATGGATTTGCCCTGATTGTTCTTCCATGCCCTCTTGGGAACAACCACATGTTGAGAAGAAAGTCTGGTGGGGAAAAATAAGCATTGCTTTTCTTTTCTGGAAGAGGTTTTTGCTGATTTCCCAGGCAAGACTCAAACTTGGGATCCTCCTGCCTCAGCCTCCCAGAGTGCTGGGATTATAGGTGTGTGCCACCAAGCCTGGCTGATGTTGTACTTCCTTTGTGTGTCAGTTACAAGAGGCACTTTTATATAGGATACCCAGTTTCAATTTATGAACCAAACTCAAAGTAGGTGCCATTGTGCCCATTTTAAGGATGAGAAGTGTGAGGCACAGTTGTGCTAAATCTGTGAAAAGGAATTTAATTGTAGACACCTAATGAAGGTACTTAGGGAGCACATCGATTCTTAAGAGTAAATAAAGCAAATCCTGCTGCTAGATTCTCCCCCTCAGTTGGAGACAGTGCACATTGTGGTGGTCTGAATCTTGTTGAAAAATAAATGCTGTAGAACTATACTTCCCAAGGCGTGAATTTCAGAGAAAGTGTCTGGCAAAAAAGGTTGAGGAGTGTTTCTATGACCAAGAAATGAAGAGCTAGGCATGGTGCATGCATGTCATCCCAGCACCCTGGGAAGCGGACGTAAGAGGATTGCAAGTTTGAGAACCTGTTTCAAAATCTTAAAAAATTAATAGAAAGGGTTGGGAATACAGCTCAGTGCAAAGGCTCTGGGTTCAGTCCCCAGTACTGAAGAAAAGAGGAAGAAAAAGGGAAGGAGGAGGAGGAGGAGGAGGAAGGAAAAAGATGGGAGGGGAAAGGGAAGGGAAGGAAGAAGACAGGTAGAAGGAGGAGGAGAAGAGGAAAGGAAATTTAGGGAATGTTGAGTTAAATTCAGTTGCAGATTCCCAATTCGAGGCTTTCTTTTTTTTTTGTTTTGGTTTTTTGGTTTTTTGAGACAGGGTCTCGCTATGTCATTGAGTCTGACCTGGAACTCACTGTGTAGCCCAGGCTGGTCTCGAACGCATACCAATCCTCCTGCCTCAGTCTCCTGAGTGCTGGCATTATAGGTGTGCGCCACCATGCCTGGCTCTTGGAGATTCTTAATACATGTGCATCGTGAACTACAGGATGGGTAAAGCATTGATGCGTTTTTTTGTGCAGTGCCAATTAGCATTCTAAGGAGGTGTTTCTTTTACATATGCAACCAGAGAGAACTCATAATGGCCATGCTTTTTGGGTTTGATTTTTAAAAACAGGGTATGTCTATGAGTACACAGCTATTTAATAAAATTGTACCTTCTTTTCCTTTGCCTCTGAGATTCTCTCTTAAGCAACAACTGTTACTTTCCACTTCTGAGATAGTCTGTGTATATGTGAACTTCTGTGTTTGTGTGTATGCGTGTGTGTGTGTGCGTATAAGTACATGTTTGCATTTCAGTTTTGAGGCTGGCTCCATTGTTCTGTACTTGTTTGCATAATATATATTAGGGATTGCTCTGGCAGTACACACCAAATTATGACATTTAGTTTTATATCTATGTGGTTTCCTGTGGTATGGACATGGCAGACCCAGGAGCATTCCTAATCTTTTACTGTTACAGACAGTGCTGCAGTGGGTACCCTTGCACATCTGTCTTTGCCCCCACTGTGTTTCTTATACCAACTTTTTTTTTTTTTTTTTTTTTTTTTTTTTTTGGTACTAGGGATTGAACTTGGGTCCTTCCACTTGCAAGGCAGGCCACTGAACCACTGAGCTACATCCCCAGGGCCTCTTATACCAACTTTTAAATAAAGACTAGGAGTGTGTCTCAGTGGTAGAGCACTAGCCTAGACTGCAGAGGCCCCAGATTTGATCCCCAGCACTATAAAAAAACAAAAGCAAGGGCGGAATTCTGTACTGTGGCTCTGTGAAGTCAAGAATGCCTTAAGCATTTTGCTTTTGTTTTTTTGAGGCAGGGCCTTGCTATGTAGTGCAGGTGGTCTTGAACCCACTGTTTATGTAGCCCAGGCCGGCCTCAAACTCACAATGATGCAAGTGCTCAAATTGTGGCTGTGCGCCACCACCGTTGGGCTTCCGAATGCCTCGTTTATGGCCTTCTAATGATTTGTTTTCATCTAGAGAGAAAAGAATTGAATTTTTTGAGAAGAATAGATCTGGGGCCTAGAGAAAATACAGTAATACCTTGGTTCATGCACGCTTCTCTTCACAAATAATTCAGTTCTAGGATAAAAGTGTTTGGCCAAATTTGCTTCAGCTCACAAGCCCCATACTGGGTAACAAACATGACCACAGCCATCTCCCTGGGACAGAAGTGATCACCGGCAGTGACATCTCACATGGCTCTGTATCCTTGTTGGAGTCTTGATTCCAGCTGAATGGGCAGGTCCGTATTTGAATAGAAACAGTCACCAGAATTTTCCCATGGGAATTTCTGCAGGCATGAGCCATGGGAAGCCTATAGGGTGATCAAAATATATGGTGAATGCTTAAATTTTTTTTTTTAAGAAAAACACATTTGCCAATAATCCCCCTCAAAACACTTTCCCTCCTTTCAAGCACACATATCCCATAACTCTTGCCACTTTCTGAAGCAGTTCTAGAACTTCTCTCTCATGAGTGTCTTTATGAGATGTGATCAAACATTCAACGAAGGCTGCTGTTAAGGGCCACCCAACAGAAAGACAAGCTTATAAAAACATCAGTGTGTCCTTATCCATATTACTCACTGGATCCGGCACTGTGGTCTCACTCTTTCCCAAAGTTAAAATGGCCAGGAAAGTTAAACTTTTGGGGTCAATTTAGGATGTGGAGACAGCCACAGCACCGCCACTAAAGAAACTCATGGAAGAGGATGTCCAGAACCGCTTCAGAAAATAGCAAGATGAAGGAATAAGCATAATCAAAGCAATGAGGTATGTTTTGAGAAGGATTAAGGTAACGTATCTTTCCTGTCATGTTTTTAAATTGAAACACCACACTTTTCAGTCACATCGGGTATGTTGTGTGTAAAAATGGTCTGCTGGTTAGAGGTGTACAGAATATAGTGTAACAAGTCCTCATTCTCCCCTTCTCGTCAAGGACCTGGAATTGAGTCGCTGTGTAAATCTTAAATATTGAAGCAGCTTGGAGTCCATAGGGAGGAATTGCACCAAAAGAGACCTTGAAACACAGGTCCACTTTGATTCTAGTCCTGTGAGCGATCTGGGCCCTTTCATGTCTTCTGTGACTGTGTCAGCTGCTGCTGGAAAAGCTCAGGAATCTTCTAGAAGGGAAGCTGACCCTTACTGAGCATCTCCTGTGTGCCAGGAATTGTTAGATGCTCTTATCCTTCAAAGAGGGATCGCTGGCCCCAGTTCACTTGTGAAAACCAGGCCCTGGGAGGCTCAGCAGGCTGCCAGCACCCACGAGCGAAGTGCCAAAACCAGGCTGAGGTGCGGGCCTTGCGAACTCTCCCTTCTGCGGTGGTCGCACCACCTGCTCTGCAGCCCCTCGAGTCGCAGGGCATCCAAACAGAGATGAGAGGGAATCTGCATTACCAGGCTCAGCTTCCTGCCAGGGCAGGATGTCATTGCAGGGCTGAGGCCAGAGCTGACGATAAACTGATCCCAAACATGTTCCTGGCAGGACATTTGGGGACAAGTGGGAGTGGGACAGAGGAGGGGAAGGTGGGGGCTGAGGCGCTAGGATCCTCCTGTGATCTCCGAAGTCCTTTGGCCCAAGCATGAGAACATTTCCTGCATGATGGGCCTGGATATTTAGGGGCCTCTGTGAGGTGCTCGTCTTGCTGTCACCTGGAGCTGCTCTGCGGGACCTGACCAGGGCTCCATTCTCTCTCTGAGGTCTCACAGGTACAGCGTGGAGCATTTTGACATTTTCCTTTCTTTTTTAAATTTATTAATATATGTTTGTGAACATAATGAATATATTCACAGTGGGGTATTGGTAGATGTACATTCTGTCTTACGGACTCGTGTTCACCAATACTTTTTTTAGATTATAAGTGAACCAAACACCATTTGAACAGCTTTATATTCATAACTGTAGGGCTTCGTTATTCTTTGCTTCCCTTTTCTTTTCTTCAGAAGTTCAGGAAATTAAATAAGATTTGTGGTTTTATACAAAGTTTTAAAAATTCCCAAGAAGTGTCATTTTATTTCTTTCGAGACTCCTTATTAGGTATTTTATCTGGAAAATTACTGTGTCAAGAAATGCTTTTCTTATTTTTAGAAAATTTGTTTCATCTTTTTTTCTTTCTTTCCTTTTTTTCCTTCCTCCATCTCCACCTTCTTCTGTCTCTTCCTAACTCCTTCCTCCTTCTCTCGCTCCCCGCTTCCTTGACGCCCCTTCTTTTCTGCCTTACTGCTTTCCTTTCCTCCCTCACTCCCTCCTTCCTTCCACTTAGAAGGGCTCTGATGTTTCATGGTGCTCACCTCACAAAGGGTGCAGTGAGCCAGGACAAGCTCCGCAGTGGCAGTGGCCGCGCTGTTTCTCTTTGTTTTCCCTAGTGAGCTCACTTTGTCAGGATGATCGCTAACTAGAGCCACCTCGCTGACAGGAGGAGCGAATCACAGCTCTCCGGGGCTCCCTGACACTGTTCAAGGTCCTCTGGGACTGGCCCTGCTTTGATTCTCTTTGCCAGCCAGCCTTGTCACTTGCCTTTCTCCTCTTCCTCTGAATCATCGTGCTTGGGTCTCTGGTTTTATAGAGATACTTTGCACTGAGCTGGGGCTGGACTTTCAAGAGGAAAAAGATCTACTTTCCTGAAATCAAGTCTCCCGGGGAAAGGTTTCCAGGATCTCAAGTGTTGTTGAGAAAATCCTTGCTCTTTCTTGGAATGGGTCGGGTGAGTGAGGGTAGACATTTGGCGGGGAAGAAGGCTTATTTTTTCTTTTTTAGAGGTGCTGGGGATCACACTCAGGATCTCAGCTGCACCCCAAACTCAGGGCTTGAATCTTTCTCTTCCTTTACAAGGGCAGAGGCAGGCAATCTTACCTTTCTGCTCGCTCAACCTAAAAGGCTGCCGGCCAGCAATTCTTCACTGCAGGTCTGGTTTCCAGCACTTACCAGGCAGTGCCCAATGCTCTCTCTAGTCGGCATCCTTCCTTCCCCAAGGAGCTGTGGAGAGCTCCTGTTCGTGGGGAGTGTGTGTTCTGGCAAGAAAGACAGGCAGTAATTCTCAAGCCAGATGAGTGCGCGCATGCGTGCACACACAGTCTCTCTCTCTCTCTCTCTCTCTCTCTCTCTCTCTCTCTCTCACACACACACACACACACACACACATGCACGCGCACGTGCACGCGTGGGAACCTGGAAATAAGTACAGGGGCTCTGTTAGACGCAGGGCTCCATGACACAATTGCAGTGAGTAATTAGTCACGACCAAAAACAGAGAAAGTGCAAGTCCTCTCTTCTGAGTTGCCCCTCAGTAGGAAGAAGAGGTAGTCGGGCAAGGGCTGGGAGAGAAGCTCTCCAAGCAGAGAGGCCTCATTGCAAATGTGGGGGACGGGAATGTGCGAGGTGTGCCGAGAGAGGAGAGAAGCTAGTTGACTGCAGATGGAAGGAGGCAGTTGCGACAAAGTGCAGAGACAGTGCAAAGGCTGTGAAGAATGGAGACTAGCGAGAGTATCGGGCAGTGCCTGGTGAGTGCTGAAAACATCAGGCAAGCCACAGCGCATGCGTGCTTCTTCCTTAAGCTTTTATTGGGATGCAGTGTAGGACTGTCCATTTGAAGTGTTATCCATGTAAATAGACAATTCACTGGATTTTTAATTTATGTGGGGGCAACCAACATAAAACAATCTTGCTTTAGAACCTTGGATCAACTGAACAATTTGTTTCTTAAATGTGTACATTCAGTGAAAGAGCTTGTCCCCAGATATTTGTACTGCAATTAAAATCAAAGTATCGCATCAGTTAATGGGAAATTGTTCTGATTCGTGTAGCAAAAGGGGATTGAAGATATTTCCAGATATATGTGATTAGGCCACATATATTTGGCCAAATATGAGTCCAGCATCGTGTGGCCAGCTTCTCTGTCCTGGTCATGTGCTTTGCTTTGCTTCCGTCCTGTAAGGATGTGATGTTTTGAGCATGTGCACCAGGGGGTCACTTGTGACAGGAGGGGCCCTGTGCTTACTCTGAGCACATTGGGCACCAGGAGAAGCACAATGTTGTTCTATGCAACCAGCGAACCAAAGGACTGGTAGACCTGGCTGAACTCTGTGTTGCAAAATTAGCAGCAACGCTTGGGCAGGAGTATTGCCAGTGATTTCCAGAAAAACAATCGCTCACTGGTGGGTCGTACCTGTGATATCAAAAACCCAGGTTTCCCTCTCCAGAACATGATATTTGGTTTTCTGACTAAAGCAGGGCTTGTCAATTTGTAAACAGTAAGATAGACCACTAATCATTTCAGAGTAAAGCTTGGAGATATCAAGACAGAAACGGTACTTATTGGCCACAGTGTGGGTTGATAGCCCAGTAATAGCAGCAGCTGCCCTTGCTGTGGTTTCTGCAGAAGATAGGAATAGGAAATGAAGCCACATTTTCAGGGAAGTGTTGGATTTTGCTAAAACAAAACAACAACAAAAAAAACCCTACCCTTTTTAAACCACTTAGTGGCTGGGATATTTAAACTATTGACAATCATAGTGTTCATTGTATCTTGTGAAATAACTGTCTATCCATTGGGGTATGTGAAGTGAAAAATTATCTCAACTATAGAACTGTTTGTTAAAAAACAAAATTTACATGTGACCTGCAGGGTGTATCACAGCTGAGGAATTTTATCCAGACACAAAATGGCCAATTGATCAACAATATTCTTTTTTTTTTTTTTTTTTTTTTTTTTTTTTTTTTTTTTGAGACAGGGTCTCACTATCCTGGAACTCACTGTGTAGACCAGGCTAGTCTCGAACTCACAGCGATTCTCCTGCCTCAGCCTTCTGAGTGCCGGGATTACAGGCGTGCGCCACCACACCCGGCTTTATGATCAAGAATGTTCTTAAATCAAGAAAGCCCATGCTGAGTAGCAGTCAGATCCTAGGCAACCTTTCACCTTCTTTCCGTCTCTATACATTTCCCCTTTCTGTACATTTCATGTAGATGCCATTAAATGATTTTAAGTCAGTTTTTGGTGGCTCAGAATGTTTCTGAGACTCTTCTATATTGTAGCCTTGTCAGTACCCCCATACCTTTTAGTTACCAAATATTATGCTGTCATTCTATTCTGATTTGGGGGTATGTCACACTTTATCCATTTAGAGATGATGGACATTTGGGCTCTTTTCACTTTTTAGCTTTTATGCATAATGATACCACGCACATTTTTGTACCACAGATGTTTTTGTCTTTGTGTTGGACATACGTTTTTATTTCACTTTAGTGGCTATCTAGGGGTAGCATTTCTGGGACATATGGCACCTGTGTGTTAACATTCTGAGGAAGTGCCGAACTGTTTTCCAATATGGTTATTACCGTTACCTTCACACTAGCAAGACATGAAGGTTTTCTTGCTCTCCACATCTTTCTTGCTCTCCACATCTTCGCCAACACATGCATTATCTGTCTTAGTCTTTCTCATTACGGCATTTTAGTGGATGTGAAGCCGCATCTCATTGTGATTTGCACTTGTATTTCCCTAGCAACTAAAGATATTGAACACCTTCTCATATGGACTTTGTCATTTTTCCTTGAAGAAATGTCTCTCCAAATCCTCTGCCCATTTTTAAGTTGGGTGTTTTTTTTATAAAATATAAATTCACTGTCAGATATATGATTGCAAATATTCCTCCCAGTCAGTGGATTGGTGCCCTTTGAAGCACAAAAGTTTTGCAAATTCTAATGAAATTGGATTTATTCATCTTCTCTTTTACCCATTATGCTTTTGGTGTCATACTAAAGGAATTGTTGCCTAACCAGATGACAAAAATATATATTCTGTTTTCTTCTAAGAGTTTTGCATGTTAAACTCTTACACTTAGGTCTGTGACACTGTTTGTTGCTGCTGCTGTTGTATGATATGAGACAGAGCTCTACCTTTATTATTTTTCATCTGACTATCCAGTTCGTCCAGCATAATTTGTTGAAAAGACTACTCTTTCCATGTTAAATTGTTTTGGCACCTTTGTAGAAAATCAACCTGTCACAGAAATTAAGAGTTTATTTCTTGACTATCAGGTGAATGTACTTTTAACTGGCATCTTTCTAACATGGTGTGAAGCCTCCAGAAAGCCAAGTTCTGTGTGCATAGTAAAGCAGCTGGGATTTGGAAAGTGAGTTCTGGGTTGACAGGCTCTCATTTTCTCTGGTTATAAAGTGAGTTTTGGGACAAAAGCTCTAGTCTTAGTTATCTATAGGACTGCAAAAACCTTCAGGTGATTTGCAGACTCTTAATAGAGCTTCACCTTAACCACACTTTGCAAGGCAATATCTAAAGCTCTTTTCTATTTCTTTTTTCCTATTAAAACATAATACGAGTTGAAGAGATGAGATTTGCTATCATGATGCAATGTGCACATTTAAATGAGTTGATACAGTAATGTGACTACAATACAATGTATTTCCATATGAGATCACTTGTCACACAAACTCAAGGCAATGATCTTTCCATTCTGCAGAGCTTTTGCAGTAAGCCATAAGAACATAAATATTGGGTGTTCATCCCCCAAGATTCATGCTTCTTCTCTTTCTAAAGTCTTTCTCTTGGGATGTTTCCTCATGGGCAGCCCAAGGTGGACAGCGCCCCAAACTGCATCAGCATCCCTGGACTGCCTCTTCGTTGTTCTGTTGTCATCACTATAACAAAACACCCGAGACAGGCTAACTTTATTCAGAAAAGAAGTTTTTCTTACCAGGAGGTTTGAGCTGGCCTTGCTTCCACTCCGGGCCGCCTCACATTATGGAAGAAGCATTTGTAAAAACACAAATTTCCAGCCACCGTGCAAAAATGCAAAGCAGGGCTCTGTGTGCTCACGTGGCAAGTCGGTACGATCCTCTGTTGAACCGTTTCATGCAGGCCTGTCCGTGTGTGTGCACCACTGCTACCTGTACCAGGCCAACTCTTTCACTCAGGTGTATTCCCCAGCCAGCCCCTGTGAGAACTTGGCCTGAAATTAATCCTGTTAGGTCTCACAGCCACCCCTTCTTTGTTGTGAGAAGTTATTAAACCATGCTCCCTGTTGCTCCTAACTCCTTGTGTGTCTGCCTTTAGCCACCATTAAAATCAGAACGCTCCTGGATGGTACTACTCCTGAGATCTTGTATTTCTAAGGTGTTAAATAGCTTCATGAAGATCACTTCAACTTCCTAGCCTTTGCTCAAAAGGTTTTGAGATAATATTCCTAATAAACTGGTTCCTATACAGAAACGGAAGAGAAAGTCACATAAAGACTCAGGATAAGGAAACAAGGAGTATATATTAAATGTGCTTTCCATAATATGTTTTGTACACATGAATAAAAAAGCTAAGATAAATTCTATTCTGAGGAGACCCAGATCTTTGAGCTGAACCTACTAAAACCTCACCAAGAAGTGCTCTCATCTCATTATTTATGTATTGGATATAATGGCTTTTACTTTTACAAGAACTTTTCTTTCAAATAAAATAACTCAGGCCTTTAGAATAGGTCATCGTAATGGAAATTAAATCTTCCTTTCTATTCTTGTTGATTTTAAAAATAGCTACATGGGTCCACAGTTGGTTAATATTTCTTGTCTTTTATTTTTAGGAATTGGCCCAGAGATCTGGCACTCTTTTTCCTCCAGCAGTTTCCAGGTTTTCTGTGTCTTCTCCTCCTCATGAAGTTTCCCAGCATGAACTTCAGGGAAAGGTCCCGTGGGTGGCCATTTCCCAACATGGGCCTGTGTTTTCCAGTGTTTTATCATTTGTAAGAGAAGGGGCTGTTCTACAATCACTTTAAGCTTCCCATTAGTTAAATACAGAACTGTGGCTTCTTTTCCTTCCACCATAGGCTCCACGACATCTTCTTAGACTGCAGATTTTAAAAGGAAATCTCTTTGGGATTCTAAATCATTACAATCGTTATTGTCAATATCGTCCTTAATGCAAGTCTTTCATAAGCAAAACATGATGTTGGACTAAAGAAAGGGATCACCCTTTAAACCCTATTTTAATACATGTGAAGCTGTGGCAGAGATCTCAGAACACAGGTCATCTTCCCTCCTAAGATATTTGCCCGTCGTCCTCCTACTGATGTGGATTGGGCACACAGGGCCTCCTTTCTGACCAGGGGCCTCCTTAGAGTACTTCCTGTCTTTTAAGAACTAGAATAAATATTTCAAAAGTAACTTTGTAGGGGCCGGGGATTTAGCTCAGCGGTTCAGTGGCCTGCCTTGCAAGTGCAAGGACCCGAGTTCAATCCCCAGTACCAAAACAAAAAAAAAACAAAAAACAAAAGTAACTTTGTATGCCTGCTTGCAAAGGAAGTTTAATATTCCCAGCCTAAAATTGAACATTATTAAGATACGTGGTTCATTGAACGCACCATGATGTTATTATATTCTACTGGCCAACCTACGCCCCTGCTTTCTCCTGTATGCTACATAGAGTTGGTGTTAGAGAGATGCTAAGTGTATAAATAGCAGCAGGCTGAGTCCTCTGAGGGCTATTTATAAGGATTACTCATAAATGAACCAAAAAGGAATAAATTTCACCCTGAGATGCACTGTCATTTAAGACCTCCTCTGGGTTGCTTGAAGTCATTTTAGGCAGTGACACATGCCGCCCTGCACTTTGGCAATCCCTGGATAAAGGATCCACTTCCTGGCCTCTGATACATGAGGTGTGATTTTAAAAATATACTGTGTGTTTTAAAAATTGCAATAAAGGACACATTGCCATTAATTCCCCTCACAATACTCTCCCTTGCTTTCAGCACACGGACTCCGTCATTCTTGCCCCTTGCTAAGCAGTTCTGGAGTCCTTTACAGCGAATGTCTTCAGTTGCACCGTCTTGGCTGCCTTGATGTCATAGATGGATTCAAGGTATTTACTTTTCATGGTCATTTTGACTCTGGGACAGAGTTAGAGTGGCAGATCTGGTGAATAAAATGGTTGAAAATACACAGTAATGTTTTTACAAGTGTGCCTTTCTGCTCAATGGCACTCCACAGAGGCATTCACCAAGTTTTTTATCTCACCTTGTAAAGACACTCATAAAAGAGGACTTCCTGAGCTGCTTCAGAAAGTGGCAAGCATCGTGGGATAACTGTGTTCAAAGCAAGGGGGAGTATTTTGAGGGTGTGTGTCTTGAGCAGTGTGTCTTTTACTGCTGCAAATTTTTAAAATTTAGACATTTACTATACTTTTTGATTATCCCATATTCCCCTTTCAGGAAATGCGGATGAAAAATCTGGTTCTTATAGTCACCAGCCAGACCATTTTGTGATAAGTGGTCTTCCAGAAAAATCTTGCCTGTTTGAAATGTTTGCATGAAACTTTCTTGTGTAAGAAAGATGTGTCCCAAGTCAAACAGATAGAGCTTGCCTGTCTTTCACCTGCACTCTCCTCTTCCCCACTTTCATTCTTCCTATCTCCTCACTCTCCTCCTTCTTGCGCCCTTGTTAGTCATCTTCGCAGCAGGGTACCTGTGGGAGTGTGTTTTTCATCATTAGGTGTAGAAGCAGACACACTCCAGATGTCTCTAGGGAGAGCCCATAATTCCCAGTTTACCGGGTTCTGTGATATTTTTAGTGAGGACCACAGAGAAGCTATTAGCAATGATGTTTGTTTATGATATTTTAAAAATATCTCACTGCAGCTTTTACTCCCATACCATCCCTTTATCCCCCAAGAAAGCAAACTAAAGTCTAAGAAAATCAAACCTGAATATTCAACAACAGGTCCATGAGGAAACTTTTGCCTAAGCAAAGCAAATGACTGCAGCTCAGTGACTTCTGCAATCTGGATTTTCTTTTTCATGCAAGCTTTCAGCTTTCAACATGATTTGCTTTATTTATTCCGTTATTTGTGGCTAGATTATCACTTTAGGGAAGCAGCTTGCACCGCTCAGCAGCAGATGGAGAAGGCTACCTTGATCAGGCAATTCCCAAAAGAAGACACAGCAGAGAATCCCACGAACATTAATTAGATTTCTCAGTGCAAACTGACTTCCAGTTTGTCCAGGGATGAACGCCTGACTCCACCTTTCCCTGTGATCAGATCCTTGTTCTTGGGACCTTAAAGAGAAATTTTCTTTTTCTGGGGCTGAAGTTGTGCAAGGTGGAAGCTTGGGAGCTATTGTGGCCAAATTTTCTTCCTTGTGGGAGAAGACAGTGGACCAGAAGACTGAGGTGAGAGTGAAGAGAGTTGAGAGTTTTGACCGTACCTGCTCATGGTGGCCCGTTCCTGTGGTCCCAGCTGCTTGGAGGCTGAGATAGGGAATCATTTCTGTCCAGGAGTTTAAGACCAGTCTGCATAGCATAGTGAGACTCATCACACCCCTAAACAAGGAGTTTTGATTACATTTGATTGTACCCTCCTTATGCCTGGCTTCGTCTCGCTTTTTTGTGTCAGTCACCTTTCCATTGATACAATGAAAGACCCAAGATAATCAGCTTATAATGAGAAAAGGTTTATCTGAGTTCACAGTTCTGAGATTCTAATCCATGATCTACTAGCCTTGCTGCTTTGGGCCTGTGACAAGGAACACATCAGAGCAAGAGCAAAACTGCTCACTTTATGGTCAGGAAACAAAACAGGGACAGAATAGGCTGGAATTCCATGCTTTTCTTTAAAGGAGCCACCAAAATTATCTAAAGACCTCCCACTCCATAGCCTCTGCCTTATAAAGATCTCACCACCTCCAGTCGCCCCAAGCTGGGTACCAAGGCTTTTACAGATGGGCCATTGGGGAACATTCCAGATCCAAGCTATAGCATCTTTGTCTAGCTTGTTATATAAAATATCACGATATCCTCTCCACTTTTCCTTTTTGCTTTGGGACTTTTCATGCTGGAATTTATTTACCTGTAAACCCAAAAAGTCCAAATAGGTAACAAAAAGTAGTCAGGATATAATCAATCTCATTCAATAATCAGTGGTATTATGAGCATAGAGAAAAACAGACATGCGCCTCCAAACATGTCAGACTGCAGTCCTCAAAGTAACACTATGGGATAAGGAATCTTCTCTCCCTGTTTTACAGGTTAGGAAGCTACGACTGTTAGAGCTTAAAAAACATTCCAGAGAAACCCAACTGGTAAGGGTTAACCAGGATTTGAACCTAGGGTGACCTGACTTGAGAGCTTCTTTGTTTTCCCAGACTTAAATGACTTCTCAGTTGATATTTCTTTGATTTTTCTCTTATTTGTGTTAGATATGGTTCTGCAAAAGGGAAGGACCAAAGATGGACTAAATTGGCAATTATTTCCAAGATTATGGGACTTACAAAGATGAAAGAACTCAGATATTAAATTCTCCAAACCCTCACTCCTTTTACAAATTAAAAACTGTGGCCTTAGAAGTGAGGGCCCACCTTCCAGGCCACACAGCTATTGAATGGTTGTGCTGAAACCTGAACGCATGTCCCAACATCAATATCTTGGCTTTCCCCTTCAAATACATCCTTTCTGGTATGAATTTGCTATTTTTTTCCACAGGCCTTTTGAACCTTTGGACTATGTGAATTGCTTTTCTAGAGGCTTTGCTAACATCTTTTTTTCCTCCTTTCATAGAGTTATTAAACTGTCCATCATCCTGACTTCATAATTGCCTCCATGAAGACAAGAACTCTGTGTTGTTCACCAGTATCTCTCAGTGTTTACTGTGTCTAAATCGTGACTAAATAGCACACTGGATTTGTAGCCAAGATCTGATGTGTAAAGCGATTGAATCGTATGGCTCTGGAACATATCTTCTTGTTCTAATTCTATGGCTTATGCTGGGTTGAACATTTGCCGTTGTAATAAAAAAGAAAACATAGCATTTAAACTTGTAGCTGTGAGGACAAAAATGCTCATAGAAGTATCAAGAATGTTGATGCTTCTGTAGCCTTCTTTCTTTCGGTTTGGGGATTTTACTAAACTATCAGCCATAGAACTATTCCACCCCCAATCCCATCCTTTTTGAGCATGCACTAGAACAACGAGACTTGCCCCGGGAACTGAGCAGTGACCCTCCAGAACTGGACTCAGGTCCTCAGATGGTAGTTTCTGGAGTGACTGTCCAAACTTTGGCCAGCCAAAGTTTCCCAATGGCGACCCTGCTCGTACCCTATCAAAGATTGCACTGTTCACTCTGCCATTCATTCTGGGAGCTACCTAAAATCCTTCCAGTAAGTGTCCTTTTCCCTTTCTTTCTTCCTGACTTCAGTTTGCTGCAGCATGTTTCTATCGCATGGACTCTAGATGCCCTAGCAAGTTGCTAAGATTACAGTGAAGGTGAGAAAGTGTGGGTGAGACCAAGCCATTCTGATTGTTGTATAAATTACTGATGGGCTTTGTAGTCCTTTGGGCATTTGCATTTTAGAACTCAGATGGTTGGAGTGAATTTATTTTTTGAGGAGGGAAGGTTGAAAAGAAAGAGGAGAGAAGTTACATGACAGGATGGGGCAAAGCTGTGTAGAGAAGGTGACCTATAAAGTAAGGCTTGAAGTAGTGTTTTGCTTTGGGTGGCATTTCTAGGGCAGTCTTCCCTTGTTGAATTCCATGGTTTTTCTCTGTACTGACTAAACCTTGTGTAGGATCCATCCCTCAAACCCCTTGCCTATGGCTAATTTGCTTTTCTCTTAAATTTCTGTCACATTCAGAGTGACAATTTTTCATAAATTATACTAATTGCATTAAACTCATTATTTAAAAATACTGTGTATGCCCATGCTGTTGGATTGTAAACAATCGGTTGAATCTTCAACAGACATGAAAAGGGCAAGGATGGCAGGGGAATGGACATTTCTGTACTTAAATGGCTAGAGTGTAAGGGAATCATGGCCGAAGAGAAATGTGGGCAAATATGGGACCTAGTGTGGCAGTGTACGTGAAATCATCATGTTGTCCCTTCTCCAACTTCGGAACGAGAGAGGCCTGAGAGGAGGATCCGGTGTGAGCTGTGTTGCACATGGAAGCCAAATTGTAAGACACAGCCTTGCTGGGGACTTAGCTCAGTGATGCCGCCACCTGCCTTGCAAGCGTAAGGTCCCGAGTTCGATCCCCGGTACAAAAATAAAAAAAAAAAGAAAAATAAGACACCACCTAGACATGAAGTCAAAATGATGTTTATATATTCCAGTCCTGGAAGTGGTGTTTGGAGGCCTCCTTGGGAAGAGCTGACTTGGTAGAGTGTACACTTAGCCACCAGTGAGATAGGATATTGCACCCCCCCCATCCCAGTCAAACCAAGAATGGGACAGGGGCTTGCGCATACTTGCAGTATGGGAGGAGGTCATGCCAAAGAAAGCAGAGCCCACATCTTAATAATTGGTCTCTCATTCTTGTCACATGAGTTATTCCTGGAGACAAGGCCTAAAGCTTTCTTTTAACATTCATCTTTTTGGGAAAAAGGTCCTTTCTTTTCTACTTGGAATCACAAGAAATGGAGTCAGTGAATGTTACCCCCTAGTATGAAAGTTAGATCCTGAATTGCTATTGATTTGCAGGGCTAAGGATTGAACCTTGGGCCTTGTAATGCCAGTCTACATCCTCAGCTATATCCCTAGACCTTTTAAATTTTTCTTGGAGACAAAGTCTCGCTGATTTTCTCAGATTGCCCTTGAACTTGTAATCCTCCTGCCTCAGCCTCCTGAATACCCAGGATTACAGGTGTGTGCCACCATGCCTGGCTTTTTCTTGCTTCTTTAGGATAGTGCATGTGGAGGGAATTTCCCCCCAAAATATAATTTCCCAACAAAAACACTTGCAGGCTTGAAAATGCTAATATAGCTACCTGTCTTGATAAAAATTTTCAGTCTTTTGGATCTCCCGGTATGACAAGTCCTGAAATATCTCCTTCAAATTAGACCAGTGATTTGAAGTTGTAAACTAGTGTCCTTCTATATAAAATATTTTTCCCCAAGAAAAAGTGCCATTCAAAATGAGAAACCAAACATTTTATTATCCTCTTGCAAACTCATCCAGAAGATGGCCTACAAAAAAAATACACATCTTGGCCAAAAAAGTGACTTTTTCTATTCATGTAAATACGATTTTTATAATGGGCTGCAGGGTGGTGATTTCCTGATACAATTTCGAGACGCTGTCTCAGCTGCCCTGAGATATCTTGTTCCCTTCCGTAAATAATAAACTTGTTTTCTACAAAACTTGCTTCTTTGGGACTGTTGATCAGAAATACTTCCATCATCTTGGAATCTTTAATGTGTTTTACAGCTAGGTGTCTTGGAGTATATTTCAAAAACCTCTGAACTAGATTTTCTGATTCTGTCCCACAGAGAACTGCTATTAATTTGGAGCATTTGCTGCATCACAGTGATTTGGTGAAATTATAATTGAAGCATGGTACTTGACCCTGAGGGGACTGCAGAAAAAGGGATTTGCTTTGGTGGCTTCTCATGCATCATTTAAAACCTGCTGCTCCTAAATCAAAGTCTCGCTTATACCTAACTTTATAAACCTTTTATCAACAGCCATTTCAGCCAACTCTAGAGTACTTGTGCTCCTTGCCAGCCCTAGTATTTTTCTGTATTTGCCTGTCTGTATTTTTCCATAAGTTGGATTGTCCTGATAAATAATCTTGCGAAATAGGAGCTTGCTATGGGATTCTGGTGATCATGGAACAGCATATAATTTGACCACCCTTATGGTGCTTAATTGATAGAAAGACATTTGAAATTGAGGGAAATCGGTAAGGTTTGGTTGCTAATTTCACATACAGAGAGTCATAAACTGAAATAACAAGGCACGGCCAATTGTTGGGAACCTTCTGGAATCCACCTTGAAATAAAAGGTGAAAGACGTTTTGGTTGCCTTTCTTATTGCTTTAAGAGGAAAGGTTTATTTGCCTCACAGCTTGTAAAAGTTCAGTCTGTAGTTGGCTGACGCCCAGGTAGAAATGGCAGGGGGCATCGCAGAGGAGAGACCGAGGCAAAGCAGAGCAGGCAGAAGGCGGTGAGTGCTAAGTGACAAGTGACAAGGGACGACAGCAGCAGCCTTCTTTCTGTCTCTCATATTTTACCCAGGGTACCCACCCTAGGGCGGGCAACCCTCACGCCCTTAATCCTAGCAGCCCACCACGAACCAATCCCAACACCACATCCTTCACCCCAGCATCGCACACCTGGATCCAGCCACCTGCAAAAAGCCCCACCAGTGACTGCACAAGGCTTTGGGAGACATTAGATACAAGGCACAGCAAAGGAGATGTACAGTGTTGCCTATGTATACATAAATGGAGTCTGCTAAATCGTGTGGAGGATGCTTAGAAAATTGTTCCTCAGTCTCGTTTCCATCCTGAAGTTGTTTTCATTAAAGAGTCAGTTGAACCAGAGCAGCCATCCCTGCTTCTTCTCTGGAAGAGATTGCTAGCTGTATCCTGGTATTTATTTTTCTCTTTTTCTTCTACTAATAGATGTGGCAAACAGAATAATACCTGCCTTTTCCAGCCTCCCTTGCAGTTGGCTTGTTGTTGCCATGCGACTTCAGTTCTGGCCAGTGATGTGAAACATGGGCATTCATTTCTAGATTGTTTTCCTTGAAGGGACTGGGTGACCTGGCACCTCTTCTGTCCAGTGTATGGAATGCGAGCTGGCAGGAGCCGGAATAGCTGTGTGCAAAGAGTAAACGGACTCTGAAGTTAGGCCGGAGGGGATCTGTGCCCCATGACTCTGGTACTGGCTTAACCTGCCCAGACCTCCCAAGACAGCGCTTGCATGAGAAAGGCTCATCTGAAGTCTGGCTGAAGCCACTATGTGGCTTAACGAGTATCTTTGTTAACATTATTCACATTTGATTCCTTAGTTTTTAATGTCAGTAACTAGAAATACTAATATATTTTTAATTGTTAAAAAAGACTGAAGCTAAACAAAAGAAAAGGGCAAATACATGAGAAAAATTTAAACAAACACAAATTAGCGATATTGCTATTAATATTGATTCCTATTTTTTTTAAAGGGAGACTTAACACCTCACAGGTCTGTAGTGATGGCAGAGCCAGGTGCTTTCAGTAGCAAGTGATGGATACCTGGACTCAAAACAGCCACACAGCAGGGAGCAGATTCTCAACGCGTTCAGAGGTGGGACGAGCCTTTGAGTTGCTTGACTAGAAGCAATAATGTCCCAAGAACTGTCTCCTTCCCTCCGTCTTCTGCCATCTTTACTAGTGGCTTGATTGTCATCCTGGCGGTATCACATCCAGAGAGGACAATAGCCACAGGAAAAACAGAGACCAGCTTTTCTGTGGCTCCCTCTTATGGGAGCCGAAAATTGCCAGAAGAGCCTTCCTTTCCCAGTAATGCCCCATTCATATTTCATGGGCCAATACTGAGTACCATTCCTATCCCTGTTACTGACAAAGGGAATCAAAGTACCCCAAACAAGTCCACGTCAGAGTGTTGGCTGGGGTCTGTATCTCTGACAGCATGGGGAAGGGCTTAGAAATAAACACAGTTGGGTGGGACAGTTGAGGAAATGAATAATGGGTCAGCTACAATCTTTGTCTCCTACTCAAGAAAACATAGAAAGTCTAAAGCAGAATCGTCTAGGAAAGGGGAAGCAGGAGGGGTAGGAGTAAATGAGAGTACCCATGAGTTTCAAGTTTCCTCATGGGAGTTCATGATACATTTTCTCCTGCTTTGGGATATATTGAAGTTATCTGTAATTTTAAAATTTGATGTAGAAAATAAATAACCAAAGCACAGCAACAGAAGAGAGAGCAGGAGAAATTTGGCCTGTTTCTGTGTTAGCAATGATACCGGATAACATTCATTGAGTATTTGTTCTTTTCAGAAACTCTGTTAATCAGCTCAGAATGGCTGAGGCCAAGGGGAAACTGATTTGCTGGGTGCCTGGAGTCACAGGGATTCAGGCCCAGGGGAGAGCTTTAGTCCAGGTCAGTGAGTTCTTTCTTTGTGGAGGCCTAGCAGCTCCAGACTGACTGGCTTTGTTCATGTACGTGTCTCTTCTTTGCAGTATCATACAGGTTTTGCAGCGGAAAGTCCAGCGCTGGAATCCCATTTACCTAAAGCATAGTGGTCAAGAGAATAATGGTGCTTTCACACATGAGTCCTGTTCTAGCTGTGGAGTGGGGTTCAGGGGGACACCTTAGGGTAGAGGGAAGCTCACGCACCATGTGATTATTTTACCAATTGGACTGAAACACAAGACCACACACATCACACTCTACCCTGAGTGAGACGTCCCTTTTGAGGCTAGGTCTCTGCTAGCTGTGAATCCATAGCTGACTCATAGACAGTGAGAATCACTGTTGAAGACTCTGTGGCATAGTGGTCAGGAGCATGGATTTTGGGGTTAGAGGGTTTGGGGTCTGAATCATGTGCCTCACCGTTCACCGAGGGCTCAGGGTAGTTCTTAGCGTCCCTCCAGAGATGGGAAAAGCTGGACTCAGACAACCAAAGTGACTCATCAAATTGCAGAGCTAGGGTGCAGCTCTGCCTCCTGGATCCCATACTCTTTCTGTCTCACTCTTGCCTCAGGAAGAATCCCGGGGATCTCTGGGAGAGAGGGCTGTCCATAAATGAGCATGGTTGGGTCCCCCATTTTCAGCAGGTTGCAACTCTTTCAAAAGAATGTGTTTCTGATGGTCCTGGTGGTATTAGCCTGTGATCTCAGCACTCTGGGAGGCTGAGCCAGGAGGATTGCAAATTCCAGCCCAGCCTGGGCAATTTAGCGACTTAGCAAGACCTGTATCAAAACAAAAGATAAAAATGAAAAAGGGCTAGAGGTGTAGCTCAGTGTGAAGGCCATGGGTTCAGTGGCCAGTGCTAAAGAAAGAAAAAACAGAACTGGGTTTCTACATAGAGTTTTATTTCTTAAGAGAGTTCTCTGCTTTTCTTACATGTTTGCTTGTTTGTTTAAGTTTGTGTTATGGGAAAACTCAGAACATATAGCAAAAGGCAAAACTGTGATAGCAAATGGAAAAGCTGATGATCACCCTTGTGTCCTGCATCCAGCTTTAGCAAATAATCTGTAACCAACCTCACTGTATTGTTTTGAAGCAACGCTCAGATAACATATCACATAATATCATATATATTTCAGTTTGTATCTCCAAAAGGGAGTGTATATCTATAGAAACAATCTCACACCTCTAAAAATTTAAGAACATGCCGGTCAATTTTTAAAACAATGTTTGAAAGAAATATATATATCTGTATGTATTTTTGCAGATTATTTGAATCAGGGTAGTAACATCAGCCTGTTGGGATTATTTTCCATCTTTTATTTCTTCCCTTGCTATTTGGACATTGAAGAACATGGGTTATTTGACCTGCAGAACTTCATACCATCGAGGTTTTGCTAATAACATCTTCATGATGTAGTCCGCTGTGCTCTCCTGTTTGTTGCTCGTTGGTGATTGGATCCAGGAGTCTGATCAGATTCAGGTGTCTTTTTTCAAGCTGATTTCAAGATAGTGTGCTGCTCCCCCGGGAGCCCTGTTGTACCAGGAGGTTTCTTTGAAGCTGACAGTCGATGGTTGTTGGTTCCTAGTGAGATTCTGATTCTGTTATTTCTTCTTCCTGAGTCAGCAGGGCCATGTCCACAATGAAGGTTTCTGCACATTTAAGACATTTGCACATTACTACCTGTTGAGTAGTTGCATGGTCTTCACTCAATCTTTAGTTCCAGTTTTATGTTTATAGGCAAGAAACCCACTTTTTCCGGATCATACCATCCTTGGTGATCATACACATGTGACTGTTACTTCCTGGCCTCCAGACATTCTTTGTGGAAGGCACTGATACTGTGACACTGTCCTCCCACACTCGCCAGGCCAAGTGAGTAGTCATAGAACCACCTGTCTACTGCACCCTTCCTGTTTCCAACAAAATGGGCCTTGATAGCCAAAGAAAATGACCAGTAGATGTTTAAAATACTATGCGAAAAAGTTTAATTCAGATCCGCGAATCATGTTCTCAGCAAGTTCTCCTTGTTTACTGCTGTGACCTCAGAATTGAGAGCAGGAAAGTCAATAGTTTTGCCTGATAGATAGCTTTGAATGAGTGAGTTAAAAAAGGGTACGGTGTACATTTCCAAATGGACTGAAGTGAGGCTTTGCCTTTTCATTGTGTGTTTCCTGTTGCTTCTGGTGTAGAGTTCCAACAACCTCCCTGCTGGGGGAGTTAGGGGTGGTCTCTGCCATCCCCAGACTCTCCCCCATGAGATTGGCCAGTGTGCAGCCCCCAGGAACGTTTCTACTCATGGACCTCCAGTGCTGTAGCAAGTATCCCAAAACTCTGTTTCAGGGGAGGGGTGCTCACTCATTTCTTGGTGAAAGAGCACCCAGTGGGGATGCTTTCTTAGCCCCCTCAAATTTATGCTTCATGCGCCAGTGTTTGCTTTGGGGGTTGCTTAGACTTCTAGTTATGAGATTAGTCGGGATTTATGTTCCGCTCAATTATTAAGTAGCGTTTTTCATGAATGAGTCTGGGACCAGGGTTAAGTGCAGTCTGGTTTAAATCCCAGCCCTGCCATTTCTAGGTTGTAACCCTTTGAGTCATCACTTAAAGGAGCATTAGCTTCCTCATCTGTGAGTCAAAGGTAATATTTATCCCACACACTTACGAGGATTTTAAAAATAAGGGTATACCACAGGGCACTTAAATCACTGTGTCACTTAGCACTCATTAAGGGAAAACACTTCGATAATGAACCTTAAATGCCAATTTTTGCAACTCTTGGCTCCCTCTTCCCCAAAAGGTTGTCTGTGTACTTCAGTGGAGCAGAGCTGTCGAGGCAGGAGATCAGGGCACAGTAAAGAGGCTGCACAGCGGGGCGCGACCTGTCAGTCATGGAGAGCTGTCTGACATCGGAGAAAGGATAAAAGACAGCAACCATCAGCTTCAAGGGGCTGCCCCCTTGCTCTTGCAGTGGCCCACCTGCATGCAGGATGTGTCTTTACTTTTCTTCGGAGCACTTCTTCTTGAGTACTTCTTTACCTTTCTTTTTAACCTTTGAATGAGTGTTAAAATTTCAAGTCTGTCAATTGTCCTGTCCAATTCTTCGAACCTTTGAACGGGTCAAGAGCCTGGACCTGCTGGCCCCTCCACTGCCTAATGACAGCACACAGAGCCTGAAAATGTATCCAGCAAGGGCAGCTGTTAGCCCCGGCTCCCTGGAAAACAGAGCCCCAGGGAAAAGATTGTGTTAAACTATAATTCTGTTCGTGTGAGAGGTCATTAAAAGTACAACGAAGGTTAAAATTTAAAAATTCATGACAGCACAAGAAGCATAGCCATCAGTCCTCCCCCCAGAGTACTCAAAATACTCCTTCTTCAGGCAAACTTTTCTCATTGTTCATGGCATTGTGTCTTTTACTGAATACTCGGTTTTTTAAAAATAAATGTTCACTGTGTTTTCCATCACCGATTGTCCATAAAGGCAAAACTTGACAGTAAAATAAAGCAGAATATCAGCTACCCTGTGGGTAAGAGTGGTAGATTGACCAGGAAAGAACTTGGGATATTCTGAGTTCATGGTTTTGTTCTACACATGTGAGTGTCACAGAAGTGTAGGCATTTGTCAAAACTTAGTGCCCATAAGTTATGCTCAGTTACAGAATAAAACCTGAGATAGTAACACTTTTGGAGAGAGTAATTTTCCAGGGAAGCAGAACTGAAGAGGAGTGAAAAGAAAAGAGAGAGGCAGGGAAGGTGGAAACCAGGACATGTGTCATGTATAAGGTGGCTGGTGGTTGCTTTGGAACAAGCTGGTTGTGTAATCTCACGAGGGTGTCTTGGGAGAAGCTATATGAAATTACTGTGTCTCTCTCTGGAGAGAGGAATAGCTGTCAGTTCCCTCAGAGGTCAGAAAGGATCTCCTGCCCCAGTTCCCTCAGTTGGTGGCTGTACAGCCATGGTAACTTTGCAACCATTACTAGGGCTCTTGCACCAAAGAGCAGGTCCGGTGCCCAGATCCTGGGTGGTGCACAGCTGACTTTAGCATGAGCACTGGTCCTTGCTGTGGTTAAAGCCAGAATGTACACGTCAAGACAGCATCTCATCACTTCCCAGTTACGCCACTTTGGGCAAGTTACTTTACCTGTTTCAACGTCCGTGTCCTTGTAGCTGACTGTAGGTGCCCACAAGCCCGCCCAGGAAGCCAACTGTAGACATTTCTCACGCACTCACACTTCGCATCTTTTGCTGGCAGCCCTGTCTCACCACAGGCAGGAGCACCCTTTGACTAGGGGATGCTGGGGGTGGGTGGGGCGGTGCACAGCCCCAGGATGACCCTGGCCAGTGAGCGATGGGGACAGTGGGGGAACACGGCAGCTTCCTGACTCCTCACACACTCTCAGAGGGTTTCTTGTGGGGCAGGATGGAGTAGGCTGTGTCCCCTACAGTGATACCAACTGAAAAGCGCTGTGTGTTTTGGTTTCTTCCTGTCTTGGCTCCTCAGTCCCCTACCTATTCTTCATGTGAATATGTTCTTCATATTCTTTGCCCGTAACTCCTCGTCTTAGGGTCTGCTTTTAGGGAAACCTTACCTAAGGACATCACCTGTCAATAAACCATTGTGCAGGTTAATTAGGATAGGTCGGATAAGGCCCTTGGAGTGGAGCCTGCCTCCTAGGAAGTAGAGGTAAACTGGAGCGATTAGTGTAGCTTTTCCATCTAGATCGCCAATAAAGAAGGATGACCACAGCCGGGCGTGGTGGTGCATGCCTGTAATCCCAGAACTCAGGGGTCAGTCTCAACTACATAGTGAGACCCTGTCTCAAAAAACAAAACAAACAAAAACAAAAAAAAGGGAGGATGACCGTGTTATTCACTGTACAAACAAGATACTTTTGGGAGGACAAAGGATCACTGTGTGAATTACTTAGGGGAAATAGGTGAAAACTGAGGCTGTCCTGGAAAATCTGAATATATTGCCACCCAAAAGTCATGATTTTCAGTAAGATGCGGGTTTGCTGTACAAAGGGCATGTCAACCCAAACACTGCCAACACTCCTCAGCTGTTTCCCAGTTTCACCTTTTATGTATTCTCTTTTTTTAAAAGAAGGAGGCTCACTTGGATCGTGTTACCTTAGTGCCTAAAAGAGATAACATTAAACTTATAATTTGCAACTTAGCAATGAAATTGTCTCAGAAAAACACAAGTGCTTGAGCTCTAAAGACAAAAGTATTCAAACTTTTCATAAAAGAGATAATCTAATTTGAGAGAGTAAAAACTTCAGTTGTGGAAAGCTAATACCCAAATGCCATGCGCTTGGAAGAATATTAGAATCACTGTGTAGACAGTGTTGACTGCATGTAGTCCTTGCTCACTGTGAAGTCAGAACTGTGGAATCTCAGCTCCACTTAGAGCTGGAAAGAGCTGTGTGCATTCTCTAACATGGAGGTTCTCAGGTGAGTGTATCTGCTGCCCTGAGTTACTTAGAGCAGCTTTTGAAAATATGTAGAGAAATGGCCCTGAGGTCAGGCGGCCACAGATGACCTAGGACTGGGTCAGAAACTGTAGTCCGTTGGCAGCTGGCCCATCCTGGCTCCCTCTTTCTCGCACATGCTTGCGGCTGCTTTGTCTGCACAGTGCAAAGCTGAGTATGAGTAGCTGCAACAGAGATCATATAACTCGCAAAGCTCAAAATATTGACTTCCCAGCCTTTATAGAAGTTTGTGAATGCCTGCCCTGGAGGACTCTTTTTGAAGAAGCTGTCCAGAAGATTCTGGTCCACAAACATATTTGGGGATGACTGATGGCAATTTGTGTCCTCTGTGCCCAAAAACAGTAAACTGAGAGGTCCGGAGAGGTCATGATTTGTCCAATGTGGTTGGTGACTTCAGTGTAAGCCCAAGAAGGGTCTCACTTTTATCCATTGCTTTCCTACCACCCCATATCTATCTATTTAATGATGCTACTGGCTTCCATTAAAAATCAGCCTCTTAGCTGATACAGCAGCGCATGCTTGTAGTTCCAGCACTGGGGAGCTGAGACAGGAAGATCACAAGTTCAAGCCCAAGCTGGGCAGCTTAGTGAGACCCTATGTCAAAAATTTTTTTTAAAGGTCTGGGGATACAACCTAGTGCAAAAGTCCTAGGTTCATTCCATAGTTACCCCCACCCCCACCCGTCAGCCTTTTTCTTCAACTGTTGGAGAGCTCAGCTGACAGCAAATCAGTTCTCTGGCCAGCAGCATTTGACGATGAATAATACAGTGAACTGGCTCATCATCTGGCTTGGCAACTTGTGTGCATGCCAGAACGCCGTCCCTTTGTCATAGGCACCATCTGGATATAGAGCCATGTGGAGTTTTCAACAAATGGCAATTGATAGGCTCATGTGATAGAAACCTCTGAAGCGAAGGCTTGTGGAGAGTGAGGGGGGTCGTGTGTCCTGAGAGAGCTCTGACCATTTATCCATCTCTGTTTATTTCACAAACATTTATTGGTGCCTTCCTGTGGGCCAAATGCAGTACCGGGCACCAAGCATGTAATTCCTGTGTTCATGGGTCCTGTAATTTGATAAAGGAGGTAAGCAATAAATAAGAGTGAATGATAGATAACTAATTAAATAGCTAGGTAGCTAGGAGATGGAAAACTGTGACTGCCATAAGTTAGGTAGAGTTAAGCAGAAAACAGCAATAACAAAAAGAGGCAACAATTAGCGTTCCAACTGTGCTCTGGGAAAGCTTTTATCTATTTCATTTACATCACCTTATTTAATGTCCACAGCAGTTCTGTGGGTATAGTTGCTATTTCAACCCCCACTTTACAGACGGGGAAACTGAGGTACAAATTGGTTAATTTGCCTGCCCCAGGCCATCGGGCTAAGAACTAGGAAGCCAGAGTTTACATATACTAGGACCTCTCTATAGTCATGGGTTATGTACCCATGGATTCAACCAAACACAGATCAAAAACTTTTGAAAAAAAATCACATCTGTACTGAGCATGTACAGACTTTTTGTTCTTGTCATTATTCCCTAAGCAATAAGATATAACAGCTCTTTATACCATATTGAAACTGGGTTAAGTGTCATAGGTAATCTTGAGATGATTTAAAGTATGGAATAATGAAGTCAGGCTCTGTGACATGTGCCTGTCATCCCAGTGACTCAGGAGGCTGAGGCAGGAGGAACACTTGAGCCCAGAAGTTCACAGCCAGCCTGGGCAACATGATGAAACCCTGTCTCAAAAACAGTGAACAAACAGTAAAAAAGAAAGTACATAGGAGGCTATGCATAGATTACACGCCAAGTACTCTACCACTTCATGGAGGACTTGAGGAGCTATGGGCTTTGGAACATGAGAGGGTACACCTGTGCACAGATGGGCTCACAAGTCCTCAGCAGCTGTGCTTGATGCCACCAAGTGCGTGACCATATCCTAAGAAAGCACCATTTCAGCCATTTTGCTGGTTTTCACAATACCTGGTGCATACAAACGTTTCACAAATATGTAATGAATTATGAATGAGTGAATTAATTAAGATATAGACACATCTGTCTCCCTATATTCTTAAGAACTTGATCTAGTGTAAAATGAACTATTGTGGGTCACACATTACCCATTCTCACTATTTTTCCTTCCTGGTCTTTGAGCTGCCCCCAGCCATGACAGCCCAAACTCTGCTGCACTCTACAATGAAAGGTGAAATGTAGTAATTAGACGGAGCTTGTTAGATCAGTTAAATGATTCTGAAGTAGGAATCAGAGAACCCTAATTTACTAAAATGTTTGAAAAATTGGTATGCAGTGAGGATAATAAAAATATGAAGCAAAACTCTTACAAGATTGCTGCAAGCAAAAAGGCAATCGATCACAAACCGAGAAGCGCTAAAGACATATTTATGGCGTTTTCTCAGCACATAAAACACTGTGCAAAAGTGCACGTGTTTAGAAAGAAGTAAGGCTCATTTAAACTGACACAAAGCCTCAGGAAGTGTCTGTGCCCTACATTCTTCTGTAGGTATTTCGGGGGGAACCAGCAGGTGGGTGCTCTTCAAACCAATGTTAGGTGACATCTTTGTGACCCTGAAGCTGTGGGATTTTGAAGGAAGTTAGAGTACTTTTGTGCCACCTAGTAAGAGTCAGACTCTCTAGAGTTCACGGGAGTAGAATCCAAAAAGTACAATGCCTCTGATTACAAGGATGATTCCCCAGGCCATGTTTAAATTTTAATGGCAAGCTTGGTCCTCCTGGTAATTAATACCCTGAAGGTATCCAAGACTTGTCCAACTCTTGGGATATTTAACACATGTGAGATGAAAAGGCAGAATGTTAGCTGACTATATATTTTTGTTGTTCTCCAAAATCCTTCCACTTGCTTAATCAACCCGTCAAATACCCACCCTCCATTTTCAGCCTTTGTTCATGGAGGAAAGATCACGGCACCTCTCCACTCTGGCTGACTCCTATTTTCAGGCTCCCATGAAGTGTTGTCTACTCAAAAACCCCCAAACCAAATGTCACACAAGTTTTCTTATCTTTCCAGTGCTTCTGCAGAATAACTTGCACGATCCTTGCTTAATGTCCTGTGTCTTGTGGGAATGTCTCTGTAGTTCACTGTCACATACCCAGCACATGTGTGGCCCCCAAGTAGACATCTAATAAATAGCTGAACAATGGATGGATGTATCCTAGAAACTGGGGAGCCTCTTTGACACCACCTATGAAGCTTTCTAGGGTTCTGTGGTATAATTATTATTATTGGTTTGGTATTTCTCGTCAACTGTTTTACTATAAGTTCCTCCAAAGCAGAGCCTGAATTGGTATCTGGAGTGCAGAAAGCTAATTTGGGAGGAGAGTCTCTGGAAGCAGGAAGGAGAGCTGGGGAGAGAAAGCAAGGGAAAGGGGAAAAGATGGCTTCTCAGAGCACCAGGGGCTCCTCTCTGCCAGGACCTCGTTGTTAAGGTGTGCCCTGGGAGTTTTTCCTTTCCCGACCCCATACTGAACAGAAGAGCTAAGAGATGTGTAGTTGAAGCAGGAAGTGGCAGCTGCCAATGTTTCCCCAACTCTCACCTAATACTCAAGTCAGGGAATTGAACGAGGTGATGTATTAGTTTATACAGTAATCGAAACTTACAAGAGAGAAAAGGTCTGTTTTCACTCACAGTCTGGGAGGTTTCAGTCCATGCCCAGTTGTTCCTACTGCTTTGGGCCTAGGGCAGCACATCATGACAGGATCAAGTGGTAGAGCAGAGTTGTTCACTGGTGGTGGTGGTGATGGTGCCACCTGGTCACGGTCTCTGTTCTGCAGGAGGTGCAGTTAGCGTAATAAGTGCTCTGGAAGTCATAGGGATAGCGATGGAGCAAAATCAGCCTAACTCTTGCAATCACTCCTCTATTTATGGACATTTATTTCCTTAATTGTTTCTAGTATAGATTACACTATCATAGACATTCTTGGAATTAAAGCTTTGTGAAAAACTTTTTTTTTTTCCTTAAACTAAGTTCCTTAACCAGATTGGCCAAGCCAAAAAGCGTATAAACCATTTCAGTCATTTCCTAGGCATCATCAAAGTACTTTTTAGAACACTTACACTTTCGTCTAGGCTACTCTTTTTATCCCTTTACTTCCTTTTTGTGAACACATCGGTTTTCATGAACTGACCAAGTAACATGGAAATTCATTCATCTAAGCTTTGAAACAGAAATGAAGAGGTAGGGAGTCTTTGTGGGAAAGGAGCCCTGCTTCAGATGTTTGTCTCTGGGGGCATCCTGTGATTTGATCCCTACAAGATAGTGAGAAGTACATTTCAAAAGTTCTTTAGAGTCAGTTGACACCAGTTATGAACTGCCTTTATCAAATGGCTGTGTTTGGGTAAAGAAAGTACAAATGGCTTTTATTTCTTTTTTTATCGTTATTTTCCAAAATAAATAGGCTGTACTTTTGAAATAAAATAGGTGATACTGAAGAGAGAGGTGCAGAAAAGAAAATACCAGCTCGTATTTCTAACAGTCTTTGATAGTAAGCAAGGGAACAGTTGCTCGGGGTTCCCAAAGTGTGTTCCTCTGGGCACACTGCTCATCATTCCTACCCTCTGCTAAGCTGGAGACGTGGCCAAGGCGGAAGGGTTGAAACCCAGGGCCACTTTTTTTCCTAAAGTATTTATGTGTACAAGGCCCCCAACTTGATATGAATCCTTTTGCTTTTTATTAAAAAAACTTTTAAAAAAAAATAATCCTTCCCGATGCACAGTTTAATTCCTTCCAAAACACAGCTTAACATTTGTACCTAGATCTCCCCACTCTGGTTTGGATATGAAATCCCCACCACCACCTCCACGTGTATCATGTGCCAAAAATCTATGCTAAACTTGTTTGCATAATCCGAGGTGAGCATCAGAGGAAAATGGAACTGGTGTCCAATGGCTCTGATGTAAGCAACTATAGCCAGAAGATGGAGGACACAGGAATGGCCCTCACCGTGTCTGGGTGAATCGGTGGCAGCCCTAGGGTCTCTTTCCTTCTCTCACATGGTACAGGCCATAAAGTATTGATGTAGCTAAAGATATTTAAAAATCGGAAAGCACTATATAAAAATCTAAGCTTAAAACTTTGGGAAAATTAAAAGACTTCAGCGCACTGGGGTCGCGTTTCCACTTGCCAACATTTGGGTGAATTAGAGGGTGGCTCCTCTACACCCAAGGGGCACTTCCTGTAACGATGGTAGTGAGCTAAGGTTAGGGCCTCTCCAAATTCGTTCTCTTTGCTGGGTGACACAACAGGGAGTCACGGGGAGAGGCCTCGCTTCTCACTCACCCCGCTTCTCTGCCGAGGTGTCCTCGTTAGGATAGGACTGGGAGGGAGCTGTAGCCTGCTTATTGGGATATAACCCAAAACTCGGAGCTATTTCTTGGCTTGCAAGGATTGCTTCATCACAGCCATTTGTATATTTCCTTCTGGTGTTTTAGCTAGACATTACAAAAATACAGTGATTTTGTCCAGACCATTCTCAACATTTCCACTGATAATGGGAAATTTTCTCATATTATTAAAGTATGGGCAACTCCCTTCCTTTTTCTCTTCCTTTGTTCATTTATTCTTTTCTTTCTTTTTATAAAAATAACTATCTCTGGTAATAAAAGTACTCATTGTATACACACATGCATATGTACACATATTCACACGTGTGTGTGTGTGTGTGTGTGCAAATTGGACTCCTCAGAAGAACTTTTTACCATCGAGAGCAGAATCAGTGAGCTTTTTCTCTAAAAGGCTGAATCATGAATATTTTAAGCTTTGTGGACCAGGTTGCCACCATTGCAGCTACTCAGCTCTGCCATTTTGGCACAAAAGCAACCGTAGACAGTATGGAAAGGGATAAGTGTGACTATGTTCCGATAACTTTATTTAGCAAGTCCAAGACCTATGGTCTTCTGTCCTCTGATCTAGGAAAGAACACTAATCACATACTTCCATAAATATGTGTATTAAGCCGTCTTGTATATTTAAATATGTATTGGCATCTGTTATGTGGCAGCTCTTAAACAATGGTGAATAAGATGGTCACGGTCTCTGTTGATTTGCCTGCCTGACTTTGCGCGTGGGTCTAGCCCTGCACTGTGATCCATGTGGGTCCACTACAGGAGATGTTTTAAGTGCTCACCTAGGTGAAGGTATTCTGAGCTGTTGTGGGACTCTTGGTTCACATACTTCTGCCTCTCTCCTCTAAAATCCGCCTTTCCCAACTTCCTTTATGTATTGCGAAGGCTTTTTATTATTGTAATAATTCTCACTGTGTACGTCCTTGCCACGTGGCTGTCCTTATGCCATCTCACCTCAGGAAACACCTTGGCCCAGACTTGTCACAAAAGGGACTGTCCACTGTCTCCTCCTTTTCTTAGGTCTTCTCTGACAGTTGACGCTGAGTAAGTGTAAGACATGCGCTGGCTGTTGAAGGCTTGTTACACAAAGTAGAACACAAAAGATCACATCGATGAACTTACATTGATTATATGTGCAAGTGATAACGTTGTGGCTATGTTGCATTAAATATGTAGACTTACAGGTTTCCTTTTACTTTTATTAATGTCTCCACTAATGTCTCCCCCAGAAATTGGAAAGTTGCACAGGTACCTCTCCCTTGTGGCCCGTGTTACGTTTCTGTTAGGCAGCTCTGCTGTAGAACACTCTCTAACTGGGCCACCTAGAATGTGCTTCTTTGTGACTTTGCTATTTATGCTCAGTCTCAAACTAGGTCCAAGGCAGGGCTAATGTTTCATTGCTTCCTGCTCCATCACTCTGCTCAAGTGCTCTTTTCTCTATTAAAGATCCAATATGTGTTTGATAATGATTCTTTCATTCATTTGATAAATACGTGTTGAACCAATGCCTGTTGCCAGGCTTCCCTGGCAACTTAATCACCCTTAATGCAAAAACCTGGTGTGATCCTGACAGGGTAGGAATTATTTGCCTTGTTTTACAAATAAGGAAACTGGAGTAGAAAGTTGAAGTGACTTGCTCAAGGTCACGCACTAGGTGAGCGGCAGGAAACAGAATTCTAACAGAATTCTTGTCTGGCCCCTAAGCGTCGGCCCTTCCTACTGAAGCACACTGTTCTTGTTGAGGAATCTTCATCCTCACCCAGTCACTCTTTAAATACTGGGTTCTTCTTTGTATGAGATCAGATAGAAAAATATGGTGAATATTTAAATTTTTTAAATGATTGCAGTAAATGACATACTGTCGTTTATCCTCTCACCCCCCACCCCGCCCCAGACACACTTAGCTCATGGTTCTTGGCACTTTCTCAAGCTGTTCTGGCAATCCTCTTTTGGGAACATGTTTAGCTGGGCTGTCGTGGCTCCTTTGGTGTCTTAAATCAATCCAAAACATTTACCTCTCATGGTCATTTCAACTTTGGAGAAGATCCAAAAGTTGCACAGGGCCAGATCCAGTGAATAAAGTTTGTTTGGTTGGTTGGTTGGTTTTTTTGAGACAGGGTCTCACTATGTAGTTGAGATTGACGTGGAGCTCACTATGTAGTCCAGGCAGGTCTCGAACTCACAGAGATCCTGCTGCCTCAGCCTCCCAATCCCTACTGGGATTACAGGCGTGCACCACCACGCCCGGCCTTCAGTGAATAAAGCGAATGGACACACACTGGAAAGCCTGCCTCTCAGCCTCAGCACTCACTCCACTTTTTATTACACCTTGTAAAGACACTCACTTAAAAGGGCTTCCAGAACTGCTTCAGAAAGTGGCAAGGATGGCGGGATGAGTGTGTTGGAAGTGAGGGGAGTCTTCTGAGAGGGAGTATCGGCATTGTGTCTTCTACTGCAGCGTCTTTTCTTTAAGCGCACTGTTATCTTTTAATCAGCTTTTGCATGTCCACACTTATTGCCATGCTTAATACAGTCCGCCCTTCCCAACAGCTTCGTGTGTCCCTGGAGCCCTGCACATGCCTGGCGCTTAGGAACTAAAGAACATAAGATGGTGCTTTTAAATTCCCACCGTTATAAAGGTTCATGTGGGATTCTACTTGCCAGAGGATTAGAACAAATTACAACAAAACTCTACAGCCATTTCTCCACAACTGTTTTAAACATTCATTTTATATTTTGTCTATTTAAGGCTCCACTATGCAAAGAAGAAACCCATTTATGAGACAGTCTAGGGAAGAAGCTCTCCTTCCCTGCTTGTCTCCCTTCTGCATATTATGGTATCTCTGACCAAGGTGACAAAACCAGCTACCTGTCATTTGTCAAAATAGAACATGCATTCTCGTAACAGCTGTCTATTGCTAGAGCCTTGATGCAAAGCTGGGAATGGTGGTATTTTTAAAAATTATCTTGGCACAATTTATTCATTACAGAAGTGATCTGAATGGGTTGAACATGCCAGAACCACCTAATGATTGATTATAAAACAGGAAACCATCCAACTTTCAGAGAAGAAACGCAGCCAGGCATGGAGAGGGGAATGTGAGCTGCAGACTACAAGAAGTTTTGTCACATACCGTCTCTGCAGTTATGAATGAAGCCTGATTCCTCATCTTCCATGAACCATAGTTTTATGTCTATAAAGGGAGGGCATTAAAATTGATCAGGGAGGACAGAAACATGGCATGTGTACCACCCTACTGTTGCCCCCTTCCTTTGCAGACATTCCTAATCACCTACAGTGTACTTTCCCACTGATCCACGGTGTGGCTTCATAACCTCATCACTGCAATTCCTACAGCTTCGACCCAGTGGTAACTGGCTATGGCAAGTTCTTTCTGGAGTCTCATAAATATAGGTAGGGGTGAGTATTGTTTTTTGTTTTTGTTTGTTTGATGCAGGATAGGAAGAAAGGAGATCAGACTAGGAGAGTTTGTATTTTCAAAACCCTTCACTGCTTCACCTGGAAATCACCACTCTGGACATTATGACATCACAAAGTGTCCTCTGAGATGGCACCAGGAGGGTGTGTTGTAGAGCCCTGGTGGTTGCTGTCAGCCCAGACTGAGGTGGCAGGTGCCGAATGGGACTCTGTGTATCTCTGCTGAGGTGTCATCCTTAGGATATGACTGGGAGCGAGCTGTAGCCTGTTTACTGGGATATAACCTAAAACTCAGAGATATTTCTTGGCTTGCAAGGATTTCTTTTTTTTATTTTTCATTAAGTTTATTGGTACTTTGTAGGTATATAGTACAGTTACATTCATCATTCAATCTTGGTTCTTATTTTTCCCCATTCCACTGCCCTCCCTTTACCCCCTCCAGCCTTCCCTATTTACAAAGACTTTGTTTCCATTTTTTTCCTTTTCTCATATTTTTTCTTTTCCCTTCTTTTATTTTCCCTAACTCTCCTACTTCCCCTACTCCTTTAGACCCTTTCTTTCTATTTCACATTATCAGTTATACAATTTGAACCTTATTTACATTTTTAATTTTTCACACCAGAGAAACTATTTGGTATTTACCTAAGTGTGTCCTATTTACTTCATTTAAGAGTATGGCCTCAATGTGCATCCATTTAGCTATAAATGTCTCTAGTTTCTAATTTTTTATGGCTGAGTAGTACTCCATTTTATAGAAAAGCCACATCTTCTTTATCCAGTCTCCAACTGATGGGCAATTGGACTGTTTCCAAGTTTTAGCTACTACAAACTGTGCCACTATAAACATGGGTGAGCATATATGACTGTGGTATGATTCTTTTAATTCTTTTGGAAAGATATCCAGTACAGGGATGTCTGGGTTAAATGAGACCTCCAATCCTAGTTTTTTGAGGTATCTTCATATTGATTTCCACAGTGTTACACCAGTCTTCACTCCCAAAAACAATGGAGAAGGGTTCCTTTCTCCCTACAAATCCTCCAGCATTTGTTATTGGTTGATTTCTTGATAGCAGCCATTCTTTGTGGGGTGAGATGGAATCTCAGCATTGTTTTCATCTGCATCTCTTGAATGACTGGTGATGTATTTGAATGACTAGTGATCATTTTTTCATAAGCTTATTTGCAGCTTTTACTTCTTTGTCTGAAAAATGTCTGTTCATTACAGATGCCCATTTTAAATTGGGTCTTTATAATTGGGGGGTCTTTTTTTTTAGTTCTTTATGTATTCTAGATAGTACACCTCTCTCTGAGGAACAGTTGGTAAACATTTTTTCCTACAATATAGATTGTCTCTTAGCTCTGTTGGTGGTTTCTCTTATAGTGCAGAAGCTTTTTAAAAAGATGAGATCCCACTTGTTGATTCTTTGTGTGAGTTCCTGTGCTACTGAGGATTTGTTCATGAAGTCTTTTCCTATGCCAATGTCTTCAAGATTCCTACCTAACTTATCTTCCAGCAATTTTAGTTTTTTTTGTTTTAATATTTAGATCTTTAATCCATTTGGATTTTAGTTTAGTGCATGGTGAAAGACAGGGGTCTACTTTTAATGTTTGGGAGGTTGAAAGCCAGTTTTTCCAACACAGTTTATTGAAGAGGCTGTCTTTTCTCAACTGAGGATGGTTGTTCCTTTGTCAAAGATCAGGTAGCTGAGTATGTCTGGAGTTGTTTCTGCATCTTCTAATCTATTCCACTGATCCTCAGGTCTGTTTCTTTGCCAGGACCATGCTGTTTTAGTCACAGTGGCTTTGTATTATAGTTTCAAGTTGGAGATTGTGATATCCCCTGTCATATTTCTATTGCCTGAATTGCTTTTACTATTCTAGGTCTCTTCTGGTTCCAGCTGAAGTTTTGTATTGTTTTCTTTAGTTCTGTGAAATATACTGTTGGGATTTCAATCAGGATTGCATTGACTCTGTATATCAGTTTTTGAACTATAGACATTTTCACTATGTTAGCTTTTCCTACCAGGAACAAGGGACATCTTTTAATTTTCTTTATCCTCTTTGATTTCTTTTTTCAGACTGCTGTAGTTTTCAGTGTAGAGGTCTTTTGCTTCATTTGTTAGATTGATTCCTAGAGATTTCAATTTTTTTGATGCTATTGTGAAAGTAAGTGTTTCCCTAATTTCTCTCTCAAAGAGTCTGATATTTGTGTACAAGAAGGGTATTGATTTTTGAGTGTTGAACTTGTATCCAGATACTCTACTGAATCTGTCAACTAAGTTTAGTAGTCTTTTGGCAGCGTTTTTTGGGTCTTCTGTGTACAGTATCATATGGTCAACAAATAATGACAGTTTAATTTCATCCTTTCCTGTCTTTATTCCTTTTATTTTTTTTGTCTTGTCTAATTGCTGTGGTTAATGTTTTCAGAACTATATTGAACAGAAGTGGTGATAGTGGATATCCTTGTCTTGTTCCTAATTTTAGCATGAAGGTTTTCAATTTTTGACCATTTAGTATGGTGTTGGCTGCTGGTTTTTCATAGATAGGCTTTATCAAGTTGAGATAAAGACCATCTATTCTAATTTTCTGCAGGGTTTTTATCATGAATGGGTGTTGAATTTTGTTGAATGCTTTTTCTGCATCTGTTGAGGTGATCATATGTTTTTTGTCCTTGACTCTGTTAATATAGTGCATTACATTTATTGATTTACATATGTAGAACCATCCTTACATCCCTGGGAATAAATCCAACTTTGTCAGGGTGTATGACCTTCTTGATTACCTTCTGTATTCTGTTTGTCAGTATCTTAATGAGGATTTTTGCATCTATGTTCATTAGGGAGGTTGGCCTGTAATTTTCTGTTTTGGTTGGGTCTTTCCCTGGTTGTGCAATCAAAGTAACACTTGCTCCCAGAAATGAATTTGGAAGTATTGCTTCCCTTTCAATATCAATGAAAAGTTTAAAGAGTAGTGGCAGTAGTTCTTCTGGAATTGTCTTGGGTAATTCAGCAGTGAAGCCATGAGGACTTGGGCTTTTCTTGGTCAGTAAATTTTTAATTATGTTTTCAATTTTACTGATTGTATTTGGGGTGTTTAGAATTTTTATATCTTCGTTCAACTTTGGTGATTCATATGTATCTAGGAATCTGTCCATTTCTTCTGTGTTCTCCATTTTATTAGAGTATAGGTTCTCGAAGTAGGTATTGATGATCCTCTGTATTTCTGCTGGATGTGTTGTGACTTTTTCTTTTTCATTCCTAATTGCATGGACATGAGCCTTTTTTTTTTTCCGTTTTGATTAGGTTGGCTAAGGACTTATTGATTTTTATTTATTCTTTCAAAAAGCCAACTCTTTGATTTGTGGATTTTTTTGTATTGTTCTCTTAGTCTCCATTGCATTGATTTCTGCTCTGATCTTTATAATTTCCTGCCTTGTATGAGCTTTGGGTTTTTCTTGCTCTTCTTTTTGTAGGAGCTTAAGGTATTCAGCATTAGGTTGTGTATTTGAGCTTGCTTAGTTTTCCTAGTGTGGTCATTCACTTCTATGATTCCCACATAGAACTGTTTTCGTTGTGTCCCATAGATTCCTGTCTGTTGTATTGGCATTATCATGTATTTGTAAAAGCTGTCTGGTTTCTTCTTTAATTTTCTCTGTGACCTGTTGGTTGTTCAGGAGAGTGTTGTTCAATTGTCATCTGATTGTGAAGTTCTTTTGGTTTCTTATGCTGTTGATCTCCAGTTTAATTGCACTATAGTCTGATAATATACATGGGATAACTTCAGTTCCTTTGCATTTACTTAAATGTGTTCTATGAACTAGTATGTGGTCTATTTTGGAGAATGACCTTTGTGAAGCAAAAAAAAAAAAAGAATGTATATTCTGATTTTGTGGGGTGGAATACTCTGTAGAAGTCTATTAAGTCCATTTGTTCAAAAACTTGGTTCAGTTCTAGTAGTTTGTTGTTGAATTTTAGTCTAGATGATCTGTCTATTTGTGACAGTGGGTTATTGACATTCCCCTCTATAATTGTATTAGTGCTTATTTGGTTTTTCATGTCCCTTAATATTTGTTTTATATAGTCAGGGACATTAGTATTTGGTACATATATATTAATGATTGTCACCTCTTCCTCTTGGATTGTTCCCTTTACAAGGATGTGATGACCTTCTTTGTCTCTCTTAATTAGTTTTGGTTTGAAATTTATTTTATCTGTAAATAAGATAGCTGCCTCTACTTTTTTCCAGGTTCCTTTTGCATGGAGAACCATTTTCCATCCTTTTACTTTTGGTCTATGAGTTTCTTTTTAAACTAGGTTTCTTGTATATAGCATATTGTTAGATTTTGCTTCTTAATCCAGTCTGCCAGTCTATTTCTTTTGATTGATTAATTGAGGCCGTTAACATTGTTGGTTATAATTGATATATATCGACTTATCATTGTCACATTTTTTTCCTGTTGTTGACTCTTTTAAATTTTTCTCCCTTTCCCTTTAATTTCTTGACTTGTCTACTGGATTTGCTCCATTGGGCCTCATGGAATTGTGACCTTCATTGTCTTTTTCAATTGTTTAGAATGTTGGAGTGTTGGTTTGGTATTCATGAAGTTTCTCAGGTGTTTTTGGAGTGTTGGTTTGGTATTCATGAAGTTTCTGAGGTGTTTTTGGAGTGTTGGTTTGGTATTCATGAAGTTTCTCAGGTGTTTTGTCATGAAAATATCTTATTTCCCCATCAATTTTGAAAGATAGTTTTGCAGGATACAACAGTCTAATTTGGAGGTTGTTCTCTTTTAAAGATTGAAATGCCTCACTCCAGGCTCTCCTGGACTTGAGGGTCTGCTGTGATTCTTATGGGCTTCCTTTTGTATGTGACTTGTTTCTTTTCTCTAACTGCTTTTAGTATTTTGTTCTTCTTTTGGGTTTCTGGGATCTTGACTATTATACATCTCATCTATCGTGGCTATTTGGAGTCCTATATGCTTCACTTATCTGTATGTCAAATATTTCCCCGCTGTTTGGGAATTTTTTTGTCATTAATTGTGTTAACAGTTTTTTTATGTCATTTATACTTTCTCCTATTTTTCATGGACTCCTATTAGTCTTTTATTATTCTTTGTGTCATCTAGGAGCTGTTGGATTGATGTGTCATGGTTCCTTACTATTTTCTTTCTTTTGGTACCAGGGATCGAACTCAATACCTTGTATTTGCGAGGCAGGTGGTGGAACCACTGAGCTGAATCCCCAGCCTGGTTCCTTACTGTTTTTAAGAGATGTCTCTTTTTTTTTCATAGTCACTGACCAGCCAGCATCCTGTCTTCTATATCTGATATTCTGTCTTCAGATTCAGTCAGTCTGTTGTTTTTACTTTCAGTAGAGTTTTTAATCTCCTGTATATCAATTTGAATCTGTTTCATGGTTTCCATGTCTTTCCTATGCTGGGCATTCATGGCTTCTATCATGGTCCTGAACTCTTCTATTTTTTTTTTTAAATTTGTTTCTCTGATCATGGCTTTCATTATGCTCACCATCTCTGCAGTTATCTGGGAAATTATTTCTGTTTTGATTTTTTCTAGAGACTCATTCATCTGTTTTTATACCCTGTGCTATCAGTTCAGGTGTCCATGTCATTGATTATCAGACTTTTCCACCTCATTTCCCCAAGAATTTGCCTTTGGTGAGCTGGAAGTCTGTATTTTTGCCTTGCTTAAATGGCTTCTCATTTCTATTTTGTTGTTGGTACGGTCCTTGGGTTAATTCCTGGGTTAATACTTCAATCTTCCTGATATAGCTGGCCTTTAGGTTTTAAGTCTCTAATAACTCTGAGGCAATCTCATTTTCATTATACCGGGAAGGACAACTGATTAGATCAATCACAACACCTTAGCCCAAGTGGCACAATCAGCAACACAATAGCATCAAGCACGGCTTATAAAATGACGATTTGTGGTAGTTATTAATCTGTCAACTTTAACTGTGTGACAGGCCACTGGAGAATGAATTTTTAAGACCTTTTGGGGCATTTTTCACCTATTAGTGATGGCCACTGGAGAATAACTTTTTATGGCATCTTATGGCATTTTTCATGTAATAGTACAAGTGAAATCAAAATCGAGGACCAGCCCAAAATATGTTTATAGTTAATCAATTCTTTAATTTAACAACTTTACCCTTTAGGATGGGGACTGAGAAGGAGTTGGGAGAAAGGGATAGAGAGGTAGAAGGGTAGGGAAAGTTGGTAGTGAGGCCAAAGGACACACAGAGATCACACAAACTCTAGCAAACTGCTGAAGACAAGAGGAAAAGACAGAGTAAAAGAACAAAAACAAGAACAGAACAACCTAACAGCTATAGGGAAGCTAGAAACTGTATTCACTTTCCTTTGAAACTAATGATGAATGAGAGGAAGAAAAAGAGAAAAGAAAGAAGAAATCTGAATTGGGGTAGGAACAGGAACAAAAAGGGAGATGAAGGACAATGTGGGAGAGTGAGAGTGAGTGAGGTAAAGAAAAGAAAAAGAAAGAAAAGAAAACTTTGAAAAGAGTAGGAAAAAATAAAAATTGAAAATAGGAAAAGAAAAGAAAATAATAATTTAAAAAATAAAATGAAGATCTTCCTTCAGGGTATATCTCTGTTGTCACAATAGACAATGTGGATAAGCAGTGTGCAGATCTAAGTCAATTAGTCTCAGCAAGCCAGCATCAGACCACTGAGATTCAGGCTGATTTCTGGGTGCAAGGCCCAAACTGAGCTCCCTGACCCCCCACAGGGTTGAACTGTGCAAGGTTCTACTGCAGGTTTCAACTGCCCTTTCCCTGAAGATAGTCCAGGTTCCAGTGGGAGGTGGTGATCCCTCCACCTTACCAACTACAGTGGTGTGGTGTGCCTTTATTTCTCTTCACTTCTATATTTATTTCTCTTCACTTTCTCAGTGGGCTTCAATTTTCAAGGAGCCTGAGAGAGGCCCTCTTTCTGTTGTTCACTTCTGCTCTATCTTCTGGAGCTCAGGATAATGGCCTTTAAGACACCCTGTGCCTTTGTGGTGTGGATCCAGGTACCAGTGCCGCCAGGAGGCCAGAGGAAGGGGGCTGGCCCTGGGGTGGTGTTGCAGGCACCCACATGGCTCCACTCACCTTCTGCTGCTTGGGAGGCCCAGGGCTTTGGGTGTGGGGTAGCAGCTCAGATCCACATGGCTCCACTTCTCACTGGTCCCAAGGTTTTCTTCTCAATAGTCAGAACCTCAGTATGAGGCTGTCTGGGTTACTGTTTATATTTGAACTCCTTTGAACTAGTTTGGTTTAGCAGAAAGGCCACTGGAGAATGACTTTTTATGACATTTGGGGGCATTTTTCACCTAATAGTAATGGCCACTGGAGAATAACTTTTTATGGTATTTTCATGGGATAGAATAAGACAGATGTGCTACTAGGTGAAAAAAGCACACAGAACTTGTTTGCTTTGTCTTTTATCTTCTTTTCTTCTTGTCTTCTGTGCCAGGGATCACATGCAGGGTGTTTTGCCTAGTAGAGAAGCACCCTACCACTAGCCACACTGAGACCCCCAATTTTTAAAGAATAAAAGCCTGTACATACAGATTAATTTCTGAAAGGATACAAGCATGATGGCTAATATTACTAATGTCTGCTACATGCCAGGTGCTATGTGAAATGGTTTGAAATTTTTATCCCAATTTGTTCTCACAACAGTCATAGCAAAATGATCTCATTCTCCACATTATACTAATAAAGAAACTGAGGCTGGGAGAGGGTAAGTGTCTCCCATAATCACCAGCCTACTATGCAAAAGAAATCAGGGCATGACTACAGGTTTTCTTTGCTTTTCTATCAACCTGTCCTCCTGAAAGCTTAAGTCTTGTTATTTCAGAGTTAGGATTAGAAAGTCATTCAATAATTTTTTTCTTTGTGCTTATCTGAGTTTTAAAAATTTTTAAAAACAATGTGTATAACTAATGAAAGGCCTAGAATTGATAGCCAGATCTTTTTAACTATCAGACCTTTGGTTAGTAATTTCATTTTTGTGGATCTTAGTTTCCTGTTGTGCAAAATATCATCATAGGTTTGAAGGATCTATGAAACTCCTTCTAGGTGAGAAATTATTTCAGTAGGGGTGGGTGGGCTATAGCTAAATGAATTTATCAGCTTTTTTCCTCCTGCGAAATGATGATAATTTAAAGAGTATAAAAATTTGTAGTGATTCTATGTGAGTATTATGGAAGCAAAATAAGCTGCTTTTTATTAGAAACATGAGTTTCTCAAAATAAACACATTAAGACACAACCATGGTTGACATCATGTGTCTCTGTGCGGAGTCTGGCCTTTTATGTACAGTCTATTTCTGTCTCCTTGTCTGTGGGGTTGTCTGGCCTAAATTTAGTGTTTCTGTTGAGAAATCATATAGGTAATGCTAGAGTTAAAATATATGGTATCTTATTAAGTTGGTTACATTTATAGATCTTGAGAGGCCTTGGGGTGATAAAAACCTGAGTTATGCATTACATTAAGTAGAGTTATATAAAGCCTGTTGAATATTAATTTTGTAATGATTCACCTTACAGTTTTACAAGACTGGATATAAAAAGATGCTGTGAATAATTGAGCCCGTGGCCTATAAAATGAAGCCTAGGAAAGAAATTGTAATTGGAACTGAAGAGAGCAAAAGCTTTTCCTTCTTTGCTGAGATCAAAGTCAGCCTGAATCCCTGCCTGCTAATTCATCCCCTATAATTTCTAAGAACATTACATAAATGTACACAGTCATCTCTTGGTCCATGATCCCCTTTAGATATCAAAATCTGCAGATGCTCAGATCCCTTATACAAATTGGCAAAATACTTGCACATCCTTCCTAATACTTTAAGTCATCTCTGGATTACTTACTATAACTAATACTATGTAAATTAATAAAAGTGACTGTTGTATTGTTTAGGAAATGATGACAAAAATAGCATTTGTACATTTTGAGAAAAAATTCAGCTTAAAATCTTTATTTTTCCTATTTATGATTGGTGAAATTCATGGATGTAAAACCTGTGATTATGTAAAGCTGACTATATACTAAAGAGTACAAAGAAATATGCAAAAGAAAAAGTAAGATACAGACATTTTATACCATATTATTATCTACATTATTCTTATTTTAGCTAAATATATTTGATCTATTTAGTCTGCTATTTCATAAATCCTTTTCTTGAATGCATTTTTCAATTTTTTTCTAAAGTAAAGCAAATTCTTACGCATGAGACATAAAATTATTTATATGTCTTCTGAGAAATAGAAATTTCCTTGATACTAGTGATAAGCTATCTGCCATAAGAAATTTACAAGTATCAACACAGAAAACAAAATAAAATTTTAAAAATAGAGAATAACAAGAGAGAAACAAAATGCCATCCCAGACCTTCCACCCACCTAGGACAAGTACAGGAGACAAAGAGATAAAGGAAATCAGGAGTCTCCCACTTGAATTTTCTGAAATGATGGAAGCAGAAGTAAGAAAGTCAGGGCTGGGAACTTAGCTCAGTGGTGCTGCTGCCTGCCTCACAAGCACAAGGACCTGAGTTTGATGCTCAGTTCTGAAAAAATGTAAGAAAATTGATGCATGAGTTATAGAGAAAATAATCTCTCAGGTAAAAAAAAGAAATGATGATCAAATGAAAGCCACGCTCAATGAATCCAGAGTAGACACATTTTTTAAAAAGAGAGGAGCTTAGGAAAATGATGAAAACCATGAATGCCCAACATAAGAAATAGAATTCATGAAACGGATTCAAACAGACATCCAGAAGATTAAAAATTCCATTGAAAGTATATGCAATAGATTGAACAAAAGTGAGGACAGAATTTCTGAACTAGAAGACAGAATTGTAGTTAATGCATGAAAAAACCCTTAAAAAATAGAAAAGAGATCATGAAAAAATCAATCCAACAATTGCAAGATGATGCAAAGAAGAACAGTTTAAGATTGATCAAGGTCAATGAGAAAGTTAGAGATAGTGTAAATGCCATAAAAATCCTGTTCAAAGAAATAATGGCAGAAAACTTCCCAAACAGAGCAGAAGAAGTTGACATACAAATAAGTGAGGTATATAGAACTCCAATTAATCATAACCAAAATAAATCTACACCAAGGCATATAATGGTAAAAATCCCAGAACTTCAGCACAAGAACAGAATTTTAAACACTGTTATAGAAAAGGAACAAATTACCTATAAAGGAAAGCCCATCAGAATCACAACAGACTTCTCAATGCAAACCCTTCAGTCAATGAGCACTTGTAGTAAAGTATTTTAGGTTCTGAAGGAAAACAAATTCCAACCTAGATTGGTGTAAACTGTAAATTATTTTTCAAATTCAATGGAGAAATAAGATATTTCTATGACAAAGATCAACTGAAGAAATTCATGGCCACTAAGCCAGCTCTACAAAATGCCCTGAAGGATATTTTAGAAACAGGTACTGAGCACCACAAGTCCAAGAACACAAATAGAAAGAAGCCACTGGGCAAGGCAAGCAATTAAACAGAGGGAAAAGACAGGGAGTCAAGAGCAGGAAAATGATATAACAAGGATAAGCCATTACATTTCAGTTATGGTAATCAGTGTAAATGGTCTCAACTCACTAATCAAAAGAAACAGACTAGCAGAATGGATCAAGAAAAAGATCCAACAATTTGCTCTATACAGGAAATACATTTAACTCTAAGAGATTCAAAGACTGAAAGTCAAAGGAAGGAAAAGAATACTCCATGCAACAGGAACCTGGAAAAAAGTGTGGGTAGCTACTCTATTTGCAGAAAAAGTGGATTTCAAGCCAAGACTGATTAAGAGAGACAAAGCAGGTCACTACATCCTTGTAAAGGGAATAATCTAAAAGGAAGAAATAACAATCATAAATATATATAAACCAAATACAGTGCACCCAACTATGTAAAACATATTAACAGACATGAAAAATGAAATAACCACTAATACAATTGTAATGGGGGAATTAAATACCCCACTGTCACAAATAGGTCAAGTAAACAAACAAACAAAAAATCAATGAGGAAATATCAGGATTGCACCAAACCTGTGAACACATAGACTTAGTGGATATCTACAGAGTGTTCTACCCCATAACATCATAATACATATTCTTCTCAGCTACACATGAGATAGTCTCCAAAATAGACTATACAATAGCCCAAAGAACGTGCTTAAGTAAATGCAAAGCAATCAAATCATTCCATGCATATTATCCGACCATAGGGCAATGAAATTGGAAATGAACAGCAAAAGAAACCACAAAAAACTGCATAAATACATGGAAATTGAGCAACACCTGCCTGAATAACCAATGGGTCACAAATGAAATTGAAGAAATTAAACAGAGTATACAATTAAATGATAATGCTGATACAACATACCAACATTTATGAGAGGCAATGAAAGCAGGCCTAAGAGTAAAATTTATAGCAGTAAATTTTTCACATCAGGAAAACAGAATAAGCTCAAGTAAAGAATCTAATGTTGAATCACAAACATCTAGAAAAAGAAGAATAAAGCTCATATGAGGGAGGAAATTATAAAGATCAGAGCAGAACTTAATCCAATTCAGACACAAAATAATACAAATAATCAATGAATTGAGTTGGTTCTTTGAAAGATTAAATACAATTGATAAACCCTTAGCCAACCTTATCAGAAAAAAAGACTCAAATTTTTGCAATTAGGAATGAAAAGGGTAAAAACCACAATGGATTATGTAGAAATACAGAAGATCATTGATACCTTTTCAAGAACCTGTATTCTAATAAAATGAAAAACACAGAAGAAATGACCATATTCCTAGATATGTATGAACTACCAAAGCTGCAACAAGAAGATATAAAATTCTAAATAATCCAATATCAGTCTTTAAATTTGAAGGTGTAATTAAAAATTTACCAACAATGAAAAGCCCAGGTTCTGAAAGTTTTACTGATGAATTCTACAGAAAGTTTAGAGAAGATTTAATGCCACCACTCTTCAAAGTCTTCTTGAAAGGGAAGCAATAGTCCCCAAATCTTTCCTTGAAGCAACTATTACCCTGAAACCAAAACTAGAGAAATACCCAATCAAAAAAAGAGAACTATGGGCCAATCTCCCTAATGAACATAGATGCAAAAATCCTCAATGTGATACTGGCAAATAGAATTCAGTAAATCATCAAAATTATACACAGTGACCAAATAGGGTTAATCCTAGGAATTCAGGGATGGTTCAACATCCACAAATCAATAAATGTAATACACCACATCAACAGGGCCAAAGACAAAAGTCACATGATCGTCTCAATAGACACAGAAAAGACATTTGACAAAGTCCAACACCCATTCATGATTTTTAAAAAATGCCTACAAAAAATTGGAATAGATGGTCTTTGTCTCAATCTAATAAAAGCCCTCTATGACAAACCAACAGCCAGCATCATACCAAATGGTCAAAAACTGAAAGCTTTCATTCTAAAATCAGGACCAAGATAAGGTCAGCCACTATCACCACTCCTGTAGTTTTGGAAACATTAGCCACAGCAATTAGACAAGACAAAGAAATAAAAGGAATAAAGATAAGAAAGGAAGAAGTTAAACTGTCATTATTTGCTGATGATATGAAATTCTATAGAGAAGATCCAAAAAACTCTGCCAAAAGACTTCTACACTTAATTGGCATATTGATTAGAGTAGCTGGATACAGTGTGAACACTAAAAATCAATGGCATTCCTGTATATGAATAACAGACTCACTGAGAGAAATTGGGGAAACAGTACCTTTCACAATAAGATTTAAAAAATGTGAAATACTTAGGAATCAATTTCAACAAAGGAAGTAAAAGATATTGAAAACTACATATAAAGATATTGAAATATAAAGATATTGAAAACTACAGTACTCTGAAAAAGGATATCAAAGAAGATATCAGAAAATGGAAAAGTATCCTTTGCTCATGGATAGGAAGAACCAATATAGCAAGAATGGTTATACTCCCAAAATTTTTATACAGACTAGTGCAATCCCAATCAAAATACTATTAGCATACCTCACAGAACTATAGAAATCATTCCTGAAATTCACTTGGAAGAGACCTAGAATAACAAAAGCAGTTCTGGGCAACAAAGTCAAGGCAGGAGGCATCACAATCTCTGACTTGAAATTATACTACAGAGCTACTGTGATAAAAACAGCATGGTACTGGCAAAAACCAGACCTGAATCAGTGGAATAGATTAGAAGATGGAGCAAGAACCCCAAACACACTCAGCCACCTTATCTTTGACAAAGGGGCCAAACATATTTGCTGGAAGAAAAATAGTCTCTTTAATAAATAATGCTGGAAACACTGGCTTTCTATATGCTGAAGACTAAACTAGATCCATGTCTCCCACCACACACTAACCTAAAATTAAAATGGATCAAAGATCTAATATGAAAACGGAAACACTAAATCTGCTGAAAGAGAGAATAGGTAGAACACTTAAGCACATATGTGGCAAAGACTTCCTGAACAAAACCCAGATTGCACAGGAAATACTACAAAGACTCAATAACTGGGACCTCATATTATTAAAAAGCTTTTGCACAGCAAAAGAAATTATCAGCAGAGTGAAAAGACGACTCATAGAGCAGAGAAAAAAAATGTTAGCCAGTGGTTCCTCAAAGGACTAATATCTAGAACATATAAAGAATTTTTTAAAAATCAGCCCACCCGAATTTGAAGACCCAATCCAAAAATTGGCATCTGAAATGCATACATACTTCTCAGATGAAGAAGCAAAAAAAATCAAAGAAATACATGAAAAAATGTTCAACAACACAGGTCATTCAAGAGATGCAAATTAAAACAGCACTGAGATTCTGTCTCACTCCAGAAAGAATGGTTATTACCAAGAAATAAACCAGCAATGAATGCTGGCGGGGTTGTGGGGAAAAAGGAAACTTTCTCCACTGTTGGTGAGAGCGCAGACTGGTGCAACTGCTGTGGAAATCAGTGTGAGATTCCTCAAAAAGCTAGGATTAGAGGTTCCATTTCACCTAGCTATTCCTCTTTTGAATGTCTTCCCAAAAGAATTGAAAGCATCATACCATAGCAATCTATGTGCACCCATGTTTGTAGCAGCACAGTTTGTAACAGCTGAATCTTGAAACAGACCAAATGCCCATTAACTGATAAAAGGATAAAAAAATAAGTGATTTTTAAATTTAATGGAGTACTACTCTGCCATAAAGAAGGATAAGCTTCAGATATTTATACATAAATGGATGGACCTTGAGACCATACTCTTGAGATAAATTGAATATGGTGTGATAAATTAAAAGTGTAAATAACCAAAAAGTATGACAGATACTGTGAAATAGGAAGAAATTGTTCAAAATTATACCTAGTGTGTGTGAGATACTTTGTTAATAATTTTAAGTGTTTTATTAAAAAAAGGTACATTATTATTAGGAAATGAGTTGAGAGATAGATTAGCAAATAAAAATATATTCTTTTAAGATCATGATACATAGTGTATTTACCATTGTTATTCTCTAATTATTTTTTTATGAAAAAGTATTTTTTATAGAATGGCTTTTATATTTTCTTTATTAATGTCTACTTATTACATTAAAATACAAATTTAAAATATTATTTATATGCCTTGCCTCTTAAATTGCCCTCTCCAGAGGGGGAGGGGGAAGAAAAGAATTCCAAATAGAAGTCTTACATGGAAGAATCTCAAAAACATTGTGCTGATCAGTAAGGTAGCTAGTGCTTACATTTCAGAATAAATAACTACAGGACCGGGATTTTAAGTTTCCAACCCATGGCAGTGATAATATTATAGAAGACTGAAATGCCGATTTCCCTGATTTGATCACTACATGTTGTGTACATTATTAGCATACTATCTCCTAAGAATAAGTATAAATATTTTATGACAATTCAAATTTAATAATGCTTTTTAAATGTGCTGAATAAAGGGGAACACGCACACACATCCACAAAAATCAGGCCTTATGATTCCATCCATGTGAAGTTCTAGAACAAGCACATTCACAGATAGTGACAGAAATCACATCGCAGGGGTAGGAGGTGAGGGGGAGGCTTGAGTGCAAAGGAGCATGAGGGGACTTTGCAGGGGATAGAAAATTTTTTCAGGGTTGCAGTGGTAGATGCAGGAATGTGTATGTATGAATATGTATATTCACACAGATGCAGTAATAAGTATATGATAAGGTTGGTTGTTGAACTCTACACTTGAAATGGAACAATTTCATTACCTATATGCTACTCCCCCCTAACAGATTTCCTTAGCCCTTCAAAAATATCCCCTGTAATCAGTTTCTGTGACATCCTAATCAACCCACTCAGACATTAAGCCCTTCACTCCCAGCAGCGACAACCTACACAGTCGTTCCTTCGAGGGAAGCATTGCTCTAAGTCATCTCAGTCAAGGACATTTAAACTTCATTTGACTGATGTCTCCACAGGATGTTTTTGGAGGAATGAGCCCCACATCTGAGATGTGAACCTAGTCATGGGGTGACAGGATATTTGCAGAACAAGACAGAGTTCTTCTGCAAATCAACAACTTGTCTTTCAGGCAGGAAGTGGGGTTTTGACTCTGGATGGCAGAACGTTGAAGAATTGGGTTCTGACTTAATCTAAGGCAGCACATCTATTCGTTTGACAGTCACCGAATATCTGTTATATGCATTATCCCAGGCTACGAGGGTGTGGCAGAAGGTAGGACAGAATAATGCCTCCCTCCTTGCAGAGCTGGCATTCTAGAACCGGGAGGAAACTAGCAGGCAAGTAAACAGTGTGATTTTGGGATCACACAGAAAATAAACAGGAATGCAGAACAGCACAAATGTAGGAGGATAAGATCAAGGATGGAACCACGGATGGAGCCCACTGTGAGATCTGGAGAAATAATGGCCACAGCAATGTGGACATCAAGTGCAGAGGCTCTACGGTGAGAATGGGCTGGGTGAAGAAGGCAGGAAAAACAGGCCAAGGAGGGGAGGGATGGAGAGCAAAGGGAAGACAAGAGTGAAATGACATTTGAGAGGTGGATAGGAACCCATGTAGAGGATGGAATTTAGGTTTCAGTCTATGTGAAAGTTAAACGACATGGAAGAGTTTTAAGCAGGAGAGAGAAATAATCCAGAATGTCAGCATAGCTACCTGAGAGGAGACAGTCTTGGGGGTTGAGGGAAGAAATTATAAGAAGGATACCAAAGTAGTCCAAGGGAAAGTAGTCCACAGGTTGTACTATGGTGAGAGCACTGGTGATAAGGAGATATGGCCAAATAGAGGGCGCTTTGTGCGGGGAAAGCTGCTAGGGTTTGGTGAGTGGGCCATAGGGTTATGAAGGGAAAGAACACACACGTTTATGTCTTGGTGGAGTGGGTGGAGAGAGTCTTTGTTAGGAGATGACCTGGGGTGAATGGGGAGGGGTCTGCATCCTTTGTGAGCCCCATGGCAGTGACTGACTTTGAAAAGTGAAATAGCAGTGTTTGTAAATATCCTGTGAGGAGGCAAACTCTGCTCATAAAGACCCCATCATCATCCCCTTCTGTGATTCTCCAGACATACTAATAAGTGGGTGCTGGAAATGTCACGATCTTCTAATCACAGCCTTCCTTGGGAACAGACATTTCCAGCAGACACCAGTTCAGGGCAGGCTCTAACTGCTGTCCTGATTCTGTTGTTTATGGTTGATGTCATTTGTATTTGAGCAGTGCCCTGAAGAGATTACTTTTGCTCTGGGAGACTTACTGGAAGGTTGCCTAATTATGGCTTAGGAATCACTTTGTCAATAATTTCGGAGCCCAGTAGTCTAAAATATTGTAGGGTATTATTAAATATTTAAAAATTGCTTGACTTCTCCACATGGTATGAGATTTCTGCTGAAATTGGATCCTTTGAGCTGTTTGCCATTGTGTTCAAAGTCACAGATCCACTTTTGCCTGTGAAATGAATTTTAGTATGATAAAACTCTACTGGATTAAAATGTAGAGATTTTTATCATTTCTGTTTCTTTCTGTTCATGTAGTGAAATCAGCATTAGGACAGAAGCAGTCATCTCATGAAAATCCTCTTTGAGTAATGTTAAACTAAAACTGTGTGTGTGTGTGTGTGTGTGTGTGTGTGTGTGTGTGTTTTACTGGAAACTCAGCCCAGGGCCATTGCTCTGAGCTACATCCCTATCAGCCCTTTATTTTTATTTTTTATTTTGACACAGTGTCTCACTGTGGGTCACTAAGTTACTTAGGCTGATCTCAAACTTTCAATCATCCTACCACTGCCTCCTAGAGTGCCCAGGTGTTGGGTGTGTGGCGCCATCCTTGGTTTAAATCAAAACTTCTGAGAGTGAGGGTGCTCTGAAATAAAAGGGTTACAAATGCTAGCCAGAAAGGGACCAAGTCTAGGGGTAAGTCCCACAGATATCAGCAGAAAGGCTAGACATCAGTTGGAAATACATCTGCTAGACCTGAAGAGCATTTTTATAATGAAATTAGGAGGAAGGAAAGCATAAGTTGTTTACATTGAACCTTCACTGGTTATAGGCAACAACAATATAAAAGTGGGATATATAAAGCAATGAAAATTTGGGGATGAATTGCTTGGGTGGTGAGCAGGATATTGTGGTCTATTGAGTGAAGGTTTAATGTACATTCCGTCTTTCAGTTTAGCCCCAAGCCCTTAACTGGTTAACCCCCTTACCTCTCCTCCCCTCCATCCTCCAGCCCTTGTAATTAAATTTAGGACATTTCAACAATTTTCTTTTATCAGTGGCAATGGGAAACATTATCTTTTCAAATATTTTGGTTATTTTCTTTCTCATTACAAAAATAATATAAGCTAATCTTTGAAAATTTGGAAAGTGTAGAAGAAAATACAGCCATAACCCTATCACAAAGAAAACCATGAGATGTTGTAGTTTCCCAGAAAATCTTTGAGCTGGAGTAGACTTTTACAGTTATCTTGCTGAAAGGCAAACATTTTTTTCAATACAATACTTCTAACACCAAATGCACGGGTTTTCCACACCATGCAATCACTTCTCCAACTCTCCAGATACCACTTGGGTGTCCATTCTGCTCCATCCTGACATTGTCTACCTGAAGCTTGCAGTGGAGTCCACAAGATTAAGAGTTCAGTCCCAATTACATCGCTTATATTCTAGATGCCATTTGTAAGTCCCAGGTTTCTAGCACTTATGACCGACTCTATCTACAAGTTGGGCATTCTTTTATCCCCATCCGCTTTCATAACTTGCTATAGTGGCTCAAGAAACTCAGGAAAACATTTTACTTCTGATTTCTAGTTTATTATAAGAGATCTCAAGAGCAGAAGCTTTCATTGTAATGGCATCTGGGGGTACTGCCCTCCTGTCGAGTAGACACCTTCACCAAACCAGATGCCCCCCAAACCACAGTGTCTAGGAGTTTATGGATGTGCATGAGGTAGGCATGACTGAGTACATCATTGGCCATTGGTGATTGAGCTCCATCTGCAGCCCTCCTCGCCTTACCCCCCGAGGTCAGAGGTTGGGTCTAAAAGTTCCAACCTTCTAACTACATGGTTGGTTTCTTTGGCCAACTATCTTCGGGCCAACTGCCATTTCATGGACATAAACTTGGAACTGGTTAAAAGGGAATTATTCCAAATAATAAAACGCTTTCCTGTTTCCCCAATCACTCCACAAGTTATAAGAATTTTAGAAGTCTATGTCAGAAAGACAAAATACAGATTTCTTAGTGTGATTCTTATCACACACCACAATGGCCCACCTTCTCATCTCATGTCTGAGACTCAGGGCAGCGCAGCCTGCAACCCAGTTCTCCTTGTCAGTGTTGAACTATTTCCAAATTGTCTGTATGGCTTCATAAGCACGTCTGGTTCTCAAGCCTCAGAGGAGGCATGCGGTCCTGCTATGCTCTCTTCTTGAGTGATGGAGATACAACAGAATGTCTGTGGGTACACATCAGGCTCCATCTGCCCCTAGGTGTCTGAGAAGCTACATGGTCTTAAATAAGGATGGAATTAAATTGCCTTGACTTACTGGGGTTTTATCAATGAATGGTTTTGGGGTCACCTGTGTCAGAAAGATCTAGAACACTTTTTGTGTGTAGGTATTGTACTACGGATTGAACCCAGGGCCTTTGCACAGAGCTGTTTCCCTGGTCCTTTTAATTTTTCATTTGGAGATAGGGTCTCACTGAATCCCTAATTTTCACAGGTTGGACTTGAACTTGTCATCTTTCCACTTCTGTCTCCCAGCACTGCTGGGATTACAGCTGTGTGTGACCACACCTTGCTTAGACCACTTCTTAAAAAGGAAACCTCATAAGCCTCATTCTAAATTTGTGTACTCAGAACATGTAGGGCTGGACTGAGGATCTTCCTTCTTAATAAAAATAAAGCTTTTTACATGGAAATATTCAAATTGTCTCATCTATAATAGTCAGATACATAGGTAGACAGATGGTAGATGGGTATATAGGTGTTTGTAAAGTGGATACAAAGTTTCTGACTCCACGAAAAGAAAATCATAATGGCTATCTCTTAGGAGTAGAAATGGGGTGAATAGAGAGTGAGACTTCACCATTCTGAGCCATTTAGATACATAGATGCGCAGAACATAATGTTTTTAGAATCTCCTTTATCGGAACTTTTGCAGTTAAGCTATCCCTTTGAGAGACTACAAGTGTCTACATAACATTCATTTGTTAACGTGTGTGTGTCCAGTGGGAGAAAAAGAATGCCTCTCTGTTGATGTCAGGACACAGAAGGAAAAATAGGAGGGTGTGGGGGTGAGCAGATCACTTATTTACTTATCTCTTCAATAAGTGTTTTCTGAACACCTATTATGTGTCAGGAGCTGTTTGGTGCTGGGGATACAGGAAGGAACAGATGTGTCTTTGGTGTATAGCACTTGCTTACCAGGACCTGGGTAGCAAAAAGGAAGAATGAAAGATAGAAGAAAGAAAGGAGGGTTGAAAGAAAGAACAACATACCATGGTCCTCAATCCTGTAGAACTTATACCAAGGACAATACCAAAAAAAATCCAAAGAGGACCATTACAGACGGTGACAAGTGCCATGAAGACATAAAGGGGCTATGTCATTATGGGTGATTGCAGTGCTGGTCTCTGGTGGACATGGATGGTTTCTCTGACAGAAAACATCTCAGCTGAAGCCCAGACAACAAAAAGAAACCAGCCATATGCGTATCTTGGAAATAAGTTTCTAGGAAAAGAGAGCTATAAGGACGAGGGTCATGAGGTGCAATTAGCTCAGTACATCTGGAGTATATAAAGAAAACCAGTGTGGCTGAAGCTTAATGACTAAAAGAACACAGAAGATAAAGTCCAACAGAAGATAGGGCCAAGCAAGATTTGTGCTATAATCATTCTATATCAGTGAGTTTGAATTTCATGCTAAGTTCAACAGAAAGTCAGAGGAGAGCAAGCAGCATTTAGAGAGGAATAAATTGATACCTTCAGATTCAGGTTTTTAAGAAAAATCACTCCAGCACTCAACACTATATGGAAACTTAGAATAAGTTTTTAAAAGATATACAAGGTTATTGAAAACCTAGAAAAGGACAAGATACAACACATAAGTGAAAAGAAATCAATGACACAAAATGTTGGGGATTTATAAGTATATGTAAATTACAGATCTAAGCAAAATCCTAATAGTATTCTAAGGAATTTTAATGAGTTTTACAAAAGTAATAAAGAAATATGCTATCAAAATTTATTAAGACACTTATTGGTGAAGGAAAATGAAAAAAGTAGATAAAATCTATCAGAACAGAGTCTAGTGATAGACAAAATAAATATGTACCTTTTTGTATGGTACAGGATACACCGGAAGTCAAAGTAGAAAGCATACTTTACATTAGAAGTAAGTGGTGTTGTTATAACTTATTTTCTACAAGAAGAAATCCCTCAGATTCCTAATTCACACTTTGTACAAAAGTAAATTGTGAGATGAATTAAAACCCCAAGTATAAGAAATAAAAAATTAAACCTTTAGATGGGAAAAGGAGGATTTTATGATATTAGAATAGATTTATAAACTAGAGACTCAGATCACTTGAGATTGAATAGATTTCACAATAACCAAAGTGTATGAATTCTGCTCACTGAAGCACCCATAAAATTAGAAACAAATAAATACAAACTGTGAGAAGACATTTGCCATCCCAGATGACTAGCAGAGTCTCTTCCTGACTCCCACAAATCAAACAGAAAATTCAAACTACCCAATAGCAAGAAAAAAGGAAGACCTTATTAACATGTAGTTCCTCAAGGGAGAGACATGAACGGGCAATAAAAATATGAAAAGATTTTCCACATCACTACTAAAAAGAGGAAAGTGAAGCCTATGACCACAGTGCAGTCACAATTTGTACCTACCAGAGCTGAGAAATTCGAAAGGCTGACAGTGAGACTTGGCAAGGAATTAAAGTAGCAGACACTCTCAGCCGGGCCAGGTGGCACTTTGGAGCGCGAAGTCTCATTCCCTGACTGGACACATTGCATATATTCTGTGACATGGGGATTCTCCTTCAAACCAGCAGCCTTTCTCAAAGGAAGGGCTGGGTAATTTGTTAGGGCTCTCGTGTGCTGCAGAAGCGTCATCATCCCTGCCCCACACCACCCTCAACCCACAAGAAATTCTCCCACGTTTCTAAATACCTCAGAGAGTAGGCCTGCCCCCGAGAGCTTCTGGAGAAATTCCTGCTGCTGTCTGCACAGCACTTTGGGCAGCCCGACCCGTGTCGTACTCTGCACAACCTCTGCAGCTGCCCAGAGGGCCTGTGTACAGCAGGACCACGAAGGATGTGTGTTGCAGTGGTGTTATGACTCCACGCTGGATACTGCCTTACAAGGCCTCAGCCCGGAAATGGAGACTCCAAGGATGACACGTCCATGGGTCCGAGCGCCGAGCAAAAGTTAATGCTCTAACGAGGCCTGTAGTGAGCGAGAAGAAAATACGGTGTTGAGAAAAGTATAGCATAGGGCGTGCTGCACTTTATGCAAAGTTTAAGAACCACAAAACGATAGGATATACTGTTCTGGGGGTAAACACACACCAACAAATGTGCAACAGTGGTTGCCTCCAAAGAGCTAGGAAGAATTGGACGGGAGAAAATAACCCAGGAAATTAAAATTCTGTCTCATCCTGTCTTGTAAAGTGGTAACAACAGGAGGTGAAATAAATATAAAAAAGAACAACTTGCAATCACTGTCACTCGTGGCAGAGATGAGTGTTTATTGTGTTATCCTTTGTATGTTGCTGTATCTTTCTTACCTCGGTTGTTATTAGTATGTGTTTACAGCACACAATGATTACCCCATAGATCCTTGAGTGGACAGCAAGGGGAAGGTGGGGCAGGGCTGGTGGCAGAGAGGAGCCAGGCGTGGACTCTTGACCATGTGACTGCTTTTTTTTTATTTCTTTT
>NW_022900940.1:3569822-3584667 GCF_012274545.1 Fukomys damarensis | reverse complement strand
TTTTTTTTTTTACTTCATTTATCTATCACCCAAAAGTCCCACATAGAATGACACTCCCCCTTGCTGTTTCCTCTGAGCTATGAAATTGTCATCTCATCAAGCCAGGGATTTGTCAATAACTGGGGTTTTTTTGGGGGGGGTCTTGGTTCTTTAGCAGAATGGCACATTCAGCTGACATCTAAAATACTTTAAGTCTGCCTCAACCCTGGCCCTGCAATTATGCTCCTGTACTTTTGAAAAAGCATTCTTGTTATGATAAAATATACATATTAAAGTCAACCGCTTGAACCATCTAAAGTGTGCAATTCAGTTGCACTGAGTAAATTCATGAGGTTGTTCTAGTCCCAGAACTTTTTATCACCCCAGACTGAAACTCTGTACCCATTCAATAATAACTGTCCATTCCTCGGCCCTTTACCTCCTGGTATCCTCTCTCCTGCTCCCTGTGTCTGTGAATCCATGACTCCAGCTAGATACCTAACCTAAGTAGAATTATACAATATTTGTCTGTTTTGGTCTGGTTCTTTCAGTATGCATTGTGTTCTCAAGATTCATCCGTGTTTTTACCATGTATCAGAATTTCATTCTTTTGAGGGTCAGATAACTTTCCATTGCATAAATATGCCACATTTTTTGTTTATCTGTTTATCTGTCAAAGGACTCATGGGTTGTTTCTACATTTTGGCTACAGTGAATAAAGCTACTTTGAATACTGATGTACACATGCTCGTTCAAGTTCCTACGTACAATTGTTTGGGGCATCTGCCCAGAGGTGGAACTTCTAGATTATGTATGATTTCATGATTAATCCTTTAGGGAACTTAAAACTTTTTTCCTAGCAACTGCACAATTTTATATTCATATCAGCAATGCAGGACAGTTCCAATTTTTCCACATTCTCAAACAGCCACTATAGTGAATATGGAGTGGTATTTTACTGTGGTTTACTCTACATTTTTAAAGTCTACTTTTTGTGTTTAGAAACATTGTACATGCCTTTTATCTGATTGGTTGATCCATAACACCCATAGCCTGATTTCAGCATTTCCTAAAATGTATCCCATGAAATACAGATCCTAATAGATGCTTCATTGGGGTCAGAAAGTTGGGGAGAAAGACCAGCTGCAATGGAGTCTTATCGGGTGCATATATAACTTCTGCAAATTCAGGAGGGAAACAGGAGTTAACAGCTATGTCCTCTCCCTTGGTTCCTCTCAGTTCCTCCAAGAATTTTATGTGGATAGTGATTCCGTTCTTTGAAGGTATGCATCTTTTTATACAAATTGTCCATTTATGAAGCCAACATATAGTAGATGTTCTGGGCCTTAGAGGCCAGTCTGCCACAACTGTTCAGCCCTGCAGTTGTAGCTCTATAACACCCATAGGCAAATGAGTGTGTGGCTGTGTGTCAATAAAACTTTATTAACAAAGACAGGTAGCACACTGGATGTGACCAGTGGGCAACAGTATTCTGATCACTAATTTGTGACCAAAGTTTATTGAATCATGACCCTCCTTTTTAAAAACAAAATAAAAAGATTTATTAAACAGTTAATATGAAATTTAAACGTGTCAAAATAGAATTGAAAATCATGTGAAGACTGCAGGGCAAGTATAAATCACTCACCTTCAAACCCATCACTTTCCAGGTGTTGCCTCTTTGTCACCCCAAGGAGAGAGGACAGATCTGGCAAGTTGTGGAAATTTCCTATCTTTGGTTGGAATGGAAAAGTATGGCTGATGTTGGAAAGCCTAGGTTTTGAAAAGCACAGCAAGACAATTTAAAACACTAAGGTTCACTCAACTAAGCTGAGTGCAAGAACAGTGAAGCAGATATGAGACCACAGGTGCCTCTGAGAGCTGATGGTGGGAAACAGCCTTTCACAGAGCATTGGCAGAGGATGCCAGTGATGCCTGCCGAGGCCCACCGCCAGAGCTTCAAACAAGCGCTCACTTGCTAGGGACAGCTCAGGTGTGGCCCAGGGTGGCCGGTCCACCCGAGGCTGCAGCTCCATGTGACGAAGGCAGAAGGGTCAGCTGCCTGTTGGTGTCTTTAGAGCCTTTGGATTCACCCAGGGTGCTCTCTAGTTTGTTCTGATCCATTGCCTGAACATGGTACAGGCTTTGAAGGTAAGCAGTGACTGAGCAGTTAACCAGTTATAAACAGGTGGGTGAGCTATGATTCCCCTGGATGAGCACTCCATCGCTAATATTTACTTAGGTGTTTTTTTTTTTTTAGTGCGTGTTTGCATAATGATTACTTTCATCATACAGTTTGGTACATGTACAGAACACATCTTAATTCTTTTCACCTTTTCTGTACTCCCTTCTCCCCACATTTCCATCTCTAAATCTCTCCCCATTTGCAAAATATCTATCTTCCTCTTTCCTAGTACCCAACCTTTATTTGGCTGTTTATTTGCATTTTGGGTTTTCTATATAAGAGAAACAATGCACTTTTTAAGAGTCTATGTCTTGAGCTGGAGATTTAGCTCAGTGCTGCCACTGCCTGACTTGCAAGCAAAATGTCCCAAGTTCAGTCCCTGGTACCAAAAAGAAAAAAGATTGCATGTCTGATTAATTTCACTTAATATTAAGATCTCAAAAGGGCATCCATTTTCCTACAAATGACTCACCTTTATTCCTTCTGGCAGAGTAGTACTCCATACCATAATTTCTTTATCCATTCATCTGGGGATGGATGTATAGGTTGCTTCCAGATTTCACTATTATGAATTGTGCTGCTACACATGGGTGTGCATGTACCACTATAATATGGCATCTTTAACATTTCCCAAAAAGGTATCTAGAAGGAGCACAGCTGGGTTGGATGGAATTTCTATTTTTATGGTTTTGAAGAATCTCCACACTTATTTCCTTAGAGGCTGTATTTTGTACTTTCCCACAACTATGTAGAAGGGTTCCTCCCCCACCCCCACCTTACCAGCATTTGTTATTATTTGATTTCTCAATGACAGGCATTATTTTTGGAGTAGGATGGAATCTTAGTGTTCTTTTATTATGCTTGTCTGTAATGGCCAGAGATACTGAATATTTTTTCGTGTGTGCTTTGGCCATTTGAACTCCTGAGAAGTGCCTGTTTATGTCATGCCCATTTTTTGATTGGATATTTTGGGCTTGGTGGATCTAATTTTTTTGAGTTCTTTACATATTCTAGATATTAGTCCTCTGTCAGAGGAGTAGCTGATAAAATTCTCCCCCATTCTATAATTTGTCTCTTTACTTTGCTGATTGTTTCCTTTGCTGGCAGAAGTTTTAAATTTGATATAATCCCATTTGTTGATTTTTTTCATTTGTTGATTCTTGATGTTATTTCAGTTGGATTCTGTTCAGAAAGTCCTTGCCTGTGCCTATGTTTTCAAGAGCTTTACCTATTTTGTCTGCCAGCAGATTGTTTGTTTTAATATTTTAGTCTTTGATCCACTTTGATTTTATTTCAGTACATGGTGAAAGATACTGATCTAGATTCAGTCTCTGCATTGCATAACCAGTTTTTCCATTTATTAAAGAAGCTGGCTGTCTTTCCTCCAGCGTATGGTCAAAGAGGTAGCTGATTGTGCCTGGAGTTGTCTCTGCATCCTCTCTTCTGTTCCATTGATCCTCATGTCTGTTTTTGTGCCACTACCATGCTGTTTTTATCACTGCCTCTTTTTAATATAACTTGAAATCGGGGATTGTGATGCCTCATGTTTCCTTCTTTTTTAACCTAACATCTATTTATAGCCTTAGCTTTCTAACTTTGAATTCAAATATCAGAGAGCTTTGACTTTTTGTGAATGGTGCTGCAGGTTGGTGACATGTAACAGATCATCACTTTCCTGGTGCCTGGATTGTCATTGCTGTGATACCAGAACTAATCATTTAGTGGATGTTGTTAGCTGCTCTCAAAATTCATATTGAATCCCTAGTCCCTAGTACCTCACAATGTAACTGTGTTTGAAAATAGAGTTTTAACAAGGTGATTGGATGAATGGGGCTGTTAAATCGAGCCCTAAAATAATCTGATTGATTCCCTTATGAAAAGAGCAAATGTAGACATAGAAAGAGACACTGGGGCTGTGTGCATGGAAGAAAGGTCGTGTGAGGAGGCTGCAGGAGGACAGCCATCTGCGAGCCAAGAAGAGAGGCTGCAAAGGATGCCACCCTTGCCAACCCTTTGATCTTGGACTTCCAGCCTCCAGAATTCTATTGTTTAAGCCACCTAGTCTGTAATATTTTGTTTGGCGACCCTAACAAACTAGCACAGTGGAGGATCCAAAGTCACAGGCCCTAATTCATTGAACCCTTGAATTTCTTTGTACTTCTTTAGTACCTAATATCGCAAGTATCTTTTACTGTGTTTTATGGGTGAAACGATGTGCTCTAATCGCATTTGCATTGGAGATCTTAGGATATACTCTCCGTTCCTGCTGAGTCATAGGATGGATTTCCATGACACTCTCAGTTCAGTTCTCTTCTTCTCCTTTGTTTCCTTCCAATTACTGTCCTCTTTTTTTCTACTCCTGGCCCTCAGGTTTTCGGATAGATGCATGTTTCCTTATTGCAGATAGGAAGTTGATGTCCATGGGCCATGGGAAAGCTTCTTAGCTGTGTGTAATGTCAGACAATATATCTCATTTCCCTGACTCAATTTTCTCATCTTCGTAGTACGGTAATACCTACATCTACATTTGGAGTTCTTGGAAGTATTAGTGCCATTATAAGTACCGGCGTACTGTATGCCTTATGACCAGCATTCAATAAATGATAGTTATTCTAGGGGTCAGGAAGTATCTGTTGACTTCTCTTTCTTCTAGTCCTGGGATCTGAGTTGGCAAAAGCTGTGCAGTCTTTGGTAGAAAAGTAAGGGTGTGACTAGTTCCTTATATGTGTATGTAATACTAGATGCTACTTGGTGTATCCATATATGGAAGGCTTAACCCCTTGCGGAGTTTTTATTCCCTGGTGGACACAGACAGATGTGGAGATCTTGTGTAATAAAGCTAAAAAATGGACTGGGTCATTTCAGGGCCAGCTTTGGCCTGTGTTACCTTTTGCAACCAGCCAAGCCATTACTCCCTCCTCATGTCTACCCTCTATGAACACCAGTTCTCACTGTTTAAAATCCAGTCTGTTGGCATTTTGATGTTTGATTTAAAAAGCCTAACATAAAACTTGCCTCCACTAGCTTTGGGAGATTGAGGTAAACAAACTATTTTTTTTCCCCCGGAAACAGTCTCTGGTTTCCTTCTAAAAGGATCCTGAAAACATGTTGCCCTCAATAAGCTCCCACCCTTCACCGTTACGTTCGTTGCAGCTGTGCCCTTCCAATGCTGAGTTCCTGCTAAGAGAGAGACTTGGCATGCGGTGTCGGTAAAGGGAGTGAGACAAATGTGTCTGTGAAGGAATCCGTCGGTTTCCTTCCGCCTCGTGCGCCGCCATATTGCGGGGGGGGCCTCTAGGGGGAAGGATGGGGTGGGGAGGTGCTGTGAGGGCTGCAACAGGAGTGGAAAGTAAGGACCAGCTCTGCTGCTCCCCCACCCCTCATTGTCCAGTTTTTGATGAGAGAGAAGCACGCATCGTGACTGAAGCAGGGCTTCTAAGGAAAAGCTGGGTTTTTCTCTTTTGTAGAGGGAATGATGAATATACATATAAATAAGGCACAACACGCATACAGAATTTCAGCAGTATTCAAGACGTGTTTAATTCTTGCCATCCCTGACATCTGTTAAGAACCAGAACTGGGCCCACAGCCCTGGTTCCCATAACCCTAAGACCCTGCAGCCTGAGGTGATGCCTCCCCGAGTCCTCTCTTCCACTCTGTAAACCTCCATCTTAGGACTGGTTTCAGGTAACCTGGAGCTCATCAGAATGTCCTTCTACAGAGGCAGAGCTCAAACACGACGTATCCAACGGCATGCATCTTCCGAGAGCCAAATGGTGTCTCGTCTTCTGTAGTTAAGGAGTGCAGCCTGTGTAGTCTAAAGCTCGCCTAATTAGGTACATTTCCAAAACTGTGATTAAACTGTAGCCAGCTAGGGGAACACTGGAAATAAATTAGAAGTGTCACTGGTGTGAGATTTGTAGTCCTTCCCAAGTGCCTCCTAAAAATGAAGGAGCTGCTCTCTGTGTTACAGGCTTTGATGAGGAATCCCAGGGAGAGAATGAGTGAGAGAAAAAGATGACATCTGTGCGGACCAAGCAGAATCTGAAGATTACTTCTGCGAAAACAGAAGAAAGCAGGAGAACACTTAACAGTTAAAGGTGAGTGCGTGGTTGTATACGCGCAAAAGCCTTTGATGAGTTACGACGGGAAAGTGGGTTCGTGTGTGTTTGTGTGTGGGCCCACGTTTTGTTGGGGAGCAGGCAAGGGATGGGATACATGGCAGGACATCAAAACGTGAGTTCCTGCAGCGAGGACGGACATCAGCAACACGGCTCCTCCCTTGAGTTTAAGTAAAAGCCAAACACCCAAAAGTAGACATCTATTTTGTAGACGCTCTCTTCCTTGAGAGAAAGGCAAGTGAACAAATGGCAAATACACAATGTGCAAATTATAGTGCGCCTGAGACAGATTCTGACGGTACATTTCTAATATTGTATATACACACACGTGAAATCACTTCTGTTTTATTCAGTGAAACCCACAATCGGCATTAGTCCAGTAGCAGCTGAATAAAGCTATGGTTAATTATATTTATGCATGCAGTGATTTTCATCCTTCACTTAACTGAAATAAGTTGTGCTTTGCGTCTTTCGTATTGTGATAATTGGTACCCCCCCTTCCATTTTTTGATATAGTAAGAAGGGAAATGAAATATTTGAGCAGCTGAGCCTCGATATGACAATTCTATAGAACTCTAACCTAGTTAGAACTCTAACTCTAGTTAGAGTTGTAGCGAGTTAGTATTGTAGCGAGTTAGTATTGTAGCGAGCCCTACAATACGGCAGTGCAAATGTTTCTCTGTGAACTGGTCTCAGAAGTTTGCATTTGACAGAGGTGCTTTGAAGGGTAATGAGATGAAATGTGCAACAGTGTGCATTGGGCATCAGTAAAGTGTCCAGCGGTGAAGGACAGCATTGACAGCAATCTTCCTAAAATGCTTCCTTGAGCAGAACTAGCAGTGGGAGTGCCGTTCTTCTCATTAGGCCCTGCTAGGGAGATGTGTGCCCGGCAGTTACAAATGTGGACTCTGGAGATGCTCGTTCTACCTCTTATCCCTTTTTCACTGTGAACAAAATGGTCCATGGCCTCGGTTCACTGGGAGATGTGGCCGTATGGGTGCCAGCTGTAGAGGGTGGTTGTGTAGACAAAATGAGGTGATGTAGGCAGTCCTTGGAAGAATGCCAAGCACGTGAAAAGTGCTCAGTAATTGTGATCTGACTTTATCAGCGAATAAAGTACCCTTGGGGGTGGAAAGTTTCAGTTGTCTGTTTTAAGGGAGATAAAAATGTCGAAGAGCATAAATAATGTTGGAGGGACGGAAGGTGGTATTTCTGTGACTCTACACGTAATGGCACTGTTCGTCTGGCCATCACTGGGAAGTGACAGGAAAACTGCAGGTCAGTCAGGGCTTTTCTCAGACACTTACGAACTTTCACCGTGATTCAAGTTCTCAGAGGACTGTTGAAGATACAGATTTAAATCACACAAGGTCTCTCAAACCACAAGTCGAGACGTCTCCAAAGGCTTTGCTGTACCCTTCCCCAGCCTCACCTCCAAGGGTCCCCAAGTTCTTTCTCCCTGGCTCCTAGGCCCTCTGACACATGAGCTCTTGTCCACTGGGAGCCTTCGTGTACACTGACAGTGGAGCTGGATTTTCCCCTGCCCTGGACCTGCTCTGCTGTGTTGGTCACTTTCAGAGTGCTGGAACAGAACACCTGATATTTGCAGCTCAAAGGGGGAGAGGTTTCATTTGGCTCCCAGTTTAGGGGGCAGAGGTCAATCCATAGTCAGCTGGCTCCAAAACAGAAACAGCATGTGGAAGGGCATGTGGAGGAAAGCAGCTCACCCCAGGGCAGCCAGGGAGCACAGGGTGAAGGAAGGAGAGGGAGGGAGACTGACCCTTTGAAGGCAGGACACACTCCTTCCAGTCAGACCCCACCTCCTAAGAGCGCGTTCAGGTATGAATTCATCAGTGGGTCTGCAGAGTACGGCACCCCATGATCCAGGCACCTTCCGAAAGCCCATCCTCTAAACACAGGAGACCTTTGGAGGACGTTTTAGATCTAAACCCTAACGGCAGCTTTTCCTTCCACTCTCATAGGTGTGCGCCTACAAGCCCAGCGCTCTGGGAGGCACAGCTAGGAGGGTGGCAAGTTCAAGCACATCCTAGGCAACATAGCGATTTAGCGAGACACTGTCTCAAGATAAAAGTTAAAAAAAAAGGGGCTGGGGACGAGCTCAGCATGAAGGCCCCAGGTTCAGTACGTGTACTACAGAGCAAAAGACTGGGAACACAGATGCGCACACATTCACACATTACAGTCTGGAAAGATGCTCTCAAATTGCTGATGCGACTTCTGTCAAACAGATGGAATTAGGGGGAGAGGAGGAAAGAAGCAAATGTCCTTATGCTTGTGTACTTTTCTTTTCTCACAGTGAACATGCATTTTCAACCTTTCAAAATTGATGGATTTGAAGTCAATAGGACCTATGGTACAACTTGAGAGTTGAGATGCTTTTCTAGTTTGTGCAACCAAAAAGTCCTGAAAAAACCTGTTCACAGCCGTATTTGCTTACAGCTATGATCCCTGTGCAAAGTTTAACTGAGAGTGAACATTTCATTATAATTTAAAACGAAAGTAGTTCTTTCCATTCTAGATTAATTTTGTGGAAAACAGTTTCTCGATCTGGTAAGATTTTTTCCTCCCCCTAGCTCTCTCTCATAATTTTTTTAAGAGTGGGAAAAATTTATTGAGGGAAAGAAAGACACAAAGGGGACCAGAAAGTGGGTTGCCCACTCACCCCACTTTTCAAAGATGTTTTATACAGCAAAGCCATGACCAGCCAGTAAGATTACACGTACAGTCACCCAGGTAATATTGATTAAATGGGGGTCAAATGGGGGAGCAAGTCAGGTAGCAAGCATACAAGGATTTTCAGTAAGGCTGGGGGTCAGGGATAGTTCCTGGAAAGGCTGGGCTAAGACTTTGCCCCCGCCCCAGGTGATTAATACCTATTTATCAATCACTGCTATTTATCCCCAGGGGAAGCACAGAGTTATAGTAGTTTCTCTCCTTTTATAATTCTGGCCTTCAGTGAATGTGTCTTGATTGTCCTCCATGTTGGCTCCTTCCTGTGTTGGCCCTTGAGGGCAGGTGGCCCCGTCTAATTACCTACAAGATATCTAACTAACTTACCTATCTGCATGCAAAATTCCCCCCTCTGAAGAAGTACCCCTAACTGCTGTGAGGGGATGAAGGGCGAAAACAGCTCTGGCTACTTCCAGCTGAAGAGGGTCATAGTTGTGATCAGCAGTGAGAGGAACTCTACAGAGGGTCTATCTGAAGGCCTTCGGTAGGTACCTGGCATTGTCATCCTGGTAGCTGCATAGCTTTTAAATCTGAAGGAGACAAAGACAAAGAAACAGTTAAGAATGCATGGGCCAGATTATAAGGTCAACAGGATTGCTATGAATATAGCCCACAAAGAGGAGAAGGAGAAGGTCCAGGGGACTTCAGAATCCGACACAGAAGTTATATTGTACAGTTTAGCAGTTATGAGCTATTTACAAGGTCGATCTGGTGGATCCCAGTAAAAGAAGTCTAGCACATTTGTCATTGGTTCCTTTTGTATGACCGCTTGGAGTTTGGCAGCCTCTAGGCAAGAATAAACAAAACTTTTAAGAAATTAGAGAGATTAAAGGGCAAGTTGGGGAGAAAGTCACACTTAGAAATTGAAGTAGTGATTGAACCTGCTGGACTTAGATTCTTTCATTGATAGAAGCTGACACAGGTCTCACTTTAACTTGCTCCTAAGCACCCAATAGAAAAGAATAACCAAAAGAGGTATGAAATAATGCCATAGTAATAAAGCTAGAGATAAAAAGGGGCTCCAGTCACTGACCCCTTCTGGCAGTTTCCAGCTCTACCAGGAGCTGACCATGGTTATGGATCCTTAGGAAAAAAACTGTGGTAAATTCGCTAAGAGCTCAGCTAGAGGTTTGTATTTCTTAGCAAAATTTATTCTTCAAATTGTCTCTTATCTTAGAGCTAAAACTAGAGAAATTTATGACAAAAGTATGAGTCTCTTGCCTAATGTACTACAAAGTAAGTTACTTCTATTTGTAGTTATTTGGATAAGTATCTAAGCCATGTTAGTTATTAAAAAACAGAAAAAACTGGCCACAGTATCAGAACACCTTGAGGTTTTTATGTATAATAAAAGATTTCTAAAACCCTCATAAAGTTATAAGAAAACTCTTTGTAAGAGTTTAAACCATATAATGTGATCATAAATTTGTGTAAGTAAAGAGAAATTGTGCCAGGCTGCACACAGCAAAGTGGTCTTGTTGGCGACTTAGGAGATTACTTGCCAGATGGCATCAGATGAAAGGAGATTATTCTTTATATACTATGTATTATTGAAGTATTAAATTGTTAGAGTCTTTTCTTGACAGCTTCTGAGGTATAAATGACCTGTAACAGAGTACAATACGTCAAGTGTGCAATGTTATATATTTCACCCCTTCCTCCTATCTGCCCCAGCCCTCCTCCTGCTGCAAAAGATGACTCTTATTTTTGAATTTTTCTCATTAAAAGCTTTTATTTTATTTCAGAACTAACGCAGGATTTTTGAAAAACATTCAGGCAGTAAAAAAGTGTTTTGTGCTGTTGAAAAGTAAAAGTTCTTATCATCCACCCCTCAGTTTTTTCTGCGAATCATATTTCCTTAATTACAAAATAGGCAACAGACATGTGTGCCTTTTTCCCCCTCTTCAAAGCAAGAAATAATTTTGAAATCATCAAAGATGCATATGCATACAGGAAAGCCACAAGGTCCAAATAGTGCCTGGATTACTATCTTGTGCTCTTCTCAGAGAAGTCTTCCTGAAAGGCATGAAAAGATGTTCAGTGCACCACTAATGCATTTATTAACGCACCATTAGACAAACGCAAACTAAACCAAGCTGAGATACCACCTCACATCCTCGAGAATCGCTGCTTGTTATCAAAATGGAAACAAAGGAAAACATCAGGTGTTGGTGAGGATGTGGAGAAATGAGAATCCGTGCACACTGTTAGTGGAGATGTAAAATGATGCAGCTACTAGGGAAAACGGCACTGCCGTTGCTCAAAGTATGAAACACGGAGTTCCCACATGGCTCAGCATTCCTGCCGCTGGTCACACACCCCAAAGCACCAGAGGTGGGGACAGACGTGGCTGCTGCAATGCTCCTAGCGTTGTGACCAGTGACCAGGTGTCCCTCGACAGGAGGGCGATAAACAGAATGCAGCTGCTACATCCAGTGTGATAGGACTCGGCCTTTAAAGGGAATGGAGTTCTAGCCCTTGCTCGGTGTGGGTGGCGCTCGAGAGCAGCCCGCAATGCAAAGTAGGCTGTGACGGGGGCGGGCACACTGCCGGGCAGGGGGTGCCTGGGTAGTCTGGTTCCTAGAGGACAGTGCAGGGCAGCTGCCTGGGCGGCCAGGAGGTCACAATGTGGGGGACACAGAGCTATTTGGGAAGGGGAGATTCTCCCGGAGAGGGACAGTGGGTGCTCACCGCTCAACAGCCAGCGAGTACTTACTACCCCTGCACTGTGCGCTTCAGAATGGTAAAAGTGGCGAAGCTTTTGTTAGTTATGTTTTATCGCTAATTTTTTTAAAGTTGAGAAAGGGGGAAAATCCTGTTTTCCCAAAGAAAACGTATTAATAGTTTAAAATACCACCCAATACATTTTAGTGAGAGCCCAAATCACTTAGTGAAACAAAAATGTGATCGTTTTCAGAGAAAAAAGAAGGAATCCTCTTCATCTCTTAGATGATGCTTCATACTCACAACCTCAGAAGTACAAAGTAAGCAACAAATGACCACTCAGCTGCCTGGCAGGCACTCTGCTAAGCACTGTACGTGCAGTAGCCCATTTAGTCCTTGACAGAGCTAGGAGATAATTGTTACCTCTGCTTCTCAGATGAGGACGATGAGAACAGGAGACAGTGTAACGTGCCCAAGGTCACGCAGCAAGAGGAGTTGCTCGGCAGACAGTGGAAGAATGGCTCAGAGCCACAATACTGACTCTGATACGCCACCTCGTGGTTCTGAAGAGCTTTAAGATCAAGAATGTCAATCCTGTGGATATTTCTAACTGGCTTTTTAAGTACTGAGGACTGAACCCAGAGTCTTGACAATGAGCTCCATTCCCGGCCCTTTTTATTTTTTAAATTTGAGACAGGATCTCACTAAGTTGCCCAGGCTGAGATAAAATTTGCAATCCTCCTGCCTCAGCCTCCCAGGTGCTGGGGTCACAGGTACGCATCACCATGCCTGGCTGCACTTCTACTATTTGTATTGCATGATTAAGATTGAAAAGCTTGACTGTCTTGATAAAGCAATTAGCTTTCTTGAGGAGAAGTTTGTGACTGAGATATGCAAATGATTTGTTTATAGCTATGAAACACTTCTTTAACATACCCCTGGCGTTTGCTAGATACAGTCATGGAAGGCATACTGGATATCAAAATGCAGTTTTTCAAAGATTTTAGCAAGGAAGAGCTCTAAAAAGATCTCTATACTGTAGGGAAAACATAATCTCATTTTCTTTCCTTCCTGAGATTCACATCCCCCAAAATGTTGGGTTAATTGTGGAAAAAAGGATTGCATGTCTATGTTCAAAATACTTTAGGAAATGCTGAATTAAAGGAAGTTAGTTTCTTCATTGCAGGAATTCTTAAAGACTTAGATAAACAGTGTGACTTGTCAAGAAAGGGCCATAATGTGCGTAATGATTTCTATAATGCATAATATACGTGATGTAGCATGGAATTGTTTCCCAGAATATTTCTTCCATGGCAGATGACCAGGGGTGGAACTTTCTGGAACATTTTTTTAGGGATCATTGCCGGAAGGATTTTCCAAGTCTACCTACCACCAGGGGGGAGCTTACCTCTGCCCTTTTATGTTCTTACTAAACAGTCACCAAAACATTCCTTATCTTCCTGGCGCACCCCTGAGACAGGCTGACATTTTCAAGGAGACTTTGCCAAAAACTTTCAAAGGATGGGTGAAAAAACAAATAGGAAGCCCTATAAATAGTCACATTTTTGAGATCCCCGAGGCTGAGCTGAAGCTCTCCAGGGCCAGTAGGAGACACAGGCCTCAGCCTTTCAGTCCTGCCTCAGCCAGGTGGCCTTTCTGTTATCTCAGCACGGGGTGGCTTTGGGTTTATCTCACTACAGCCCAGGATAAGCCCCACAGAGCCTTGTGTTTTCCCCTCTCGTATTCTTTGCTGACCTTCGTTTCACAGGTCTGCTGGCCTCTTTCCTCTCAGTCCTGGACGGCAGCTCTGAGGTGTCTCCGGACCGCCCCCATGAGTGTTCCGGTCCTGACCACAGTAATGCTGCCCTTGTGCCCCGGCTAGGTCAGACACCATTCATCAGCACAGCACCCCTTCTCCGTGGGCCTCGGCACCATCTCCCACTCCTGACACAGGGTCGTGCGGGCGTTTACCAGCGAAGATAACCTGAGTGGCACAGCTGTCCTCTAAGCCTGAGATGCAGATCGCTTCCACTTCTCGAGCCTGAACTGGTGACTGTCTTAGATAAATGTAATCACTCCCATCCTCTACACACACACACACACACACACACACACACACACACACACTGTCTTTCTTTAAAAAGTCTCTTCCAGACCCATGATACTGAAAGTGTTGCCATGAAAGGCTCTGAAAGTGCCACGCCTAATTGGAAAGGGAATGTGTTACACCCCAGCATGTGCCAAGGGCTGCAGGCCATTCTGTTGCTTTATTTCTGGTGCCGGATGGATGATGTCCGTGCTGTGTGCCCACTTTAATTAGCAGGGCCTTAGAGGAGCTCCAGAAACAGCCTGTGTTTGTGAAATTCCAGCAAAAGCAGCCTTGGATGTGCAGAGCTCGATCTGTGCTGGTGGACTTCAAAGCTAGTGGTCATCTGGCACATTTGCGTCGTTTTAATGCGGGAAGTTTATTTAGAAATGCATTAGGGTGGTACAGTATTCCAAGCTACTTGGAGGGGGGAATGTAGTGTAGCCCTTAAGCGTGCCCTCTAGACTGAGGTGGGGTTCAACTCTTATCTCCCCCACTTTCGTACTTTGGGGTCTTTGATAAGTTACTGCTTAATCCCTGTGAGTCTTCTAAAAATAAAGATAATAACAGCATCTATCTCTGTGTGGCTCATTCATACGGTAAATGTTGTAGCGCAGCCAGATTGGGTCAAGTACTAAAAGCCTTTGTGAGGATTAAATGGAGCCGGGCAGCAAATTCACCTGACCCTGAAATGGTATCATAATTACCAGTCTTTTAAAGTACTCTGATATTTTGGGCAAAGCCAGCCATCTTCATGAAAGGTAGAGCTAAAGAAAGACACCTGTGTTCTTGAACTCCAGATCCTTTACAGATGAGATTTAGGTGGCAGGCCTCAGAATCAGTATTTAATGTTTAAATTGTGCCGCGTTCAAGGTGAACTTTCCGCGGTGGCCACTGGGGGTGCTGTGTGAACAGAACACTTCCAGGGTCCACTGCCAGTGACAGCCTCTCCTCACCTCAGGAGAGTATGCGATAGAGAACAGCAGTTTCAGCCTTGCTGCTAATTGCCTAGCATCCACTTCCTGTGAAATTTCATTCCATCCACATTTTTTTTTTTTT
>NW_022900940.1:3534292-3569699 GCF_012274545.1 Fukomys damarensis | reverse complement strand
ATATATATATATATATATATATATATTATATATTTTTGGGGAGGAGGGAGTCAAGCTGCTTTAATTCACTAAGTTGTCCAGGCAGGACTTGAACTTATTGGCCAGTTGTATTTCTGATGAAAAATGCCTATTTCCGTCCCTGTAATAAGTTAAGAATGAAAACGTTCATTGGGAGGTGACAGACTGAAACACGATCAGCCTGGCCTCAGTAAGACAATCATGATCACAGAGTGCACGTTCAGTATCCTGTATCCGAAATGCTTGGGACCAAACGTTTTCAGATTCCAGATTTTGGAATGTCTCCACATACACGAGGAGACCTCTGAAGGATGAGGCACAAGCCTACAAAATTTACCAAGTTGATTTACATTTCCCATATCTTACACCCAAAGCCCACATGTAACTTTAGACACTATTTGTAATAATTTTGTGTATGAAACTAAGTTTTATGGTGTGGTGTCCTCAGCTTGTACTCAAAAGGTTTCTGATTTGGAGCATTTGGGTTTTCATATTTTCACATTAATATGTCAACCTATAATTCAAGTAATTGGAAAATATAAATGCTCAGCTTCCGGCCAGTCTTTCTCTCTCTCCCTCTTGGACTCAGTCCGGGGCTCAGCTGCCTGGTTTCCGCCTCTGAGGCCCTGGGCAACCCGGTGGTGGCGGAGGCTGAGGGCTCCTGCCGCGGTTCGCAGCCCATGCACATTCCTGGGGAGGCGGCAGGTGGCGCTGTTGAACAGTCTTCCCTACGGCGGCATCTTTGGCTGCAAAGAGGCACAGCTCGCCTTCCAGTCTGAAGATCTACACCTCCTCCATCAGTCTGGGCAGCGAGGGGATCTTACTCATTTCTGTGTCTTGCGCTCAGCAAGAATGTTGACTTGATGAATTGCAAGGTGTTTTGTGCACGTTTTGCTACTTGGTTGCCTGGAACGGTGGCGCGAATTCCCAGGGACCTAAGTCGGCAAAGCTTAACGTTTCCTTCTCAGGGAAACACGAATATTTTAAATTTACATAAATCATATTGCGATACGGTCATTACAATGTTTAGCATACCTGTGATGAAAAAAAAAATTTTTTTATTGCGATAAAAACGTCCCTAACTTTCGAGGAGAGTGGCCGGTGCTTATCAACATTTCGGTAGTCTGTTACCTACGTTCATAGTTGAAAGGGTGCTAAATTTCAGGTAGAGACGAGTGCTTTTTAAAAAATATAATTCCCTCTCAGAACCCAAATTCTGTTGTTGGATGCCACTCAAGGATCCTTTTGGAGTCACGCATGCAGAACTGAGGTCCTGTGGTCTCGGAACTGGTGTGGGTTTCAGGGAGGTTGACAGAGAGGTGTGGGGGAGGTCTCTGAAGTCCTGCACATCTGCTGATTTATTTACACTGACAGTGACATGAGTTTATGTCAGAAGCTTACAGACTGCACACCCGAAGGACCGTATTTTGTGGTATGTAAATTTGATCTTAATAAAAGAGGTAAAGGAAGAAAGGGAGAATGAAAACAAGGAGGGTTGTTGAATATCGCCGCTTACTCTAAGCAGCCACTGTAAAAATCCCTATGACGTTAGTGCTGAGTTTCCTGCACCCTTGTTTAGGGCTTTGTCGAGGGTCCTTGTAACAATAGCGGTCAAATGAAGAGACCGTAAGACAAATCCCCCTGAGTTCATTTCTGGCTATGCCACTGATATGCTGTGTGACGCAGCACAAGTTAAATGGAAGTGATAACTGCACTTACTTCCTACGATTGTCTGAGGGTTAAATGTGTTCATGTACTTTAAGTACTTGAAACAGTGCTAAAAAAAAAAAAAAAGTACCTGCTATAATGGGATGCCATTTTCGGAATGGCTTAGGGAAGAGGACAAGTTGGCACGAAGAGCCCCACACCAGTGATCACATCTGTAATCCCAGGAAGTCAGCGAAGACAGTGCTTGTCAAGAGGGGTTAAGCCATTCACACAGGGGAGAGGGCGAAGGTGTACACCCCACAGACACTTCAGTGTGCTTCCTAAGAGTTCCCCAAATGCATTTGGAACTTTTCTTTGGCTCCGCCTGAATGTGCACTCTGACCTGGATCAGCACCGTCTTCCTTTTCCAGATAACTTCCCCTGCTGGGCCACCTGCACGATGCGTTCCCGAAAGACAGCGCCAGAGCATTTCATGTGTTTGCAAATGAATATTACACCCAGAGCCATAAAAAGATGACAGGTCTCTAAAACCCTGGTTGCTGCATGCAGTGAATGCTTACCTTTGACTGATGTGTAGTACCATTCAGGCGGACCATGAAACTGTGTGGAGTATTTGTAAGAGTGCAAACCGGTCACCAGCCTGAGGTATCTCACTATTTGGAGCATAGTTTGCGAGCTAGTAAATAAATTACCTATAAGTACAGAGTATTTTGAAAAATTGTTCTTTATGCCATATACCAGACAATAGACCATTTATGTGGGAAACCAGATCCGGGGAATTATGGAAACCTAGCATTATGAAATAATCCAAAACCTCATTTGAAATAGCTTCAACCCTTTTCACTAAACCTTAAATACAATATACAAGACAGAGGGGAAAGGACAGGATGTCACAATAACTTCTCATTAATGTCATTAAAAAGGTGTATAATTTTGGGCTGAAGATTTAGCTCAGTAGTTCTGCCACCTGCTTCTCAAACACAAAGACCTGAGTTCAATCCCCGGTACCCCCCCAAAAAAGAATGTATATCGTTTTCATTATTTGTGGAAGTGATGTTCTATAAAGTCACCACAAACATTGCCTTAGCAAATACTGAAACCACTCTTGGGGGAAATATGATATTCTCTTTAGGCAATCAGTATCTAATCTTGTTTTGAATTTGTTTCTATTAAAAGACACCGTGTTAACTATATACTGTTAACATTATAGACATTGAACTCATTGGCCAACAGCTTAGCAATTCCTGGATGAATTTTATCCTCTACGCATTTTTTTTAATTTGTTGCAAGTGCACCAATGCCTCTTACTTAAACCCTGACTTAGTATGTTTGTGCTGCTGTAACAAAATTCCATAAATTGCCGGGTGTGGTGGCACACGCTTGTAATCCCAGCACTTGGGAGGCTGAGGCAGGAGGATTGCTGTGAGTTCGAGACCAGCCTGCGCTACATAGTGAATTCCAGGTCAGTCTCAACCACAGAGTGAGACCCTATCTCAAAAAGCCAAAAAAAACCCATAAGTTAGATGCCTTATAGACAACAGAAATGGATTGCTTACAGTTCTCAAGGGAAGGACAAAGTCCAGGCACCACAATGTGGTGTGTGATGAGGGCCCGCATCCACAGACCCTACCTTCTGGCTGTGCTCTGGCCTGCTGGAGGCCCCGAGGCCTTTTAGCTAGGGCAGTGGTCACTCGGGTCCTGGTGACCTAGTTAGTGATTAGGTTTCCATGTATGAATTTTAGGGGCACACAAATACTTGGCATACAGCTAACCCAACAATCCTATACTATTTTGGGGAACATTTTAAAAATCAAAATTGCCAACAAGAAGCTCAAAAGTATGGCGAGCAAGCGTTAAACAGACCCATAAGAGGATACCTGCATCCCCTGAAAGCGGGACCCAGAAGGCGGAGCACACTGTGATTAGGTCTTAGCTGGGAACGAGAGCATCAGGAAACTCAGCATTTTGGCTGCTCTGGTACAAGTCAGAAAATGACCTCAGAAGGACAGCAGGCATTCATGTGCTGGCTACAAATGATTTTTAGCAAGTAAGCACGGATTCCGTGAGTAATGAGGATTGACTGTGTCAAGCAAGTCACGTCACAGAAAGGGCCTGTGCGGTCCTTTCCCCCACCCCTGAGCAGCATTCGCTCAGTGTGAACCCGCACCGGGCAGATGTCCGGGAATCACACTTGTGTGTGCCCGACTCGGCCTCCCGCCCCGCGGCCGCCCCCCTCTCGGGAGAGAACTTGCAGGGTGTAGTCCGGGCTCTGGAACTACGGCCGGTGGGCCAAGCCCTGCATGCTGCCTGTGTTTGGTACCATCCTCAGCTGACAGTCGTTCTTTCGTTTTTAAACGGTGGTGGTGGGGATCGAATACCTATGCACTTGACAGGTGAAAACGATAAGGAATTTACATCGCGAAGCGCACAGTACAGGTTGTTGGGACACAGCCACACCCGTCTGTGTACACGTCGTCTCCGGCTGCTTTCGCGCAGTCAGCCAAGCGTAGTAGAGACCATCAGAGACCTCGTTACCCACAAAGATAAAAATAGTCACAATCTGGTCCTTCATAGAAAAGTCCGATGCAGCCTGTGGGAAGCTGAGGCTGTGGATCGCAAGGTTGAGGCCAACCTGGGCAACTTAGTGACTAAGATGCTGTCTCAAAAACAAAACAAAACAAATTTCCATTAAGTTTATCGGTACATCTTAGGTACACAGTACAGTTACATTCATCACGGGGATCTTGGACCTTTACATGATGGATCTTGGTTCTTATTTTTCTCCTTGCCCCTGTCCTCCCTTCACACCCTCCACCCTTCCCTATTTACAAGGACTTTGTTTCCATGTTATTCCACTTCTCATATTTTTCTTTTTCCCTTCTTTCCTTTCCCCTACCCTCCCACTTCCCCTACTTATTTAGACATTTGCTTCCTATTTTACAATATCAGTTATACATTTTGGTCCTTATTTACACTTTTAGTTTTTCACACTAGAGAAACTATTCAGTAGTTACATATATGTTTCCTATTTATTTCACTATTAAGTTCCTTATTATTTCCTATTAAGAGTGTGGCCTCAGTGAGCATCCACTTAGCTATAAATGTGTCCATTTTCTCATTCTTTATGGCTGAATAGTACTTCATTTTATTTTTTAAAAAACCAACAGATTTACCCAGTCTCCAGTTGATGGATAATTGGGCTGTTTCCAAGTTCTGGCTATTACAAACTGTGCCTCTGTATACATGGGTGTGCATATATCACTGTGGTGAGATTCTTTTAATTTTGGGGGGAAGATACCCAGTAGAGGGATGTCTGGGTCAAATGGACAATCCTAGTTGAATGAGGTATCTCCATATTTTGATTTCCATAGTGGTTGCACCGGTCTACACTCGCACCAACAATGGAGAAGGGTTCCTTTCTCCCCACAGCCCCACCAGCATTTGTTATTGGTTGATTTCATGATAGCAACCATTCTTTGTGGGGTAAGATGGAATTTCAGTGTTGTTTTCATCTGCATCTCTCGAATGACCAGTGATGTGGAACAATTTTTTCATGTTTATTTGCTGCTTTTACTTTTTTGTGTGAGAAATGTCTGTTCATTTCAGATGCCCATTTTTTAATTGAGTCCATATATTTGGTGGGCTGATATTTTTTAGTTCTTTACATATTCTAGATAGTAGACCTCTCTCTGAGGTAAAGCTGGTAAACATTTTTTCCCATGTTGTAGGCTATCTCTTAGCTCTGTTGGTGGCTTCTCCTGCAGTGCAGGAGCTTTTTTAAAAGATGGTATCCCAGTTGTTGATTCTTTTTGCTAGTCCCTGTGCTACTGAGGTTTTGTTCATAAAGTCTTTTCCTATGCCAATGTCTTCAAGAGTTCTGCCTAACTTGTCTTCCAGCAATTTTAGTGTTTGTTTTAATATTTAGATCTTTAATCCACTTGGATTTTAGTTTAGTGCATGGTGAAAGATAGGGGTCTAGTTTTTATCTTTGACAGGTTGAAATTCAGTTTTTCCAACACCATTTATTAAAGAGGCTACCTTGCCTCCCAATGAGGATGGTCGGAGCCTTTGTCAAAGATGAGGTAGCCGAGTACATCTGGAGTTGTTTTTGTATCTTCCAGTCTGTTCCACTGATCCTCAAGTCTGTTTCTTTGCCAGTACCATGCTTTTTTATCACAATGGCTTTGTAGTATAGTTTCAAGTTGGGGATTGTGATACCCCCTGTCCTGTCTCTGTTGCCTAGAATGGCTTTTGCTATTCTAGGTTTCTTCTGGTTCCAGGTGAAGTTTTGTATTGTTTTCTCTAGTTCTTTGGAATATACTTTTGGGATATCAATCAGGATTGCATTGAATCTGTATAGCAGTTTTGGAAGTATAGCCATTTTCACTATATTGGTTCTTCCTACCCAGGAATAGGAGAAGTCTTTCCATTTTCTTATATCTTCTTCAATCTCTTTTTTCAGAGCTCTGTAGTTCTCAATGCAGAAGTCTTTTGCTTCCTTCATTAGATTGATTCCTACATTTTCTTTTATGCTAAAGGGATTGTTTCCCTAACTTCTCTCTCAATAAGTCTGTTACTGGTGTACATTAAGGCTATTGATTTCTGAGTGTTGACCTTGTATCCAGCTACTCTACTGAATCTGTCAATTAAGTCTAGAAGTCTTTTGGCAGAGTTTTTTGGATCTTCTATGTAGAGTATCATATTGTCAGCAAATAATGGCAGTTTAGCTTCTTCCTTTCCTATCTTTATTGCTTTTATTTCTTTCTCTTGTCTAAATGCTGTGGCTAATGTTTCCAAAACTATATTGAACAGAAGTGATGATAGTGGACATCCTTGTCTTGTTCCTGATTTCAGCATGAAGGTTTTCATTTTTTGACCATTTAGTATGGTGTTGGCTGTTGGTTTTTCATAGATGGCCTTTATCAAGTTGAGATAAAGACCATCTATTCCAATTTTCTGCAGGGTTTTTATCATGAATGGGTGTTGAATTTTGTCACATGGTTTTTCTGCATCTACTGAGATGATCATATGGTTTTTGTCCTTGACTCTGTTGATATAGTGCATTACATTTATTGATTTGTATATGTCGAACCCTCCTTGCAACCCTGGAATAAATCTGACTTGGTCAGGGCATATGATCTTCTTGATGACCCTCTGTATTATGTTTTCCAGTTTCTTTTTGAGGATTTTTGCATCTATGTTTGTTAAGGAGATTAGCCTGTAGTTCCCTTTTTTGGTTGGGTCTTTCTCTTGTTTTGGAATCAAAGTAACACTTACTTCCAGGAATGAATTTGGAAGTATTGCTTCCCTTTCATTTTCATTGAAGAGTTTAAAGAGTAGTAGCAATAGCTCTTCTGTAAATGTCTTGTAGAATTCAGCAGTGAAGCCATGAGGACCTGGGCTTTTCTTTGTTGGCAAAGTTTTAATTACATTTGCAATTTTGCTGATTGTATTTGGGGTGTTTAGAATTTTTATATCTTCTTTGTTCAACTTTGCTGATTCATATGTATCTAGAAATCTCTCCATTTCTCTGTATTTTCTATTTTACTAGAGTACAGGTTCTCGAAGTAGGTATTGATGATTCTCTGTATTTCTTCTGTATTGGTTGTGATTTTACCTTTCTCATTCCTAATTGCATGGATTTGAGCCTTTTCTTTCCTTTTTTTTTTTTTTTTGATAAGGTTGGCTAAGGGTTTATCAATTTTTTATTTATTCTTTCGAAAAGCCAGCTCTTCAATTTGTTGATTTTTTTGTGTCATTATCTTAGTCTGCATTGCAATGATTTCTGCTCCGATCTTTATAGTTTCCTCCCTTGTATAGCTTTGGGTTTGTCTTGCTCTTCTTTTTGTAGGACCTTAAGATTCAGCATTAGGTTGCTTATTCAAGCTCACTTGGTTTTCCTAGTGTGGGCATTCACTGCTATGAGTTTCCCTTGTACAACTGCTTTCATTGTATCCCTCAAAAACAAAAAATTTAAAAAGGCTGGGACGTAGCTCAATTCAAAGCCCCTGAGTCCATCCCCTAGTACCACAGAAAAGAAAAAAAAGAGAGAGAGAGAGAGAGAAAGAAAGTCGGCTAGTTTGATGCCCATGAATCTAAAATAGTGCTACCTGTAACCCTGAAGGGTATTCTTGCAGCAAGGAAAAGCTCTAAATAGAAATGACACCTCACCTGGCAGGGTGTGGGAAAGTCCTGAGAACATAAAACAGGGATTCTCCTGTCTCTGCACCCCATTCCTCCTTTTCATATAAATTTAGATTCCAAATCCCTGAAAGTTACAGAACCCTATATCATTCCTATGTTGGAAGAGACCAGGAAGTATCAAGCCATTTCCATTAGCCAATCTGTGGGCACCAATGTAAGAGCAGCTGGAGGGAGCTCATCAGAGTGAGGATAAAACTGTGACACCAGTCTGCTCTGCCTTGGGGTTCTGCAGTGAAACCCCAGCAACTTGATTTTATGCCCATCAAGAAAATAGAGCTTATTCCTCTTCGTCCTTGAGTTTTAATTGCTGAAAGTTGTGTTAGTGATTGTTTAGACCTGCGCTGACCAAGAGAACGTTCTGTGGTAGAATATCTGGTGTGTAGGGGCGGGGAGAGGTACCGCCCTTCGTGGTTGTGGGAAGGTGGGAGGGTGCTGGGCAGGCCTGGCCCTGTGGAGGTGACGGAGGGAGGAACCATGCAGCACCTGGGTGTGTATGAGTTGTGGTCTTGTTTCTGATCCTCTCCTGTTTCCTGGCCACCGGCAGGCTGGCCGAGGGGCAGGTGAGGTCCCTGTTTTCTTCCTCTCTGCACTGATTCAGTGAAAGCCACAGCGGAGTGAGGGCATGGGAGAGAGTGAGCTCTGAGCTTCTCTGGATGTTTCCACCCTGACTTCCTCTTGCATGGCTTCCTGTGTTTCCCCAGATCCCACCTCAGAGCGTCTGCCAACTGCCCGTCCTTCAGGGTGTCTGCTTCATGCAGCTCCTCTGCTTCTTGGGACCCACCTTTCTTTTTCTGAAGAGCTTCTGACATTCTTCCAGAGCTCGGGCCAACTGAATCTTGGGCCAAAATAAATGTAGCAACTTAAATTTCCAGAGGCAACTTTGAAATTGTCTTTCATGGCAGGAGATTTCATGCTGTCGGGCCTTTCCCTATTCTTTGACCTGGTCGGGTCAGCCTAACTCAAAAGGAGATACATTCACCGGGACTGGAGCCTCGCCCTGCCAATCGCTAGGTTAGGTGACCTCAGGAAAGTCACTTAACCTCCTGAGCCTGAATGTCTCAAATGTCAAAATGCCTATGCTGTTTGTAGAAATAAATGTGATGCTAATGTAAAACAAAATAGCAATTGTTTGACAGATGGGAAAGATATAGCACTTTTTTGAGGGTGTCACTTTCCATAAATCTTTAAGGTTTTTGCTAGAAAGGAATTCTGCTTGCGGAATTCTGCTCAAGGCTTCCCAGTGATTACCTTGTCAACTCCGACATTTTTACCCCATACAGATCTCCCTGCATCTCACTCTGAAAGTTTTGTTATGCACGTGATGCATAGAAACCTCCATTTTCCACTTCATTCTTGGGTTGTTGGCTTGAAGTAGCTTCTTCTCCTTTTTCTGAGCGCAGAGCTGGCACGCAGGTCATTCTGCCATATTGCAGATCAAACTCAGGACCTTGCGACCTTGTGCTTGTGAGGCAGCTGCAGTGCCATTGAGCTAAATCCCTGGCCCCAAGCGTGCCTCACTCTTCCTTTGGATTTAGGTAGCACTGTTCTCTTGGTTCCTAGTGTCAAGGGTGGACATGTGTCTCAGGTATGTCCAGAGCCAAGGATGGATAAACTGAGGGGCTTTTGCAGGAAATTCTGGGGAAAGGAACTTCTTTCCATAGGGTTGCTCAATGAGCTTGTAGCCAGCTGGACCCACAAGTGATCACTGGCTGCACTGGAAGGCTCTGGGGACAGTGAGGTCAACAGTGAGGAAAAGAGAACTGAGAGACCGAGAGATGGAGAGGTACCAATGCCCGAGGCCAGCTACCTCAGCTTTGCAGTTACTCCAGCAAAAAACTTTGCTCATTCCCATTTGTTGTACTTATTTATTCGTGCTTGCGTTGGCCTGTTGGATTTCTAGCCCTAACTGAAAAGAGTTGGCTAAAATTCTCTTTTCCATCTCTAAATTTTCCTCACATCCATCCCCCAGTGTATTTTCCAGTTAATATAAATCCATTTTCTGGCTCTGAATCACCTCACTTACGTAGTAACACACGTTTCTTCCCAGTATACTTTGCTGTGTGGACATTTGACACAACGGACTGTTCACTTGGACCCCCCTGTGCTTACTACTGCTGATCTGGATAATAACCACTTTGCAAACCAAGGGAACTCAGATGCTATTGCTGCATCCCAAATTACCACAAATGGAAAGGCATAAACAATGCACACCATTTATTATCTCCCAATTTCTGTGGGTCAGGAGTCTGGGCATAACTTAATTGAATCTTCTGCACAAGATCTCACCAGGCTCAAATTAAAGTTCCTGAGGCTCAGTGCCCTCTTCCAAGTTCACTGGCCACTGGCAGTATTCAGTTTTTGGTATAACTGTAGACTGAGACCCGCAATTTCTGGATGCCACCTGAAGGTCATTTACTGAGTGAACGTGGCCTCCGCTGAGTCAGGAACAACTTCCTGCTGAACACGAGAGTTAGCGATTGAATAAGGCTCAACCAGAAGAGGCTGAATCCCATTTGGAGGTAGGAGTCGAAGCCGTGGACAGGTGGTCTTGTGCATTGGAGGACTGATGGGAAGGGGAGGCGGGCAAGGGGTGGCTGAAGAGGTGTGCAGGGCCTGACCATGGACACACAGCCTTTACAAGCTGGGTAGATAGGGCTGAAACGAAAGAACAATTAGGGCTGTAGACCTGTTCGCCAGTTAACCCAGCCTTCTTCAGAGGCGATGGCCAACCCTGAAAAGCCATTCTGGGGCTTTCCTACCTCCTTCTGAGTGGTTCACTCATGGTTGCCTGTTCACAAAGTACAGATCTTGAATAATCCTTTTTCCCCCACTGGACAGTGGTGCCTTCAAAGGCTGATTGATGAGTTGTGGGTCTCACACTATGTAGAAGTCAAAGTTAGAAAGAGATCTCCACCATGAGTGTCCCTTGAGGACGACTCCTCTGCTTGCAGAAAAACTGGCTGAGCCCAGTTCCTGAGCACAGACTATGCCACAGGCAGTGGCTGGGACGGTGTTCTTATGCAGTCCCTTGAAAGGTGCTATACATCACCTCACTTAATGCACCACTCACCTGCAGCAGTAAGCAGTGCCTATCAATTCCACCTAGCTGGAGATCTATGATTACCATTGACTTCCTTGTCCCATGCACCCCTGGACTTGCATTGAAGGAACACCTTCTAATTAAAAGGAAGCATTCTTTTCCTTTGCTAAAAGGAAGAACCATCTATTTTCTAAGAAATGTGGTTCCCAGCCACATTGAATTCGTTAAAGAGAAGAGGGAGTGTATTTTCTGCCCAGAACTATTCTGTGCTTTCCCCCAAGTCTGGTTTGTGTTATTCATCTGCATGGTGGGCAATCTTGTTCTGCTCTGTACCTCCCCTGTTGTTAAAATGGTGTATTATTTCCTCTTAATCGAGGTATCCAAAGAGGGTACTGTGTGTTATGTATAGGATTTTCTGGTTCCTTGTTGATAAGCCTCTATTGCCTGTAACCACCTTTCTCTGGAGCTCTCTTTGTGTGTATAGATGAAATACAACCATGTGTTTTCTAGTCCCCCTCTGGAAATGAAGCATGTGTCTTGAGAAACATAGTTGAAACCATTCCACGTGTATATTTCTTCCCCAGGCTAACATCATCCTTATTAAAAGAAACCAAATTCAGCATAATGAAAATCCCAACAAAGCCCAGAATCCAAAAACTCCAGCAGGTTCCAAAACCCCGAGGGAATAGAATGGCGTTAGAGTAGAAAGAAGAAATTAAACAAATAGAAAAATCTCTCCGCTTCTTTTCTAGGCCCTTTGTGTAGCTTTCTTGTCTTTTTCTCTACAGGATATGAGATGCAGGATTTTATTGTCTTCACTCTGCCGCTTCTCAGAATGCTGAATATCTTTGTGATGTGTAGCGAATTCATTGTGTTTCCTTGAGATTAATGCAGCAATCGGGTTAAACTCCAAACCTTAGGGCAGAAGATGGGAGCCCATCTTGTTATTTCATGCATCCTGTAGATTTGTTTCCTCTTAAAACCTCTTCTGGGATTTGATACTATTTGGGGAGGCCTGGCTATAAAGTGGGGTTACAGTGACTTATGGCTCTGTGGGAGCAGTGTTAAGAAAAGCAGTGTGGTGGAAAAGGATTTGAGAAGACTTGGTGAGAATGCATGCATGATTGCCCTCCGGCATAAAATAAGGGGAAATACAGTGTGCGGTTAGACTTGACACTAACATCAGTTTGCCATGGCTAAGTAATCTTAGTTAAGTTATCTCACTTCTGTGTGCCTCGGTTTCCTTAACTACAAAATGGAGAGATAAAATAATGTCTGCATTACAGAGTCATTGGAGCATAAAGGAAATTATAAAACATGGAAGTACTTAGCTCATTAGTGCTCAGTAAATGTCAATGATTACTTTTACTGATATTATTGACTAGTTTCATAGTTTCATGTTTTGATCTAGTTAAGCATCTTTAATTCCAGTCATTCAAAGAAAGATGCTAATTTGGTGCATGCCTATTCTCCCAGCACTGTGGAAGGTGCAGGAGGATGGCAAGTTTGAACACAGCCTGGACAGCTTAGAAATTTAGTGAGAGCTTGTCTCAAGATAAAAAGGGCTGAGGATGTAGCTCAGTGCACAGGCCCTGGCTGGGTTCAATCATTGGTACCACTGTGGAAAAAAAAAAGGCTCTTGTGCCCAGGTAATAGGCGAGGTATCAAGAATATGGTAGTGAACCATTTTCATAGGCCTGGACATTACTCTAATAGGGAAATAGCTAGACTACTGTCGTGGGACCAGAGGACCCACGATAACTCTGAGATCTACCACTGATATGTGTGACCTCGAAGAAGGCTGTAGGCTCTGCTGGCCCTGTGAGCCTGGAGGACTTTGGATAGTTTCAGTCTCGTCATGGATATTCTCCCTCATCTCATGACCACTCTCTCAAATCTCCTCTGATTGCTTCTTCATCCAGCCCTGGGCCCCAGCTTCAGGATTCAACAGAGTTCACCCTTTCCTACAGTGAAATCTAAATGATTAGACAGGCTAATGTCAGGCTCTGGATCTCAGACAACCTGAGTAGATTATTGCCTAGGATGGTGTGCGTTCCTGGTGAGCTTCTAGCCATTTGTAGTTTAATCGGAAACCCAACCAAATTCATTTCTCTTTGGCCTCCAGAGGGGAGATCTCTGAACTGTCTTATTCATTCAGGGGTTTGTTCTGATTTGACATAGATAACAGTTCAAATGCCTGGACCTTGCATGTCTTCCACTTTAAGAAATGGATGGTGAAACTAGATTTGACACAAGTCTTTCAATAGCTGGAATTTCAGTGTGAATTATATTGCAGTCTCATCCCGAGATAGTTATCCACAGTATGTGAATTGCTCCCTCTTTTATTCAGTTTCCCTAGCAAAGAGTCTGGCAGAATCTGCTTTGGAGCTGGAGACTTTGATCAGTAGTCAGATGTTTTTACGAAGTCATAAGAGAACATTTGGATTCCTCTTGCTTCTGACAAAGAGATTTACTCTGCTGAGGGATTAGGTTTACGATGATTCATATCCTGTGGGAAGAAAAATACAATTCAGAAACCCACTGCTGTCAGCTCCTCCTTCTCTATCTCAGGTACAAACAGACTTGCTCAACGCATTTGTAATTATCCAGGCGTACCTGACTGCACACAGAGTGTGCGAGTGGGCAATGACTTTTCATGAGTTGAATCATTTTTGTAAGAACAAGAATTTGAAAATTGCTTCTTGGCCTTTTGGCTAAGATCAAGTATAGAATGAGAACTTAAAGTCCTGAGTTAAACTTTCTCCAGGCAAAGGAAACGATAGAGAACTTAAAGCATCAGTGTCACATTGCTGACCATGTGTTCAAGTAGAATGTGCGTTAGTCATCTCTAGACAGAAAACTGAATCCTTCCTGTGCAAATGGGCCTAGCTTGTTCTGATGGACTTGGCTTTAAAATCAGAGGCCTGGCGAGGCTGAGCTGTCACGTCGGCCTGACCACACGCAGAGCTGAATGACAGTGTTCCCACTTCGACCAGAGCTGGGTTTGCTAGCTTGTCTCAGAAGAACATGGTACCTGGGACTGCAGAATGTCACCTGGAGGACCCTTTGGGATTCTTTTTCTATAGGCCAAGTGCAGATTTTCAACCATTTGTCTAAAGTAGTTTCCATTATAATTTTTAAAAGTGGCTTCTTTTTTCTGTTTTTCCATAAATTTCCAGGCTTTACTGTTATTAAATGACGTTGAGGGCAAAATGCCACTCTGTTTTCCTTCTTTGTGGCCATTTCTAGGTCCTCCCTGCTTCTGGTCTTCAGAAGGTGACAACTTGACAGCCTGCCTCTAGGTGGCGCACTTTTCCAGAGCACCTCGTTTGCACCTTGTCTACATTTACACACATTTGTGGGCTGACATGCATCTGCCCACGCACATTCCCACATGCTCACACGCATTCGCTTGCACTAACACTTGTTCATCCACTCTGGCTTATGTACAAGTCTTTACACACTCAAACGCTCTCTGACACAGGAGGCCAGCAGCTTGGCACAGGAATTACCGGCATTTCAGGAGTGGCATCAGACCTGATTTTGGAGTTTGGAGTTGGTGATGGAAATCATTGCCAAAGGAGTGTCAGGACAGAGAGGGATGGTCAGGAGCGAGGTGTGGCCGAGGGACAAAGGTGGGAAGCCAGCAGCCAGGCCTGCATTGGGCTTTTTCCTTTTGTCCATTGGCTGCACAGCCTGAGGGCAGCAGGCCAGGACCTCCTCTGTGTACCAGGAAATTGCATTTGCTGTCAGGCAATGCGATCCTTTAGAGAAAGGGCTGGAGTTCTTGTTGGCACTGGGGATCCCCAAAGTGGAAGAACCCATATGAACAATAGAAACCCCAATTAAAACTGGTTTAAACAGTAAGGAATATTTATTGCCATGTGTAGCTGAGAAATCCAAAGAGTTTGGGCTTTAGGTGAGGTTTGATCAAGAGGCTGACACTGCTCTCTGAACTGTCTCAGTTCTGCCCCCCCCCACACACATGGGCTTTGTTGTCAAATCATTCTCCTTTAAAATATCAAGGCTGGATGTAGTATATGGGTCCCCACTTCTGAGCTTTACAGATCCAGAGAAGGGAGGGTGCCCTTATCCCAAACGCCAAGTGATAGACCTGAGAGTCTCCCCCGTGGGCTGGTTTATGTCCCAGATCTGCCCTCATGCTAACTGGTTTATGCCGGCAAGGTCTCCTCTCATAGCGGAGAGAGGGGTCAGCACAAGACCGAGAGGGGACGTGGGAATCAGATGTCAGTGTTCGGTCTGAAGGCAAATGGATGGAGGTGGTGACTTGCCCAGCCGCTTGCCTGTCTGAAGAGCAATGGCATGGTAATGGCCCCTCTTCCTGTGGCTCACGGAAACGCGGGGCTGTCTAGCCATCCCCAATTGTCTTGGCTTCCGTATTTATGAATGCTTGTTTGAAATTTCTGCACTGCCCAGTGATTTGCTTTTCCAACTTCTAAGTTCAAGCATCTGGCTCCAGGATAAAATATGCCAGGTTTTGCTAGCAATCTATTACTTCTTCTTTTCTGTGGCCTCTGCCTCACAAAGAAGTGCGGAACCAAGTAAAATCCACTCCCTGCTGAGACAAGAATAGTGGTGGAAAGACCACAGGAAGCCTTTGCAGAAAACCCACTGTGCCCTGAGTTGTCCCTGTACATGCTGGTGTTTTTCATGAGCAACCGGAGGGAGGCGGTGTTTTTCCTCCGGTTTACAAATAACGAGGCAGAGCCTTAAAGGTTTGAAATGAGCCCTCCCAGGTCATACGGCGGGCTCTGCGCACTTTGGGTGGGATCCGTTTGCAGACTGTGCTTCTCGTGGCCGCTCCCTGCAGAAAGTCGCGCCACACCGTAGTCTGAGGGTGGGCTGGCGTGGGTCTTCCAGGCTTCTTCTCTGATTGAGATTTTTCCCACTTGGGCCCGTCCCTGCTGTAAGAGGGGCTCTGTCCTGCCGGAAATCTGTGCAGCTGCTCCCAAATGCTGCTGGCCCCGTCTCAGGACTGCTGCCTAGATCAATCAGGCCCCACCCAGATGCCCTGTCGCGCTCCTGCGGTGAACCTGGCTCTTGTAGGATTTTGCCCCTCATTTTACAGCTTTTTCCATCGGGAGCCGATGCCCCGCGTTTCATTCCGTCGTCGCCCAGCTCTCTGTTAACAATTCTGTCACCCAGGTGCCAGTGGGGTTTTATACTACATGGGTTCCATGGTGACCATTTTCCTTTTCAACACACCTGGAGAGACCTCTTGCTCAGTAAGGGGAAAGACAATGACTTTCAGGGTAAATGCTCTGGCTCTCGAAGTGTGCATGGCAGGGAGCAGTCTTCCGTTTGCACACGGCCGAGTCCAGGATCGCACTGCTGACCACTACTCAGAAAGACTATGAGACATGACCAAAATATGATGAGAACTTCAATTTTTAAAATGTTTTACAGTAAAAGACACATTGCCATTAATGCCCCTCAAAATATTTCCCCTCACTCTGAACACACTTCCCACATCATTACTGCCACTTTTTGAAGCAGTTCCATAAATCTTTTTTCCACGTCTTTAGGTGCATTGTCATGGTTTCCTGCCCTGAATCGGTTCAAAAGGTTTACCTTTCATGGCATTTTAACTTCAGACGTTGCAGAAGGCCAGGTCTGGCCAGAAAGGTAAATGAGGACACACCAGCAGGTTTTTATTTGACAGAAATATCTGGAAACTTCCCTAATCAATTCAGAATGTTGAGGCAGCCAAGAAAAGCCACCACAAAGGAGGATTTCTAGAACTGCTTCAGAAGGTGGCAGGAATGATGGGCTGAGTGTGTTGGAAATTGAGAAGATGGAGGGAGGAAAGGGGAAGGGGAAGTAAAAGGGCGTAGGGTGTGCTCTCTACAAGCACCAGCTCCCCGCAAATGAGTGCAATCATCGTGTACTGCAGACAGGCACTCATAAAATATTTTCAAAAGTGTTCAAAGTGAGGGGAAGGATTTTGAGGGGAATCACTGGCAATGTGTCTTTTACTGTAATATATTTAAAAGTTTTTATTTAAACATGCACTGTTTGTATTTTTTAAATCACAATGCATATTTCAGGTCTCAGAACTTCAGGGTTCTCCAACACCTCCAAAACCTTTCCAGTTTTACACTTAAATTCCTTTCCAGACAGTTTTCCCCTGGGTTCACCGTCCCTTTTCCTCCACGTTCTTCCCACAACCCAGGCAGGGGTTTGGCTTTGGCCTTTTTGGGTCATCCAGGTTTGTTGGCACACTGCCGAGCCTTTTTGTGTACCTGTGGTCCCCGGCCACTTTCCCACTGCAGCAGGAGAGCTGAGGCATCACACCTGAGCCCAATGTCCTGCAAAGTCTAAAATAGCTCAAGAAAAAAAAAAAAAAGTAACCTGACCCATGATCTTAGTCCTCAGCTCCATAGATTGTCCTCCACAAGCCCCTGACTCCTTTTCCTCAACAGAGATAGGAGTAAAAACCTCAGAGCCCGGTCTCCTGCAAGAAAGAAATACCAAATGCTGGGTGTCTGGAGAGGTGGGGCAGCTGACTCTGCAGCAGCCCCTCTGGGCCTCTGGCCTGCGGCACTGATCAGCCATTATCACTGAGCCTTTTTCTTGTTTTTGTTTTGGTCTGGTTTTTGTTAGTTGACGTTGTTGTTTTGGTTGTTTTGTTTTGAGGTTCTGGGGATGGAACTCACGGCCTTCCCACTGAACTACATCCCCATCCCCTCTGCCTTGTGAGATGAGGTCTCATTATGTTGCCCACGCTGGGCTCGAACTTGTGATCCTCCTATCTCAGCCTCCCAAAGAGCTGGGATTACAGGCCTGTGCCATGGAGGCCTTGGCGCTTGAATGGAAAACTGCTTTCCTTCCCTGGCTCAGGGGACACCATCAGATCAGACTATCACACAAAGCGACAATTGTGTTACCTATGAATATTCTTTGGTTGTCCTGTCCGAGACAGACAGGGTACTTCTTGTGAGGTCCAGAGTCGATGAAACATAATTCATTGTTTCTGTTTCTTTGATTAAGCACTGAGTAAAGTCACTGTGTTGCCATTAGAGACCATGTTGTGTGAAGCATGCCTCCCTGTGAATAGTAGATCCGTTACACTCTGCGATGCTCACACAGTCAGAGACCCCAGGACCCAAGCCCAGAGCCCCACTACTGCTCACCCTCACCTGGCGTCTTCAGAGATGGAATTGCTGCATTGTTTTCTTTCTCTCCCACACTAGTCCTCCCTCCCCGCTGTAGCCATCTTCCTTTTGTGGGATTTGTAAGGTGTTGCTAGAGGCAGGGGCACCTACCTTACCTTCATCTTCCTGAAAGCAGCCACACCCACCTTTTCTGACTATGCCGACTTCAGGGAGACCCTGGAAGACACATACTGCAGATGCTTGTTCCAAAACATGACAGTAATGATAGTAATAGTTAAGAACTGCTGAACAGAGGTGTCACCGACATGCTGAAGAGGGCCACACTGCTGCCACCAAGCGCTTCCTTGGCAGAGGAGGAGGAGGTGGTAGGGAAGTTGTAAAGGAGGAGGCGGCATCACTTAGCCATTCCTGTCTGCCTTTTCCCCCTGGAAGTGAGCATCTCACTACAAAGATGTGCATGGCTGTGTAAAGGGTGGAGGAAGAGGCTGGCTTAGGAGCTCAGAGTCTACCAGGATGGTGACTCTCGGCTGAGCGGAGCAGGCTGCTCTGCAGGGACTTTGTGCTGTGGTGTCCTGACTGCAAAGATGGAAGTGGTGAGTATGGGCTGGAGCCTAGCTCGGGTTTCATGGAGCCCGCAGCCCTAGGAGTTGGGCTGGTGAGGATGTGAGGAGCCTTTGGCTGTATAAAAGCAGTGAGGTGACCCTGGTAAAAGGCTTTGGCTGTTGGCACTTTATATCTTTTCGTGTTGGATTTATGGAAAAAAGGATGACAAGTGCCCCCCAGATGGCAGGGTGAGGGTCCTTTTAATAATGTTTTAAGTTGTGGATTCATGGGACCCCAGTAAAATTAATAATATGGTATTATTCATATTCTTTGGGAAATAAAAAAAAAAAACAATGTATCCCTTTGCTTTGAAACAGATAGGAGAACTTAATGTTATTCCCAAGATGCCTTAAAAACAAGTTACTGATAATGCAAAAAAATATTATTTGAAATCACATTAATAAAAGGTGGTTCTTACTAATACAGTGCATATCCCGTGTTTCTGTTTCACTGAGAGGGATCAGGTTTAACTTAGAGTTCATGAAAATGGGCTGCCAAGGGACTAGAAGGCCTTTTCTGCAGACTAGAAAGCAAATCACTCTGGGTTATTTCATTTCCAGTACAAATGAAAAAAGTGGGAAATATGATATCAGAGGAAGCCAGATATGGTGCGTCTCAGAACAAGGACGTCACGCCTAGGTAGTAGGTCCTACTGTAGTTTGCACATGGGTTTACTTGAAAAACAAGAGCCTGGCTGGGCGTGGTGATGTGTGCCTGTAATTGGGAGAATGAGGCAGGAGAATTGTGAGATGGAGTCCAGCTTGGGCTAGAAAGTTTAAGATCAGCCTGGACTGCATGGCAAGACCCTGTCTCGAAAAACAAGTTTTAAAAACAAGAGCCCTTTTCCAGACTGTTGACAGTTCCTGCTGCCCACTTCCTTTTACCCTGTCATCTGGAAACAGGAAGTTCTTTACTGGGGAAAAATACTCCTCCCATGGCCGGCCTGCATGAAGCTCAACTATGGCATCCTGCTCTCCAGGATTCAAGTTGGCTCCTGCTTCAGAAAGAGCCAATCGCTACACGCAGCCGTCTCCTTCACTATGGCCACAATGCTGGTGACAGTCGGCCAGCGTTCTTCCCCACGGTGCAGCCTACTGGGACTCTCCTCTGACTGTGAGTCTGTACGGACATGCACCTGAAGGTACTTTACTTGCAGTTTGTACCCTGTTGTGATAGCACACCCAACTGAATGGATGGAATGTGCAAGGGACCACTCAAGAGAACGAATGAGCTAAGTTAAAAGAGTAGCAAAGCAAGGAGAAAAAAATCCTCATCATCCACAAGCCCTGCTTGTCCCTTGCTCCCTTTTTTTCATATAGCCATAGGCTCCATTTTACTAAAATTAGTCGATATTGTGTTTCTATCATTTGTGGTCATGGCACTCTAAGATACTGCAGTTTTTGTGTAGCTGGCGTCCCACATAGTACAGCCCCTTTCAGTCCTGTCTGCTTCAGTAAGCTTTTGTGGGGTGCTTGTTAGGTCCAGGCACTGTGATGAGCCCTAAGGAAATGACTGTGAGGATGATGGCCGAGGTTACGTTCATGGTCACGGCCATGGTCCCTGCCCTCTTAGCTGACCTCTTCTCTTTTCTGGTCCTTTGGAGTTCTAGGTTCTGAACCATCTGGCTCTCCATTCCCCAGGCTTCTCCTTTCTTGAAGTGCTCATTCCAAACTGCTCACATGAACCTGGCTTTCTGTTTTTCCTATCTTGCCATGTTTGTCCCTAAACTTCACCCAATACCAAGCACTAAACTGTGTACTCTGCCTGGATTGTCAGCCTTCGGGCTGCCCAGTGTCTGGTCTCTCCACTGGCAGAGTCTAACCCACCATTCCTGTAAACTCTTGATAAATCCTAGCTTTACATCTGTAAAATAGAGGCAATAATAACAATAACAATAACAATCATAGTGATAACAGTTGTTTCATAGGTAATGGTGATGATTATTGGCTGCTTCACAAAAACAAATCTACATATACTCAATTGAGGTTATTGTCTGATTGTTTCTAACCCTAATAATCAGGTCTCGAATGATAACATTCCATTTCTTGCCCTTAATATTACTGAAAATAATGCCATGTGAAGAAATTTCTAGATCAGAAAACTTGTACCTTTTAAAAAATTGTTTCAGAATTCTATTAGAGAAAGAAATCTCACTTTTAAAAAATTGTTCTGGATTTCTCCTATTTGAACTTTTCTTAAAGAAAACATTCTTAGGGATAGACTTACCTCCAATTCTGGTTAGACTATAATGTGAAAAGAGGGGTGTGTGTGTGTGTGTGTGTGTGTGTTTGTACTCAGGCACACATGCTTGGAGGATAGAAAGAATGCTCCGCTATACTTCACAAATGGAGAACATGGGGGTACACTTGAATTTGGAAGTTTCAAATGTCCTTAAGCCTCTTGTATTTGCACTTGTACTTCCAAGCTGTACTCGGTGCAAACCTGTCCAGCCTGTTTCTCCTCTCTGTGAAGGTTGCTGTGACTGTGTTTCAATAGCGTCCACCTTCGTAGTGTCTGGAGTAAGCGGCAATGGCAGGAAGGGGTCTGCTTCTCACTTACCTGATGGGCTAGGGTTTCCTTGTTCTTTATTGAAATGTCTCTATCATTGAACACTTTCTCTTGGCTAGCAAAAGATCTCTGTTAGAAGCTATGTCCCATGGCCATCGTTGAATTCTTTGGCTAATGGAAGTAATTGCCCAATCGGGATACTTTTTAAATGGCGATCATAGCCAAGCATGGTGGCACCTGCCTGTCGTCACAGCGTCCTGGGAGGATATGTATGGCAGGAGGGTCACAAGTTGGAACAAGACTGTCTTAAAATTTAAAAATTGAAAAGGAGGCTGGGAATGTAGCTCAATACAGAGGCCCTGCGTCCAATCCCTAACAGCCCCCCAAATGGGGCTGATAATACTTCTACGTTGTTGAGGACATGAGGATGGACTGGGAGGGATGAAAACCCCTTGTCAATGCCTGACACATAGCTTGTTTTTCAAAGCATATCAGGAGGGAGTAAATCTTGCTTTCCTGAGGAACATCAGGACTCCTACTGATCTGAGGAGTTCTTACCATGACGTGGTGGGAACCTTGCGTAGCCTTTGTGGTGCACTGTGTAGACACACACAAGCATTGTCAGATCTTTTACATGTTCAGCTACGCTGGCCTGTCTCCTGGATGTTCTGTGGATGCACAGCCATTTCCCCTTCCCACCCCAAATTCTTTACATAAATGCTCATTTCCATAATCTGGGAAGGCCAGAGTGGCAACTCCTTTAGACAAGATTAGCATTTTCATCCTTTTCAGGGACCTTTCAGCCAGTGATACCCCCGCTTCAATCTCACTGTTTTCTTTCCCCTCACTTCCCCCAGTTATACACAATATTAGGGTTGACAGTTGTACCGTCTCCTGACACCTGTAACCCTCACCTACCTTTGTACCATGGTGTCTGTGACCCCAGTTGCTTAGTTAGATATTAGGTATCCAGGAGGACCAGAATTGACTGCAACACTCATGTTGTACATCTTAAATTGGATATTTGTTTCAGTTCACCACTGCATATATGAATTAGGCACCTGGCACATGTAGAATTTTGTGTTAGGTTCTGAGATATAAAGATAAATAACAAGCTTTCAGTCTAACGTGAAGAGTGTCATAAAAGATTCCTAAAGCAGCAGAGAACCCATGCATTAATCGGCTCAATTGATAAGCAGGTATTTTATGGCACATTTCACAGGGAATTGTCCCAGGACATCCTGAAACGGAGCAGCTCACATGCAGTACCTACAGGTTCCGACTTTCCTTCTTGATAACCACCTTGTTTAGATATACTCTTTGTGTTGGCTTCGGGATGCCTACGAAATTCAAGTGAGGCTTCCTAGAAGTCCCCTCAGTTGATTTCCCCTTGGTCTTGATGACCAACAGTAGCTTCCGTTCCCTCTGCTAAACTAGCCACTGTCAGGAGAGCATGATTACCATAATGAGTCTAGGTTCATCTTTTTGGGTACAGCGAATGGTGGGTCATCAGTAATGACCACACCAGTTGACAAAGGGGAGAGATGAAAGAGTACTGCAGCACGGATTGTGCTGTGGGAGGAGGCCCGTGAGGTTTCGGGAGGGTGGTCTATGCATAGGCGACCTTATGTAATCCTGTTTTTAGGAAAGACTGTGCACGTGTGTACTTTCACTAAAACATATAGTTTTACCAATGGCTGTGTTTGGATCTCCTGTGTAGACTGATCCTGTGTAGACTCCATGCTATGGGAGCCCCTGTGTAGATTCTATGTGATTGGATCTCCTGTGTAGACTGATCCTGTATAGACTCCATGCTATGGGAGCCCCTGTGTAGATTCTATGTGATTGGATCTCCTGTGTAGACTGATCCTGTGTAGACTCCATGCTATGGGATCCCCTGTGTAGATTCTATGTGATAGGATCCCCTGTGTAGACTGTGTGATCAGATCCCTGTGTAGCCTCCATGCCAACTTTACTTAGACCTATACTCTTTCTACATGGGGATGTTGAGAGATATCCCAAGAGATGATGAGAAACCAGACATAAACAGGGCATATCTTCCTGGAGCAACAGTTTTGATCATGTATTTTTAGGAAAAAAAATATATTATGAAGAAGAATAAAAAAAAAACCATAGGACTCTTTAAAGTAAAATAGGTAAATTTAAATTCTGGTGCATGGGGACATCCACATGGCCCTCGTGGTACATAGTCTTCTCCTTTGCTGTGTATTTTACATGGGTAAAATAGTTGAAAAGACCATATCTCCATATATTTTTATTGCTGTAAAAAGATATTAGGTTCATCTGGATGCCTTAAGTGCCACACAATTATATGTTAGTGATTTTGCGCTTTTGAAAATTCTTCTCCAGCCTGAACATCATCTAGTGTTTATGTGACTGTGCTTTATCATGTAAATAAAAAGCTTGCATTTTATCTTTTTCTATGCTGCACATCTTAAATTATTTCCTTGCCCTCTCTAAAACTACATAGTAGTGTGTATGGAAAGTGGCATTCAAAATGGGAGTGAAAAGTGCCAGTTACAGTTGAGATCCCCAGCACTCTGTGGTTAATCAGTTAGCAGACTCAAGTATTCTATTTTAAAAATAGAAACAAGGAACAAATCCACAAGGCAAATAAGCTCACATCATCTTATCCTGCTCCTAGCATAACTCGGAATAGAAGCAGGACTAGTGGCCGCACGTCCCACCGCACTCTGGAAAGCTTTTGAGCACTAAGCCACTTAGAAGGGGGCAAATACGTCCCAGGTAATCCTTGCCACTGCTGTCCAGACCGATGTGAATCAGGTTGAATTAGGATTAAGATGGTTCAGACCCAGAGATGTTGTCTGCCATCTTCTTTCTTAGCAGCCAGTGTTCTCATCTTTTAGGAGCATTTCACGCTTAAGCATCTCTGATCACTGTTCTGGGTCTCCCCCCTTTATCCACGGTTGGTTTTCCCTTTTTTCTTTTGTCCCCCATCCAGTGGCTACTCCTAATCTGACAGCAGCCTCAGGTTCCTCCACCCTTCTTCCTTAGAGAATGCTTCTAGACCTAAGCAGTACAATCCAAACTTTATTATTCTTGGTGCTTGGTCAGTTTTAAGCTCTCTTTTAAATTGCACTAGACTTTTTTTTTTTGGTACTGGGGATTGAACTCAGGACCTCGCACTTTCGAGGCAGGTGCGGTGCCACTGAGCTACATCCTCAGCTCTCTGTACTTAACTTTTAGAAATGAGGATAGATTCTCCTTTTGCACAGCCACACATAGCTTTGCTATTTCCTTCTATTTGGTGGAGATTTACTGAGCATTTACTAGGAGCCAGGCACTATGCTTAGCAATAGCAATACAGTGGTAACAAGACAAGCAGGATCCCTAAACTCATGGAACTTGTGGTCTGGTGTCAAAATAAGGCATTAAGCAAGTAATTTCAAACATGACAGTGCAATGAAAGGGGACGTGTAAGCTGTTCAGATAGGGTACTAACCTGCTTTGGGGGACCCAATGCTAAAGTGCAGGCTTGAATGGCGAATGAATTAGATAGAGTTCATAGGACGGAACTTTCTGGTAGAGAAGAGTGTTCAGACTGAAAGAACAGAAAATACTAAGAGTCTGGGGCAAAAGGATTGGAACCCAACAAAAGAGCAGTGTGGCCTTCTATCATGAGGCAAAACATCAAACAGACATACACATGGGCTACACACTTGTGGTCGCAGCCTGGTGGAGGTGCCGAGGCAGGAGGATTACAAGTTGCAGCCCAGTCTGGGTGAATTAGTGACTTAATAAGGCCTTGTTCCAAAATAAAAATCAAGCGGGGGATGTCGCTCAATGCAAAGGCCCAGGACTCAGTCCCAGTCCCCAGCACAAAACAACAACAAAAAAGAAACAAGGAAAGAAAAAGAAACCTGAAACAGAGACAATAAACTCACATCATTCAGAGTGACAGAGTAATCCTTGAAATTAAATCTTGTCATTCGACTTATTTACTGACTGAAACCATCATTTTCCCTGAATGACTGCAGACTTCAGCCCAGAATGAAGACACAGAGGTGTGAGCGTAGGTATCTGTTGAGCGCTCTGGGGGCGCCCTTGGAACAGGTCTTGGTTTGAAGGACACTGGAGAATGACGTGAAAGCTCCAGGCTTCATGTGGGGACACCAATTCGCAGGTCTCTCAGCGGATTACAATCCTGCAGCTCTGCTCAGGGAAAGCTGGACCAAGCCTGCCCCGCACTCTGCTGAGCCCTGGGGAGTGTGGTGAAGCCAGTGTCGATCATCAGCCCATTGGCAATGGAGACGACCCGTTCCTTCTGCTGCTTAAACAACTGTGGATTGGAGACTGCTAAGGTAGAAACAATCTAACAGTCACTGCTCTCGGGGTCCCTCCCTTAAGACTTATGTGTTCCAAATACTTGGGTTTTTTTTTTTTTCTTTTACATCCAGTTTTACTGTGCTGCAGTGAATGACTTCTCAAGAAATACTTGAATTCTGGTTGCATCGTATTTATTGCCTTTTGCTGCCACTGTCTTGCCATTTCTTTACTCATTTAAAATAACTTTTTCATAAGTATGGTATGAGTTCTATGTTTGGATAAGAGAAAATAGTGTCAGGAGGGGTATTTAAGAAACTAGGAACAGATAAATTGGGGAAGTAGAAAAGGGCAAGACTGCCACTTGGTTACATCATGCATTGTGCGGTTTAGATAATAGGAATCTTCTTTTCTCTTATGGCTTAGCCAGCAGGGCACTAGCTGGACAACAGCCTGCACTAATGCCCTCAGCCAGGGGCCGCTGAGCAGTGAACAACACGAGCGACCCTACATAGCAGCTATGGAAATGAGAAGGTGAGGGAGGCTATGTTGTATTTACTGACGCACCTTTGTATGATCGCACATGCATTTGACACTAGAAATGAAAAAGTGATGTGCTCCAATACAGAAAACCGGGGGCAAAGGTCCCTCCACCAAAAAAAAAATAGAGATCTCCCTGTGATTGCGTCAACTTGGACATCATTTCTATAGAGAATTTTCTACGTTTTCCTTCGATCTCAGAATTAAGTTCAAGGATGGCATTTTTCCCCCGGCTTTTATTTTCACTTTGTTTGATATACTCGGCATTTTTTCCAAATCAAGACAAATTTGAACACCATTTTTTTTCCTGCGGATGTAAGTTTTACACGCTCATTGTAGAATATTTGTAAAAATGCAGTGGTACCTTAATTCTTTCCACAATTCTGGTCACCCACGACTATAACTATAACTGAGCATGGTGTTTGTGAGATTTGTCCTATGTCATAGCATAGATTTCACTCCTTTTTAGTTATTTATTTTTTTGTTAGTTCCTTATTTACGTATTATTGGTGAACTGGTTTTTACTCACACGCCATAAAATTTACCTTTCGGTGATTTTGACACCAGATCAAAATTCCCTCTGGCTCCTTTTGCTTAGCATAATGTATTCAAGATTCATAAGACTTGCAGCATGAATCAGGACTTCATTTTATAGGTAAATGTCATTCCACTGTACACAGCGATCGTATTCTATGCATCTGCTCATCCAATGATGGACAATTGAGTTTGCTGCTTTGGGCCATCGTAAATAATACTGCTGTGAACACGTTTGTCCAAATTTTTGTGTAAATATGTCTTCTGCTCTCTTTGGAGCGTACCTGGAGCCTTTTATTGTCAAATAATATTCCATTGTGGAGGTGTGCCAACTTTTCTAATTCTGTTCACCAGTTGAAAGATGTGTGTTGTTTCTGCAGTTTGGCTACTATAGATAATGCTGCCATGAGTTCTGTGGGCAATTTTTACAGACCTCTTTTTACTTCTATGGCTTGTACACCTAGGAATGGGATTTTTAGGTGCTATGGAACTTTTTGAGGAATCTGGTTCTTTTCCACAGTGACTGCAATATTTGACATTCCTACCAGCAATGGAGGAAAGTTCAGATTTATCCATATCTTTGCTAACATTTGTTATTATCCATCTTTTTTATTACAACCATTCTAGTGAATAACCTGCCATTGTAGTTTTGGTTTATATTTACTCAGTGACCAATGAGACTGATTCTATTTTCTTGGGCTGACAAATCTGTATTGTTTCATCTCTTCAGAGAGGACGTCTTTTCTAGAACTCTGTAGAATGCTTCACTTTGTCACTAGAATGCTCCCACTTGTCAGAGGGGAGCTAGATCAACAATTATTCATCCCAACAGCAGAGAAAATGACCACCCACAAAAATCTGGAAAATGGGGAGGTGGCTGATGGATAGGCAGCCACCCTTATCTGCCAAAATACACAAACATGTAAGGAATAACCTAACTTAGCAATAAACCCAGTAGTCAGAGATGTTAATTACACCTTTATGAGGATGAGGAAGCCTAACCTTCAATTTCTATGATGCTGCCTCCTTCATGACTGACATCCATCTTCTGTTTCTGATCAAGAGGAGACCATGCAGGTTTTTCCTCTCAGAGACTTCCCACCCCTCCCCGAAGGCTTGGTCTGAAGGATTCACAACCGTGTTTTAACTTCCACGGTTCTTGAAGCCAGTGGCATGCTGCTCTTGGCTGCTTTTCCTTCTTGAAGTCAATCCATTTAGTAGTTAAGAACAGTATGTCACTACCTTCAACTCTGAAGTTAATTTTAGGATAGCAAGATACAAGAAATACTTTTCTGTCCCTTTTTTTAGACACTAAACTTTGCTTCTCCTTTGTTCTTACTACTATGGGCCAGATACTTGAAACTCCTATCAATAATCTCACCAAAATTATTCTGTGTTTTTAGTAATAATGAGGAAATGCCCTATTTTTATAACCTATTGCCTAAACTTGTCTGATGGCCAGGATGTACCTGGCCTCAACAGCTTTTTCTGTTTCTCATTTTCTTATAGTTGTCTGCCCCCTAGGTAGTGTGGTTGATCTTCAAATGGTCAAGATTTTGTGTACATGTATTTCTTTTTCTTCTCTACCATTTATTGTACAAGAATGAAGAGTCACTGGGTTTCAAATAATGGCTCTCTTGTCTTCCATAAAAATATTCTGTTGAATGTGGGTATTCCTTTTCTTTTCATCACTTACTTAAATTGGATAAATCCCCAAGGGTAGACTTTGTGTTACGTTTAGTGGCAAGAGTAATACAATACATCTTAGAGCCATGAATAGCTATACTATGGACTGAATGTTTATGTTTTCCCAAAATTTACACTTGAAGTCCTAATCCTTAGAATGATAGTATATGGCAGTGGGGCCTTGGGAGGCAGTCAGATTTGGAGTCATAGGGATGGGACCCTTATGGTAAACTAGTGCCTTTATAAGGAAATGAAGAGACCAGAGCACGCACATGTGCACTCATACTCTCTCTCTCTCTCTCTCTCTCTCTCTCTCTCTGTGCCGTGTGAGAGCACAACTACCTATAGACAAGGAACAGGGCCCTTGCCAGAAACCACATTGGCCACACCTTCATCTAGGACTCCCAAGCCTCCAGACTGTGAGAAATCAATTTCTATTGTGTAAGCCATGAAGCCTATGAGACTTGTGTGACAGCAGCTGGAACCGAGGAAGACAGTGTCTCATAAATTTTAGTCTGAGGCCAAACTAAATTATAATGTGTTCTTTTCTTTCTCAAAGTAGGACTGAAAACTTAGCAGCTAGACCATGTAAAAAGGCCTTTATAAATACTTCCAGTTTCCTTGTCCACGAAACGGGACCAGAATAACTTTCTGCCCTTGACCTTGGGAAAATCCTGTGAAAACCAACTAATGATATAAATGAAACTGCCTTTATTTATTTAGAAAAAAAGGGTGCAAGATAGACTAATAAATTGCGATTTTATTTTTGTCTTTGTTGATGTGCATATAAACTAGGTGTCAGTGCAAGGTGACAAATTATGGGGGTGGGAGGTCAGTCACAAGACTGATTGCGTTTCCTCTTCTAAGAAGGTCAGCGCATCCATCCCCGCTCAACTATTGAGGCTTCCATGGAACCATGATCCCCTTCAAGAGCTTTTACAGCTGCCCTGAGGGCTTCAAAAAGTTGGCCAATCCCCACTCAGTGGATTAACCAGTAAAAATGAGCGTAATGGTAAAGCCTAACATCAAGTCGCTCCCCACCCCTTTCTTGTAGCTGTACATAAAAAAAAAAAAAAAAAAAGTAGCAAGGAGAATTTTCTTTGGAGCCAGGGGAATTTAATTTGGTAAAGTAACAGATGATGCTTTTGGGAAAATGAGACAGCTTTGCTACATTTTCTTTTCTGCTCCTCCAGGAGTGAATAAGTTTGCCAAAGATCGGAAGCTGAGTAGATGCTTCAGTGCTGGATTGGAGTTCCTTGGTAGTGGTTTTACTCCTTCGTGATGCCAAAAACCTGTTCACAGTGAAGGCAGCCGGGAGGGGGAGCCACCTTAGGGCCCCACTGAGTCCCCAGGCTTCTGTCCCTCTCCTCCTGCATGAGGCCAAGGCTGGCAGGCAGGTGCTCCACAGGGAAGAGGAGAGGAGGCAGGGGATGGGAAATGAGCAAGACCACCTAGCCCCTGGCTCCAGGGGGATGGCAGTGGCATTTGTGGCCCCCCAAGCCGTCCTGCCCCCTCCTTGGCAGGGGTCGAGTGGGAGGGGACACAGCCCCTGCATGCAGAGCCACCAGTGCCCAGCAGCTGAGGACTGGCCTCTTCGCCACTGAGCTCTGCTCCACTCGGACAGGTAAACCTCATGGTCCATCAAGTGGTCTTTCTCAGCCTTGTTACGTTGACGTGCCCCTGGCCCACCTGGAGCCCTTTCGTTGCACCCCTAGAACTCTGTATCTATGCCCTGCCGGGGCTCCCTGGTCTCCCATCACTCAGGCACCTTTTCCTGCCCTTTGCCTTTTGTTTCCACAAGTGTAGGGTCCTTCTTGCCACTAGACCTTAATCCTCGTGTGCCTTGACTGCTCTTGTGTCCTCGTCACTAGGTTTCCCCTACTTAGCCTTTAGGTCTCAGCCTAAATGTCATGTCCATGGGGAGATGGTCCTGGCCCCTGAACCCAGCCTCCATTCCAGGTCTCTGTTATAACCTTCTGTGGCAGTGTCTTGATGTTGTTTGTTTAAGTGCCTGACACCCGCTCCCAGTTTTTCTAAGTTCCCCTCCGTCAGCAGTCGTCTCTGCTTTGACAGTGTGTTCCAAGTACTTAGTTCCCCGACTGATGCATAATTCAAATGCAGCAATGCATACCCTTCTTTTCGGGGTGCTGGGGAATCGATCCCAGGGCCTTGCACATGGTAGGCAAGTTTTCTACCACTGAGCCACACACTGGCCCCGTAACACATAATTTTTAATGAATAAGAATATATATATATTTTAGGAATAGACAAACTACTTTCTACATTCACTGCTGAGATAAATATTCATTATTCAGTTCAATAAATATTCACTGATTGCCCGTTATGTGCCAGCCCCTGGGAAACAGATATGAATAAGACCCTTCCCTAGCTTTCACCAGTGACTTCTGAATAGGGCTCACTGCTGCCCTGCCTAGCAGCATTCAGATATCTGCAGAGGGGCTCTTTGTTGCTGCTGTCATGATGATCAGGGGCGTGACTGGCATTTAGGTCACTAAACCCCTCCCAGTGCATGTGATACTTCTCACCAGGAGGAGCCACTTCAGCCAGCCCATCTCCACATCACACAATGAGACGTTCAGCATAGGAGAAGAAAAGCAGGGAGAAAGTGTTGGTGCCTGGTCCTGTGTGCAGTGAGACTTGTAGCCGTGTGTGGCCCAGAGAAGGTGATAGCTTTCCATCCTGGGGGCTGTGTCTGGGGATATTGTTTTAGCCATGCAAAAGAAAAGTTTTGCCCTTACTAAGGAAGCTTCTAATTTAAAATAAAATAGGAAAATATAATTAGCTTATGGTGAAAATGATTCCTCCTTCTTATGGTAAATATTTTTTCAAGTATATGAAAATAATGGGAAATTATATTCTGGTTCTTTCTCAAAAGGCTTTGAGTTCATTGTGCAAAGGGTGATCGAAATATAAGGCAAATGTTTAAATTTTTAAGAAATTTATTATAGTAAAAGACAGGTTGCCATTAATTCAGAATTTCACCTGGCTTCTAACCCACTGATCCCATGGTTCTGGCCACTTTCTGAAGCAGTTCTGGAAGTCCTCTTTCATGAGGGTCTTTATGAGGTGTGATCACAGGCCATGGTGAAGGCTGCTCCCAAGGACCACCCAAAGGAAAGCAAGCTCGTAAAAACATTAGAGTGTACCTTCCTCCACCTTATTCACTGGATCTGGCACTGTGCAACTTCTGGGTCTCCTCCAAAGTCAAAACGACCATGAAACATAAACATTTTGAACCCAGGTAGCCATGACATTACAGCTAGAGACACTCAAGAAAGAGGACTTGTAGAGCTGCTTCAAAAAGTTTCGAGAGTGGTGTGATAACTGTATTTAAAGCAAGAGGGGAGTATTTTGAGGGAAATTAATGGAAATTTGCCTTTTACTGTAATGATTTTAAATTTTAATCATTCCCTTTATTTTACAGTCATACCGTATACTTCTTTGTGAAGGTGTGAAAGTTGTGATAGAATAATTATTTCATTTTGTCCCCACTCTGACTACTGGGGACAAAATATCAAGAGTGAGGGGCCGGGGATTTGGCTCAGTGGTTCTGCTACCTGCATTGCAAGCACAAGGGCCCAAGTTCAATCCCCAGTACCAAAAAAACAAAACAAAACAAAAAACAAGAGTGAGGAAAGTTTGTGTGTGATAAAAATCATGTGGGGGAATGAGCAGGGGTGATGTCTTGTCTAACTAGCCTGGGGTTCCTTAGCCTCCCTCCCAGTGACTTTTGAGGCAGGACAGTCCTATACTATGGGGATAGTCCTGTGCATTTCAGTAGATTTCACATCTCTGCCTAGTGGATACCAGGAGCAACCCCCAGTTGAGTTAACAACAACAACAGAAACATCTCTAGACAATGCCAACCCCAGGGCGGGGTTGGGGGGTCAGAATTGCTTCTGATTTCGACCTATTGAACTAGGCTTTGTTTTCATGGACCTGTGTCAGACCCTCCTGGTCTATCAGCATCTAGCCACACAGGCTTTTCAGGTGGGGAGAGGGAATTCCACAGACATCAGGTGGACTGTTTCTGGTGGGCAGAGGGAACTTTGGGAAGCTGCAAGGTTCTCAGCTCCCTGTCTCTCTCAGACAGGGATTGGCAATTTGTGCTGTCTTCCTGGCATTTTGGTCTCTCTTTCCAGCTGATTGCTTAAAGAAGAACCTGTGGGAGCCTTGGGGATTGTGGCAGTGTGTCTTTGATGTTCACAGCTGAACTCCCAGGTGTATGAGTAATGCTGTCACCTGAAACAACTCCCTAAACCTCAGGAGAAAGCTGCAGGAAATTACAGTGTATTGCAGGGAATGCAGAAGCTGGTGAAGAAGGAGGCTCCTTTAAAAAAAAAATACAGTTTTAAAATTTGCTTGATTTAGCTCTCTTTCCATGGAAGACTTTAGCTTACCCTCAAAGTGTGTGCCTGCAATCGGGGGTGTCGATTGTGGCTGGTCCATTTTAAAGCTGATGCACCCCTTGGGTCACTCTTTTATCTGCTACATCTCTGAGTTCTCTGCCTTCCACTCTCAATCCTCAGAGTGGAGGAATTTACTTCCTTTCCTCCAAAATCCTCCTTTTCCTTAAACTTCAAACTGGCTTCCGTGGGAGGAGAGAGCCATTTGGATAAAGAAACAGCATCAGCGTATATGTTGGGGGAAGAGATTTCGTCCCCTCTCAGGCAGCCAGCTTTAAGCATATTAGACCTCCTGGAGTCCACAGTCAGGGTTGGTACTGGTGGAAAAGATCAAGCTGCAAAAAGCTTTTGGGGACTTAAAGAAGAGCAACAGAACTGCCCCCCAAACAAGTCACTAATAACCTTCACCCCCAGTAGACAGAAAGGGACAGGAAAACAAATCTAAATAATCAGTTGAATTAAAACTATTTTACTTATACTGTTTCATCTGAATAAAAAAAAATTGAAACAATTCCTGATTTTGGTGGAGATGGTGGCTGGTTTTCCTTGGCTGCTTACCTTTGTCAGTCACCACACTAAATATTTTAGTTCTACCTAATCCTCCCCAGACCCTAAGAAGTGGATTCTGATGTCATCCCCATTTTTCATGTGAAGATGTTGAAATGTATTCAGGGTCCCAAAGATCCTGAGGAGAAGGGATTTGAAGACAGGTGTGTCAGCCAGGTGGGCTGCTCACCTAAAATCCCAGTGAGGGAGGCTGAGGCAGGAGGATCACAAATTTGAGGCTATCTTGGGCAACTTAGCAAGACGACATCTCAAAAAGGGTTCAGGATGTAGCTAAGTGCCTAATCTCCAGTAGCAAAAACAAAAAAGATAAAGAAATCAGATGTGTCTGCCTTATGAGTGTTAGCTCCTGAACATGAGGCTCTACCTTCTTGGCTCTCCAATTTCAGCATGAGTTCAGCATGGACTCCCCAAAAGACTGGGTAAAACTCAAACCCCACACTTCCTTTTTGTGGAGTGGCCTGAAAACTTGTATTGCTAGGCAGTTCCCCAGGTGATGTTTACCTGCCGGTCCAGTAGCTACATCTGCGAACCCTTCTTACACCGTGACCTATTTTCTGAAAAACAGGACAAGCACTGACTTCGGAAAGCTCGAGAGAAAATTATCAAGTCAAAATCGACCATTGGGGGAAGCAGATCTGTGCAAAGATCACTACCTACCAAGGTGTTTCTATGTGCATTTTGTCTCAGAGGATGGTGTCCTGAGACACAGGTAATTGACCTGTTGGAGGTGTTATTCTGGTATTCCCTTGGCTATCTGACATTTCCGAGAACACCGTCAGACTTCATCATTAGAAAAGGTACATGTACCATCACCACTGGCTCTTATTGCACTCCTAGGCCATGTTTGAAAGTCATTTGTTTGCAATCAGCATGATGACATTTGATTTTCAAACTATACTTAGTTTTCTTTATTTAGTAAAATTTTGTGTACTCAGATTCTGTGTAAACACTGTAAGTAACCATTGTGTTGGAAAATACTGTTAGAATATTAATGTGCACAGAGAATAGATTTACTACAGAGAATGATTGGCAAAGTAAGGTCTGGCGTCTTAATAACTAATTCAACAAAAACTGTTAGGCAATTTTTTATTTGTAAAAGAAACATCCCTTAAGATTTCTGATTAGTCACTTGGAAAACAACAGGCACTTTGAGGACAGATTTGGTGTTCTTTCTCTTTTGACTGATTGAATTTCACCTGAATTAATATTCTAAAGGCACATTTGAAACCTGAAATAAAGCTGATTTACTTGTTGATACTCTGTTCTGAAGCCTCCTGGGCTAGTTGGGGAGAAGGGCATTGGCGCCTTTCCTTTCTGCCACTTAATAGCAAAGATAACAAACCCAAGTGTGAAACCACCCGTAAAATTCAGCACTGCCTTGTAGATAGATTCAGGAAAAAACTCCACCTCAAAATTTTCTGCAGGGTTTTTGCTGTGTAAAGTGTTCTAGAATTCTATGGGACTGGATTTTACAAATGTTTGAAAGGAAGTTAGAGCCTGGGGGCATGTGGGGTCCTTTTGGGTCCCTTTTCCAAATGCCTTAGACAATATCAGTTCCCGAGAGAAAACCTTAGAAAGGAATTTCTGTGTGTTTGTTTGATTGGCTGGTTGGTATTAGTTTTTGAGAGGAGAAAAGGCTCTCGATGCAGGTTTGAGATGGTAGCTAAGGCTCGACATGTCTGGAGGCTGAATTTTCTAGAAACAAGCCAAGGATTCTCACATGGGCTTCTGTTTTGCAGCAAAGAACAGAAAATTGCTAGGGATCAAAAACTCCTTGTTTTCCTTCTGCACTGACAGCTGTACTGGAATCAGCAGCATGAAAGTGTACGGGAAAGGCTCTCTCCTGTTGGCAACAGCCCAAGTTGTCATGTTCCAGGAGACCCTAGAGTCAGGAGGGAAGGTAGTTCTGGAGGGCACACGTGCTGACCCTTTGAAGCTGATCTCTCCATCTCCTGGCTCCAGCAGAACCGAGGAAACATTCAGGGCTGTCCCCCAGGAGCTCGGTCCAAAGGGATCCTCTGGCAGATTTTTGTTTTTCCTCCTGAATGTGTGACTTCCTCAGAGGGGTTTTCAAGGGCAGATAGCAAGATGCCAAGCAAGTAAAGACCTTGTCGGGAAGAGTTAAAAGACTGCTTAGGGCTGGTGTGTGTGTGTGTGTGTGTGTGTGTGTG
>NW_022900940.1:3502749-3533768 GCF_012274545.1 Fukomys damarensis | reverse complement strand
GGTGCACCGAGAGGCTGCGGGCGTGCCACCAGGTGCTGCGGACGTGGTGCGGGCTGCGGGACGTGTACCAGGTGAGCGAGCCGGGCCGCCGGCCCCACCTGTATGATTTCCTAGTCCTCTCTCTCCCCGCGCCTTTCTTCTCAAACTCGCGTCGGATTGCTTGGCCCTTGGGTCCGGTGCCCACCAGCTCTGGGTGACCGCCGCCTGACAAGCCTGTGAATGGTTGCAGTCGGGCGAGGGGGGCACTTAGGAGTGACTCGTCTGTCAGAGTGGCACGGTGCACTGGCTGGCGCTTTGCAGCAGAGGGTCTGCAGCAAGTGCTGATTGGCATTCAGACGATTCCTTTTTTATTTCATTGGGATGGGGGGTGGCCGTTTCAGAAGCAGCGTTTCACCTTCAGTTATTGTCAGAGGGGCGCCTTAGTGGATTTGCTTTCCTTGCTTTTGATTTTATTTCAGTCTTTCCATCAGGCAGCCCCAACTTGCAAGACAGAGCCAGGAAAAGCTGATTCTGTGCCTCCTGGTTTTTGGAAGGAAGGAAGGACAGTGAAATGTGAATACTTTGTAGGAGGCTGACAGGCTGGAGAAAGGAAGGGTGGCCTGGCTGAGCCACAGAACGCTCACTTACTCCCTGTCACACAACACAGTGTCTTTATTTCTTCCCCGTGTCCCATCCTGCAGGCACACAATGCAGCAACTTTGTTCAATTAGGAGACGGTTCATCCTCTCTGGACTGCAGCTTGCCTGGGTATTTTTTTAAACACTAGTTTATAGATTAAGAGTCCTGTATGTTGCTTAACGTCTTTGAGGTTTAAAAAAAAAAACTGCATTGTAAAATTAGGAAGATTATACCTGGGTTTCTGGGAACACAGGTCACGTTTCCATGCGATGTGGAACAGCATTGTTGGATCATTCCTAATGTGGCTGGATTTATATATCATTATTGTTGTGATCAAATGCTCGGTTTTGACAAGCCATAATCTTCCAGCGATTCAGCGTGGTGAAAATGTGCACACACCTAAGGTTAAACCACAGACGCCTAAAGATTCAGGGTCCCCCCCGCCAGTCACCCTTGTTAAACTGCGAGGTACAGTTAACTTGTGCTTCCTGGGCTGCTGCTTAGTATAACATGCCTGTGCTGTCAGGCATTCTGAAATGGAATCCAAAAGCCAGGCTGAGAACCAGGGCAGCACGTGGGGCTCCAGGGTATTAGGGAACTGTGGATAGATCCCATCTGGACACAGGAGACAGCTCTTCTGGCTTTTTGGAGCCAGAGGTGTGTCTGTCTTTCAGCATTTTTCTCTCTTGGGAAATCCCTGCTCAGTTTGGTTTACAGCATAAGTGCCCCTTGTGTGGCTTTGCTTTTTCTTACTCATGTTTGGGAAACTTTCAAAAAGAGAACACAAAAACTATAGCCAATCAAACAGGCTCTGTGCCCCACTCCCCAAGGATTCAAGGGATTTATGGATTATCTCTAATGCTGTTACTGACCAATTCAAGTATGAAGGTTCCAGAAACCCAGGACACTCTGAGTTCTTTATAAGGTTGATCAATAATTATTTTTAAGTACAGCTGCAAATTGAAAGCATTACTAAATATGCTATTAAAATATATTTCTTCTCTTATGTGAAGAGGATGGGGACTAAGCCGATACCTTCTTATCATGATCAGAAAGCACATCTAAAATAAAATTGGCTTTCATGAGAAAACCATCTCTAAATTTAAAGTTTCTTATGCCTGTGAAGAAATGACTTTTTAAAAAAAATATATCTTCTGCTTTAGGAGAGCCATGCTATTCCTAATTGTGCAGCTTACTCATTTACAAAGATCATTTTAAGTGCTTTTCAAATATTGAGCAAAAAAGCAGTGCCCTGGGCCAGGGATTTAGCTCAGTGGTTCTGCCGCCTGCCTCGCAAGTGCAAGGACCTGAGTTCAATCCCTGGTACCAAAAAATAAAAAAAGGAACGGCATAAATTGTATAGAATGGAAAGGTAGTTTTTTTAAAAAGTGACTTATACTTTAAGACCAAGTAAAATAGGCCAGTGAGTGAATCCAGCCTTTGCTGTGTATAACCCTGGGTAGGTCAGTCTTACTCCGTTTCAGTTTCAATCCTTTGTAGAGTAGGGAATAGAACAGTACTAATCACAGAGACTGAGAAGAGAAGTAATTGACATCTCATGTGTTTAGCGCACTACCTGGATCTTAGGAAGCCTTCGACTAATGTTACCTGTTCTATTAAAAAGGATTTTAAAAAAATTATAATAGGAACCCAACTCAGATTTACCTACATTCTACAGGAGAATGAACTTCAGGGATGGTTTGATGGGGCCCTATGCTTATTCTCTGTAATTCATTGGCCCTGTTTTTCCATTTGTTATCATAATCCTCGGCTGATTTCCTCCCTCGTGGTAGCAGACAGACACAGAAGTTCTAGGCCTTAGGTCCACATGTCAGTGGGTCCAGAAAGAAAGAGATTTTCTCATCGTCAACAAAAAGCATCAATTTGCAACCTGGAAGTCCTGTGTAGTGTCTGTGCCCAGCCCAGTACTGCACACTGACTGGAAAAAAGCATAAGATAATTTTGGCATTCTGGGGGGAAATGATAGGGTCCAAAAGGAGCGAAAATCATCTGGGGAGGAAGGGTAGCAAAAAATTCCCTCCTTCTAAGCACAAATGTACTTACAAGGCAGAAACACAGGGAAAGTGTGTTTGTGGCATTCCATTTCGGCAGAGGCATGACTAGCAAACAAACAAAAGAATGCTTTAAAAGGCTCCTTACAAGAGTAATAATGAATAAAAGGTCGGGAAGCACGGAGTTACCCTGACTGACTAATGGGGGCAGACCTGGTTCTGAAGTTGGAGGTGGAGATGGGCCCAGTCACAGGGCATGTCAGCCCCACACTGGAGAAGGGCAAAACTCTCAGTGACAATGCGACCAGCAGTGTCCACTGCCCTTTTGGAATCTCAGCTCTAGTGCTCTCCCAGATAAAAATGGTTATTTTCCAAGATAAATGTAAAGACTAATGCCCCAATCTTTTTTTATTTTGCCACAGAAATTTGAGTTAAAGCTTCTGGGGGCTCCTCAGAAGAACATCGGTATTGCTGCCTCTATAATTCTGAATTCTCAGCCACAGAGGGGACTGTCCCACTGTACAGCCCCGGTTTCTGGCATATGAAATAGAACCACACCCCAGAGAGTTACATATTTTACTGAACCCAATTTTTTATCATCTTCTTGACTTTTTCTCGCTTCTAGACAGTCTTGTTTGTAAGGAAATCCAAAGCTCAATAACTCTAGAGAGGAATGAGGGCGGGGTGGGAGAGATCCATTACACGAAATACCTGGCAGTGCCCCTGGGGGTGTTTTGTTTATTCCTATACTGTAAGTGAAATACGATCTCCCACCTATTCATACAGTATTTGGCAGCAGCCTTCTTGCCTGGCTAGCAAAGCCAGGAAGGCATAACTTCTTTGGAATTAAACACTTCCTCCACGTCTAGATATCACAGTGACAAGTGACATAATTTGCCAACAAACTATGAATAATTAGGATACTAGCTGTAAGGCTGAAATGAGGCAGCCTTTAACAACCCCTTACTTTGTTAAGTGCAGGCTTGAATTTGGTTCAGGCGGCAGACATGAGAATTCACCTTTAATTGAAGCTAAATTCTAAAAGCTGATTCATCAGCCACCTGCCCATCTTGCTTATATCTTTGCTGGATGGGTTGCACTAAAGCAATTAATTATGTTTAGCAAACAAGGAACATGGAAAATGATGGAAGAATGTTGCTGTAAAAAGATCGACACCCTTTGCTTTTTATTAATTGTGACATGTTCACACAGAACCCTCAGTTTATTACTTGGGGTTAGATTTTCTGCTTCTTCCCAGTGACTCAAAAGATAGAATTTCTTCCAAACCCTGAATGGAGCCATTGCCTTCAAGAGGAGGCAACGTGAACAGAATGAAGGATATTTAAGAGACTAGAAGAGTCTGGGTCCCCGACCAGACAGCTCGCGCCAAGAACATGGTGTACAGTGCAAGATGCAGGGAGTCTATAGGCTCAGCTCCAACAAACTTGACCTTGAGCATTACTTCCCCTCTCTGAGCTTCATTCCCTCTTGGGTAAGAGGGAGAGCAGGGAGGTAGGGTGAGATGATAATAATGTACATATATTGCAGTTAACACTTGACTGGCACAAACAGATGCTCGGTAAGTGTTAGCCCTTGGTTATATAGAGGCCGTAACACTGAACTCAGAGAAGGCATGTGACAAAAGGTAGCTAAGGGTATTACTATTGCTTTTATCAGCAAGACTACTTTGGAAGGGAACTCAGTTTTCATCTATACATGGTGGCTGTTCATGAACAGAGAAGAAGGTGGGGATTCCCACAGCAGAGTGTGGGGTAGATCTTGGGTATTTGGATTGTGTTCCCCTCAGGAGACCCAGATCCTCTTTTAATTAAGCCCATCTATAAATCTAGGAAAGCACAGGCATTCCACACTAGGTCTTGTGAGAAGATCTTCTCTCTATATCCAAGATCCTCATGATCCACACGCTGGTATCTCTTGAACCTGAACCCTTCGTTGGTTGGCAAAGGTCACAAGGTCATTCATATCCTCCAAAGGGCAGCACCCCACTGAGCATTCAGTGATCTGCGTGTATTCCGAAGCAGGTACAATTGGCTTGGACGCACCCTTCACTCTCTACCAGCAAAGTCTGCCCTACCTCCTGGTTTTGCAAATAAAGTTTTATCGGCATTGCCATTCATTTACATGGCCACAGGTGCTCTCAAACTACTGTGGCAGAATGGAAAAATTGTAACTCAGTTGCTTCAAGTTGAGGAGTTGGCAGAAAACTGGAGATTGCTACTATCTAAGCTGGCCCTTTACAGAAAACATTCGGCAATCCCTGAACTAGAAAAAAAAAAAAAGAAAAGCAGTGTGGAGTGGAGAATGTCAGAGAAAGAAAAACCCACAGTCTGCCATCAACAAGCAGAGCTTGAAAGAATATGGAAGAGTTCTCTCACCCAAAACCCAGTCACTAGGAAATTAAGATTTTCTAGATAAGTGCCTGTCCTTGCTACACAATATGCTGTTTGGCCTTCTAGGCTGACTTGTTAATGTGTTCATTCATTCAGACAGAAAATAAGTATCAAACATTTAACATGTCCCAGTTACTATGCCAAGATGTTAGAAACACAAAAATCAAAATAATTTTCCCCTGCCTTCAACAAACATGTCGAGTTGGGGAGACCATTAAGGAAACCAAGCTCCAGCAAACTCCCATCCTTCTGATGAAGAGTGGAGGGAAGCAGGAGGCGGGGAGAGCCAGAGAAGCTCCCTGGAAGAGGTGGTTCCTTAGAACAAGTAGGATTAAGGTTATGAAGAGAAACAAGGCATTCCAGGCAGGAACATGACTTGTGTGGGTGATTAGTAGGAGGGTTTTCTAAAAGCTTGATGAGTAGAAAGTGAAACAGATGAACAACAGTTTTGGCTGAGGATGACACCTGACTGAGGACAGTCTTGTACTTTGGAATGCTGATGTTTTCCTCCAGACCTCCAGGGAGAGGGGAAAGGTTGATGTGGTGTTGTCCCTGGCAGCAGTGAGTGCATGGTGTGTAGAGGGTGGCCAAAGGGAGGCAGGAAGGGAAGGGAAGGGAGTGAGGAGGCTGTGGCAGTGATGTGGCATGGCCTGTGAGTCAGGATGGACCAGGCTGGGACAGCAGGCAGCCTTGGGAGCGTTGTGCTTTACAGCAGCAGGGGCCTGGGTTTGGCCCATGCTCCCTGTCTGAGCTCAGGCTGGCCGCAAGCTCGACTCGTCACTGTCGTTCAGGCTCACAGAGTGCTCCTGGACCCTGCCAGTTGCTGTGCTAGAAAGCCAAGATCTTTTGAGGCTGAGCACTGGCTAAGTGCTTGGCTGCTAAATTACTTCGCACAGGTCATCAATCAGAGCTGGTCACACAACCTGGCCATCTGCGGGGACCAGGAGAAGCAGTGCACCTACTAAAGAGAAGCATGACGCTAACACAGATTTGGTTCCTTAGGAGACCGGCTCTGAGGAGAAACGAAGAAGCCTTCTAGGGGCCAGCACCTGTGCAAGGCAACAGAAAGATGGGAGGTTAATCAGAGGGAGACACTGACTGCAATTCAGGCTCTACAGATAGCTCTGCACTAGAAAGTCGTCCTAAGTTAGAACAAGAGGGCTGGGCTTCCCCCTAGCCTCATCAACCCATCTTTGGTGGTGGGCTGTCCTGGGAAGTGGGGGTTACCTTGAGGTAGGTGGCTGTTTAAGAAAGGGCAATTCCCAGAGCAGGCAGAGAGCTGACAGAGCTCCCAGCAGCTCCGGAGAAGTCTGGACAGCACATCACAGCCTACAAATGCCTGCCCAGCAGGTGCTAGAACCACAGCCGGAACCAAGTCAGGGCCAGTGGGAAGGAAGCAGAGGCTGAGGTTGCATTGATGGGAGGGTGCGGAATTTAGCTGTGAAAAAGTGGCGCAACCCCCAGCAATCTCCTGACTGAAGCTTACATTCTGGTGAAGATGGGGCAGCCATGGAATCAACTACAAGTAGTGAATAGCGCATGCACACAGAGAGAAGGAGCATCCATCTGATCAGCAAAGAGTCCACTTCTCACTGAGAAAATTCATCCTTCACTTTTTCTTGTAACCAAAGCTTGGATTTTATGACAGGGAGTTTAAGTTGCTGAAAAGGAAAAACCAATTTCATTCTTCAGCCCCTCACTTGACATAAATTCATTTCTCAAAGACCTCTGTCATTTAAGGTCAACAAGATTAGACTCAAGATCTTTGAAAAGCATTTTTTGAACCCTTGTAGCACAGCTTGGAAAACGTCAGGTTAAGAGAAGACTCTCCTCCCACTCTAAAGGGGTGTTTATTTTTCTCTCGTTCCATCTTTTCTAGGTGGAGCTGCAGCCGGAAATAACCTCCTGGTTCATCCCTTTACTTAAGTTTATTCTCAATGCTTTATTTTGATGTCCTCACTGGTTGTTGTGGAAAAGTTTGGATGACTAAAATGAGAAATAAGATCTGTAGTTCTAAATTTTATAAATAGACCAGGTGGCTTACAGCATGGACAGGAGGCAAAAATTAAGCTCCTGTGAAAAAAATTAGATCAACACCCATATGTAACTGCACATTTGTGTGTGTACATCCGTGCCATATTGTCACTCTTGACACAAATTTTTGCTCTGAGAGAGGCTAAGATGCTAAATTAAATAGTCTCTTTTTCTCCTAATATCCTAGTCACATTTAGTCCACTGAATTTTGTGTTTGGGTAAAGCTTTTTGTTTAAATAGCTGTTTTCCCTTTACTTCTGTCTGAACTAATAGATAGTAATTATTAAGCGGCTGCTGTGTGCTAGGCCTTACACGTGGCACTTTTTGCTCACAGTATTAGCTTTAAGAAAAAAAACTTTCAGGCTGGGGATTTAGCTCAGTAGTTCTACTGCCTGCCTCCCAAGCTCAAGGTCCAGAGTTCGATCCCGTTACCAAAAAAAAAAAAAAAGAATAAAAAAACTTTCAGGGGTTATGTCAAGGTAACAAAAATATAAAAGATAATATAGATAATCCATCTTCCCACCTGTCAACTTTAAAGCACCTTATTATTTGCCATGTTTGCTTCAGATATCTTTTGTAGTATAAAAAAATTGTGTAGACTCATTTGAAACATCCTTTGTTCCTCTTCCCTATGTCCAGAAGTAGACCTGCCTGAAAGTTTTTCATTCTCAGACTGTTTTTTTTAATTGTGCCACATGTACAAACAGTATGCTTTGCTCATTTCTGAATGTGTGTGTGTGTGTGTGTGTGTTTCTACTACTTTATTTTTCTCTTCACCAGTTTTTGGGATTCCTCTCTAAATTCATTTCAGTCTCTGGGAGAATAAATCAACCTTCTCTTGTTGGATATTCGGGTTTTTTCCAAATTTCCAGCATTCCCAATTTGGTCTACTTGTCTCTGTGTGTGTATCAGCAAGAACTTCTCTATGAGAGATATTGAAAGGGAGAGTTGCTAGATTTTGCTGCTTTACGAAATGTTGCGCCTTACCTTTGTCCTCTTCAGGAGGCTATTGCAAACCCCTCTTTATTGATTTTGGGGGATATGTTAGCCAGGAAGCCGCGGGGCTGGAGTGGGAGTGTGTTCAGGCTGCCTCCACTGCCCAGATGCTGGCCACCAATTTAATGTTTTATTTGTTAAAAGGTAAAAATATACGAAGATCAAATCCTGTCAGTTTTTCTCTGATTTATTCACTCAACCCATACTGGAGAAACCTTGTCTGGTGCTTTCAATTGAGTCTACAACTTAGACTTTCAAGAGCTCAAATCCCACTTTGACTTTTGTTGACCACACGTGTTGTCTCCAGCTCAATTTTTTTTTTTCAGCATAAAATGTGGAGAATTACAGTACCTCCCCCCAAAAGTTATTTTATGGTATTATTACAGAAATTAAATGTATCGGTATTTAAAAGTATTAAAAACAGTATTGTGTGGATAGACGTATGAATGCTTGTGGGTGAAGAATGGTGGACGGCAGGGTAGATGATAGATGGATAGGTGAACGAGTGATGGATAAACTGAAGCCTGCCAGATAATTATCTTCATATATGCATTGTTTCAGTCTCTTCTGTGCATGAATAACCTTTAATGCTTCTAAAATCTGCAGGATCCCCAGCTCCTTCTTTCTCCCCACCAGATCCCAGATTAAAGGTTACATTCTGGATGACAACCAAGAGAGGGGCCCAGTGACCCTTGCATAGAGACACCAGGCCTAGATGGTTTTTATTTCTTAGCTTTTTACTTGGTAGCTTTTGGTGTGGGTGTGATACTGGGATTGAACCCAGAGCCTTCACAAAGAGCTACATCCCCCAGCCCTTTTTTGTTTTTATTTTTTATTTTGAGACAAGGTCTCACTAAGTTGCCCCAGTAGACTCAAACTTAGGATCCTCCTGCCTCGGCCTCCTAGAGTCCTGGGATTACAGGTGTGTACCACCCTGGCTTAGCTCTATGCCTTAGTGATACTGTTTTCTCAATTTAGTCTATGAAATCAACACTTTCTGTCTCTCCGAAAGGAAGTATTTAAGCTTTCTCCTCCCTGCCTTGAGTCCCTTTCCAGAGGACTATGACCCCCTTGCCCAGGTCCCTGTTCACAATGCCTCTGGATCCTGGTTGCTGCTGTCTCTCATGTGTGTTTGCTGTCCCTGCCCTGACCCTTAACACATGCAACTGCTAGCGAGGCCCAGTCATTACAAGGGCCATGCCTTGGGTAGGGTAGCCAACAAATATTTCTACAGAAATCAGTGTGTCTCATTAAAATGCAATTAGATGCTTATTATCTAAGACAGAAAAGGTCCGTGATAAAATAGGAAAATAGAATGGGCCAGTAGATGGGTTAAAGTCAAGTCCCCCCCACCAGCCAGCAGTGTGACCCACAGAACAGCCTCTCTGAGTTCTCTTTTTTTTGGGTTTGGTTACCTAGAAAAAAGTAGAATAAGATGTATATTTATGTTTAGTGTAAAGGTTAAAAATAGCATCGATTGGAGAATGGCAACTTTTCAAATCTAAAAATTTGGGCCCTTACACAAAGTTGGTCCTAAGGCAAAAATGAGTTGTGCTAGCATGCAAACTCTGATCAGTTTTTAAGCCCGGACATCTCCACTTCAGAGCTCTGTGACAAGGGTGCTGCTGGAGCCGTCTGTGCACTGTTTTCCTGTGTGCAAAATGGGGGCACCTTCCTCCCAGTTCATTGAAGGGACAAAACAAGATTGTGTAAATGAAGATCTCACAAGGGTGCCTGGCTCATCTTCAGCATTTACAAAATGTTAGCCACAGTGTTTTTTTAAAATTTAAGTAACATTTTCCTATGTGTCAGAGAGAGTGCAAACTACTTTATGTGTATCATTTAATTCTCCCAACAGTGATGTGAAATAGGTCTAATCAAACCCATTTGGTATGCACAGAAATTCATTTCAGCTGTAAGGTAACTAGTGCAAGAACCGAGATCACAGCTCGAAGGCATCAAAATCTAAAACTCAACTCACTGGAGCCATTGAATAAAGTGAACTTACTTTGCCATTTACCTAAATTCAGCTTTTTCCATTTACACATTTGCCTTTCATGGACTGCTGCAACTCTCCCAGCCTCTAATCTCTCCCTCTGTCTGAATTCGTAGCTGTAAAAGATTTCATAAGCTCATTTAGACTAGAGTAAAAAGGGCTGAGGAGACTGCCTCCGTTGGTTGAAAGATCCGCTTCTTAAACTTGGCCATATCCAAATGTGACCTCTTGATTTCCTGCTCTGTAACACCGTCTCTCCAGGTGTCCAGGTTTTTCACCTGGGCTTTTCCTGGACTCTTGGTTCCACACTGAACCACAAGCACATCGCTTGGCTCCTCCTTCAGCCTGTACAAAAGGCGTTCCAGATCTACGGTGACTGTTTAAATTGTAAAACTAAAATTACAGTAAAAGACATATTGCCGTTCATCTCCATCAAAATACTCCCCCTTCCTTTAAATACATTTATCCCATCATTCTTGCTTCTTTCTGAGGTAGAAGTCCTCCTCTACCAGTGTCTTTACCAGATGTGCTCAGAAATACAGTGAACCCTGCAGCCATCCAACGGAAAAGCAGCCTCATGTAAACATTATGGTATGTCCTCATCCACCTTGGGCCCCATACGGCACTGTGCTGCTTTGGACCCTTTCCCAGCATCAAAGTGACTGTGAAAGGTGAAGTACTGAATCGGTTCGGGAGATCGACACAGCCAAAGCAGCGCAATGGAAGACCCTCATGAAATAGGACTTCCAGAACTGCTTCAGAAAGTGGCCAGAACCATGGGATCAGTATGTTTGAAGTGAGGAGAGTATTTTGAGGGGGATTAATGGCAGTGTGCCTTTTACTGTAATAATTTTTAAAAATCAAAACACCGTAATTTTGTGTCACACTGCTTAGCAGGGTAGTAGTTGCCTCCCCAAGCTATCACCTGAGCTGATCTTTTGCATTCTGGTCTCAGCCAAGCCTCCAGAAGAACTGGTTCAAAGTAGTTCACATCATATCATTGTTCTGTTCGGAGCCACCCGGTGACTTCCTGACTCTGAGGAAAAGCCACCTTTCCAACCCTGCTGGGCTCCATATGCCTCTGTGATGCTCTCCCTCCCCTGGCCGGCCATCTCCACCAGAGCTCCCAGCGCTCTCCCCGACTCATCTCCAGGGATATTCACTACCTGTCTGTCCCTCAAACCTGCCAAGCACATTCCATCCCTGTCACCTGGAAGCTGGAAGCCACAGGCTTATACCCTGACTTCTTACAGCTCTCTCTCTCTTCAGGTGTGACTTGACCAGAGAGGGTGACCCACGGTCATTCTCTTAGCCAGCTGTATTTTTTTCTATAATCCTTTTTTGTCTCTCCAGGCAAGAATGTTAGTGAAAGACCCACGGGGACCTCAGTACCTGGAGTACCTGGAGTGTCCTCAGTACCAGGAACAGTGCCTGAAACCTTATATGCACTCTTGACAAGTGGGGTGTCCACTGTCTTGCCCTGTCAGGGCTGTACTGAGTGAGGAGGAATTGCCTTGTTTATATAAATATAAACATATATATATATGCACATATATATCATGCAACTTCCTTATTGTTAAACTATTTTAACTTATTAAATTATTTTATAAAATAACATAAGTCTACAATAATGACAAATAAAACTTACACGTCTGCTTATGAACAATGAACGTTTGTCTTCCTGGGCCCACACACATGTAGGTCGGGTGAAATACTGCTACTGGGAGTCACTGCATTTTACTCAGAGCAGCACAGGGTCATGTTATGTCTGATCCACTCAGACTGGGATTTGGCAGACTGTGTGTAGCGGGTACAAGAGGTGCACTTAACACCGCGCTCTTCCTTCCACAGAATTCTGCTGTCACCTTTCAGTCTGCTCAGCACCGTGCAGTTAATTCCTGAAGAAAAATCGCTTTAAAAAGATCACATAATGTTAAAAGTTTGCAATCTTGTGGGGCCACGTGTGACCTGGTGGCAGGGTGTGGCATGGGAGGACTGAGCGTTTGGAGGAGGAAGGCCCACAAGCTCAACTCTGTCCAAAGACAATGTTTGCATTTTAAATGTTTTGGAAGCCTCATATGGGAAAAAGGCTATGCATGTTAAGGTATACATTCTATGTGTGTCTGTTCTGTCTTATTATTGAGAATAGCCCCGAGTCAGTGCAAGGAACTTGAGAACACGTGTTTGGCTTCTCTGGAGTCTGTTTCACCAGGGTAGTGGCATGCTAGACAGCCTCTGTCTGTGGAAAGGGACTCATGGAAGGACCCTGCTTTTGTGTACTTCCAGCTTCAAGGACCAGCCTGTGCCCAGCCCAGGGCGGGAGGTTGGCAGGTTCTGCTATTCTTGTCAAGTCCAGATGTCAAGGGATTGCTATTTCCTGCACCCAGCCCTGTGGTTAGGCACTGGAAAATGCCCTGTTTTCCTTGACCAGAGCTGATGGATGTTTTGGACCATTTGCTTTCTTTCTTTGGCGTTTTTTGAGTATCTGGTGTCATTCAGACAGTGTATCGGGTCCCTCCCCTCCCCTAAAGTTAAAGGATGGAAGGACTTTTTTGATTCGATTTGCTTGGATTCTTGGGAGCAGAAAACAAAAACAAAACCTCTTTTTCCCGGTCTTTATTAGTGTTTAATTAAAAGCTTGCTTTCCCCATTTCTTTGGCTTCCTCCAAGCTTTTTAAAATTCTGCAAGCACAGAAAATACAGAGTTTGACCCTTTAAGTTATTGTGTTTAATTATCAACCTCAAGTCATGACAGAATCATGATCTCTGGAACAGAATGTCACAGTCAGTATTCCCAAATATTTCCTGAAGAGAAAATATATTTACTTTTAATAAGCAGAGAGACCCAATTTTGAAGTGCATTAAAACAATGTGGCCTGGGATATAAAGAATCTTAACTCTCAGTTCATGTTTATATTTATGGGGCTCTTTCCTCCCTAGGAGTTTTTATAGATTAAACTTCTAGGTATTGATGCCAGGTAGAGTTTCAGATGAACTCGCACGATTTTGCTCTGAAGTTCTTTTTTGGAAATGAATTTTTTAAGTGAATGAGTTTTTCTTTTAATAAATTTTAGAAGCCACCTCTGCTTCCAAATTTTTTTTTTCTTTTTAGGACGTGAGTGCCAGAGTGTGACAGTGCCGTGTCACTGCCCATTTGCATCAGTTTCATATTGTTTTAGGCTTATACACTACATTAGGTTACAAAAAGAGCAAACGTGTTTATCACGTATCTTATCTGTCTGTTGTGTGTTCTGAGTAAATAATATTTCACTGTGTTTGGTCTTTTGTTTTTTCTTCTGGATTTGTTGGTGCTTTTCCTCTGAGCAAAATAAGTCATATTTAAGTGTATAAATAAATCATGTACCTGTGTATAGTGTAGAATATGTAAAATATGTGTCTTTATGTGTGTGTGTGTACAAGTGACTCCTGAAATTTTTCCATGAAGTAAAACCATGAGCCCCATATTTTGCTAAACATACCTGAGCTTTTTGCTTCCACCAGCAACATCACTGCTAAGTTTATTGCAAGACTCTGAAATCATTTGTCAATTATATGGTTAGACACCATAACGGGTACCTAATTTAGAAAATTGCCATCAATTTTGATGAAGTTCCTGGGAAACTTTGGCGAATGACTTCATCTGTTTTTACTGGTTAAAAAGACCAAAATTGAAAACCAGAGGAGCAGTAAGGTGCAAGTCTCTGGAGACCCCTCCTGGGTGGCTGGCCCATTTGTCTGTGAATTTGGAGGAGGCCATCAACTGTGGGCCGTGTCACATGGGGGAACTGAACAGCAGATAGAAGTCCAAAGAGCCAGTCACTCGAAATGTAGGAGTGAGCTGGATGTGGTGGCCCATGCCTGTAATCCCACCACTCTGGGAGGCTGAGTCAGGAGGATCGCAAGTTCCAGCCCATGTTGGGCAACTTAATGACTTAGTGAGACTATGTTTCAAAAACTAAAGCAAATAGCAGGGGCTAGGGATCTAGCTCAATGTGAAGGTCCAGGGTTCGATCCTTAATAACCCCCCCCCCAAAAGCAATGACGGCTAATTATCCTTTAGCCACCCCCTTTCCAAAGACAGGTAGGTAGTGACAGGCCTGAGGGACCTGAGAGGAAAACAACAGAAGAAGGGAGCACCTGGGGAAAGCACAGCACCTTCCCTGATTACGGAGAGTGCAGGGCATCTGTCTGTGTCCACGCACCCTGATGAGATGAGCAGCTTCGTCTGTTTCCTTGAGCAGTGTACACACGCACTCACTCCTCACTGCCTGTGACCTGGTGCAGGTTGCCCAGAGCCTGGGTTCCTCATCTATCTCATGGCAGCATCAGCTTCCCAAAATGCTGCCCCTGGGATTAAACGGGAGCACGCGTGAGTCCTGAGGGAGACGCCTTGAATTGGACAAGACCTCAATAAAGTCAAAGGCCCCGACACTGGGCTAAGCCAAACACAGAAGGGAAAGCATTCTAAACGTGGGATTCTCTCTTCTTCTCCCATGTAATTGAAGTTACCTACGGAGGGGATGTTTAGAAGCAGAGAATTTTAACTTCTCAAGTTGATCTGATAAATTCTTACAACATTTCTGTTGGACAGTTTGGTTGTCGCCAAGCACGATCTAAGCCACGTGGCCCCTTCCGTCAGACGTTCCATTTCGGCAATGATTTTCATTGCACCATTAAGTGAAGTAGTAGACCCCGTGAGAATTAACAGAGTGGTAAATTGAATGATGGTTTCTCGGTGTCACGGAACTCTGCCTATCACCAACCAGCATAAAGTAGTTATATATCCTGGCCCAGAAAATTGCCTGCGATACATTTTTGACCAAAAAAGCAAAGTATCGAAGAGTATTTTGGAGGCGTGTGTGCATATATACATACATGTCTGTGTGTGTGTGTGATAAATCAATGTAGATAAACGCCAGAAATGTGTGCGTGTCGGTAGTAAATGAAGTTAGAAGTGGACACACGCAGCCAGTCACATTTTTGTCTCTGGGCAAGGGAAGAGACTTCTACTTCTCTTACTTTCATGATTTGGAGTTCCACGTTTTTATAGCAAAACTGTCTATCTTTTTTTATAATTTTGTAAACTTTCCTGCTCAAAACACTTGATCCAGAACACTGTGGAGGTCTGTCTTATTGCCCTTTGTGCCTGCCTTTGGCACCAGTGTGAGGTCGCGTCGCTGAGTGTTTACCTGCTGTGCAGTTACTGTCGGTGTGACTGCTGTTGATGCGGCTCAGCGCACAGCGCCTGCCTGGCAAGCACGAGCCCTGAGTTCGATTCCCAGTACCCCCCAAAAAAAGTTAATATAGATGTTCACCGTTTGAGAACCATAGAGTTGAGTTGTTTGTCATTAGGGTCTCACTATGTAGTTGAAACTGACCTGGAACTCACTGTGTAGCCCAGGCTGGTCTTGAACTCACAGCAGTCCTCCTGCCTCAGCCTCCCGGGTGCTGGGATTACAGGCATGTACCACCACGCCCGGCTTCTATATTTAATTCTTATAGATAGGCCTGACTTAGAGAAAGCTGTTAGCAGTAGTATGTATTAACCAGATATTTTCTAAACACTATGACCCCCATATTACATTATTATAATACAAGCTTTTACAGAAGTAAGATCATCCCATACACTTTCTTCCTGAACTGTATTTATTTACTTACTGATAAAGCTTACATACTTATCTCATTACTTATCTTAACTTATATACTGCATGGTATCAATACATTGAAATTAATCTTATCAGTCTGCCATTAATGAGTATCTAGATTGTTTCCGGTTCTTACCAAGACATTGGTGCTATAAACATCCTTATGCATAAAACACTTCAGAGAGAATGTCTATAAGATAAATACGTTGAAGTGCTATTGCTGGTAGTTGGGAGAATTTGGGTTTTCCAAAATAATTGTGCCAATTTATGGTGAACTGAGTGAATTGGGACCCTTCATTTTTACAGAGTAGCCAACAACTTGATTTATACCAGTGCACTAGCCAAAACTGTACGCTTTGTGTCTGTTTCCATTTTATTTCATTTATTAGAAAAGCTGTCCAATTCCCGTAACTTCTTTCAGTGCCATCACGCTTGGAGCACTGGAATTGTTCTTGCCTGATAACATCAGGGGATGCATATTCTGTACTTTATCATGTTATGAATTGGTTTATATACATTTTCAGAGCCAGATTTGAGAGCGAGTTTTAGTCTCTTAGAAGATGTTTGTCATCTTGTAGTGATAGGGAATTTCCTTGTATAGTTAAAATAGGGTTCTGTAGAGGGCTGCTTAGCGTCCACGTGTCACAGAGATACATAGCCCCTCTGCCGTGCACTAAATCTTGAGTGTTAGGAATAGCTGAGGATAGTTATTTCATCTTCCAGTTGTTATACTGTTTCATGTCACACACTAGTTTCTCCATGTAGTAGTTAGTGGATTTTAGCGGTTTTGTTATGTCTCTCCTATAGATTTTCTAAACTTCACTTAGGTGAATTGGAAAGAGCTTACCTTTCTCACTCCCCCCCCACTTCCTTCCTTCCTCCCTTCCTGGGAGAAAGCATAGGGCAGGAAGAACAGTGTGCCTTGTGCTTTGTTTTTCATCGTCGATGCCCAAGATCTTGGAGATTATTTGACCTTCTAAATCCACATTTATTACTTTAAGCATAATTTTTAGACAGAGTGGAATTGAGATTTCTTTTTTATTAGTACATGTTTGCGATGCATAATGAATGCATCATGTGAGGAGTTGGTACATATGTATAACACACCGTAGTCCTTTTTACCTCCCCTTCTCCTCTCTTCCTTCCATGCCTAGATCCCCTCCTCATCTACATAAGGTCTATCTCTTTGTTTCCTATCATATATCTTTTATTTTGCCCCTTAGATTATTTAAACTTTGGATCTCTCATAAAAGAGACCGTATGGTCTTTAACTTTCTATGTCTGATCTAATCCACCTATAGAGTAAAATATTGTGGTCTCAAAATGCAACCATTTTCCTGCAAACTAGGGCTGAACCGTACTCCATTGTATATACCACGTTTTCTCTGTCCATCCGTCATTGTATATAGGCTGTTTCCCAGATTTAGCTATTGAGTTGTGCTGCTGCATTTCACAGCCACAGTGCCCACGGAACTGTCATTGGTCTATTAGAGAGCTACCAGAGCTGATTCCCGGAGAGGAGATCAAGTTTGGGCTCACATGGCCAAAGTTGTTTCCAGTTGGTGCCCGTGGGGTGAGGGTGGGTTGGTCAGCAGATTCGTTTGTGTACAGATTTTAATGAGGGACAGACTAACTCAGAAATGAATGGCAGCTCCAGCTGCTGAGGATGCCCACTCGTCCTCTCCGCCCCCTGGTGCAGCCTGGCCAGCCTCCTGCTTTCACACTGTTGAACTTGAAGGCTGACCAAGAGGGAGGAACTGTCTGGAAGGAAGAATCTTTGGGGCAGCAGCTGCCATGTCTGGGCACCGACTAGACAGTTGTGTCCTGCGACGCCACTGTGTTTGCCCCCTTCGGAGCCTCTTGTTTTGTGTTCATTTTCCAAGCCAGCTTCCAACAGCCATCTTTTCCATCTCCCATCTTGGAGGCCCGGTTTGGTTCAGCGGTTAGCATCATCTCTCATGGTACTTGGGCAAATCCTGGCTGGTCTATAAGCCAGGGCTTTTCAACTTTTCTTCGTATCTTGGACAGCACAGACTGTGGTGTTTGACGGCAACGGGGTAAATAGATGAGGCTGTTCAGGGCGAAAGGTGACTACTGCAGGGATTCTGGCTGCCTTAGTGCTTAGAGGAAGACTAGCCCAGGACATCTGTTTCCTGTTGCATCTACACATTGGGTGAAGCTGTGGTTGAACTAGTCATGGTGACCTTATTCTTTGCCAGTGATGGACTGGGTGTAAATATATGACTCATCTCTAGCCATTGAGGGGGTAGGTTCTTGAAAAGCTCTTTATTGTTTAAAAAGAACATGGAAAAAAATAGTCCTTTTTTGGAGTGAGGCTGTGGTACTTGGAAGAGGAAGCCACGTTGCTACCATGAGAGAATGGAAGTTTGAGAGAAACATGCTGCAGACATGGGCAGTCTTGAGTATACTGCTAATCTGTAGACCTCACTAACGTTAGAAAAGTCTACCTTTACATACTGAGATAATAGGTTCATACTATCAGAGTAATTTCACTTTTTGTTTGTTTGTTTGTTACTACAAGAAGCATTTTTATGCAATATCTCTTTAGGTCAAGAAGAGTAGGACTTGTAGGAGAATTATCCAAAAACAGCAAAACTGGATGGTCAAAATATGCACCTCAAGAGGAAAGAATGGAAGAAAAACTGGAGATGTGCTGGTGCTGAAAGGAAAATGTTTAAGCTCAGAGGAAGATGGATAGAAGTAGAAGGAACTCTAAAAACATCTATGCCCTTTACATTCATACGATGCTTTTTGGAAAACACGATGGTCATATTGGGTGGGAATGTTTGCCAGCATCTTAGGAAAATGTCAGAGACAGGGAAGAGATTTTAGTGAACAGCTGTGTAGGTGAAAGAGCATACAAGTCAATGGCCTGGACTCTTGGGGGCAAACTATGTCGGTTCAGATCCTGCATCTGCTGCCTCCTAGCTATGTGCCTTAATGGAAGTTGTGTAACCTCTTTGTATCTCAATTTTCTCATCTGTAAAATGGAGACGATGATTATAGTCTTGATTTCAAAGGTATTATACTTACAAAGAATGGGAACAACTTCTGCTATACATTACTATATCAGGGCTCACTATTATTATTAATCTAGAATTATCATTTAAGCCTGTATTTTTTTTCACCAGCAGGGATCGAACTCAGGACCTTATGTCCTTGTGCTTGAGAGGCAAGTGTGGTGCCACTGAGCTAAATCCCCAGCCCTAAGCCTGTATTAATGAAGAAGTCACTTATACATAGATGTTTCCCTTTGGTTGGGAGAGCAGTTAAAATGAAGAAGAACTGTGGTACCTAATTGTGGTGAAGATGTGGGATAACCAGACCTCTCATAAATGGTACACCCTTTGGGGAAAGTTTTCAGTAGTTTCATAAAAGGTTAAACATATATGCACCCTATGATCTACTCTGCACTCCTGCATAATTATTCAGGAGAAATGAAAATATATATTGCAAGGACACACAAATAGGCATACACATAAACCTTGTAAAACATGTTAATAGCAGATTTGTTCATCATACCAGAAATGACCCACATTCCCACTAACCAAAGTAAGCATAGTGCATCCGGTTAATGGAATCCACCCAACTATACAAAATCAATGAACTGTTCATACATGCAACGCTATGACTGCCAAAAATATTTTACTCCACGAATGAAGCCATACATAAGAACAGACACAGCATAGTTCAACTTGTATAAAGTTCTAGAATAGGAATACTAAGCATGATGGTAGATGTCTGAATAGTAGTCACTTTAAGGGGGCCAGAACAGATCGGTAGAAGTAACTTTCTAGAAATGTTCTTGATCTTGGTAGACGTGGATAGCGTGAATGCAATACAAGAAGATTGTATGTTCTGCTATATGCAAATTATGACTCGGGCTTTTTCTCAGCGGAACAGAAACTGTATAGGTTCTGCACAGGTCTTGGGTAGTGAGTTATAGGATGAGCATGTGTTCATTTCCAGTAATAAGGACGCTGTGAAAGACTGCCAGAGCCGTGTCAGAGAGCTCAGAAACTGGCTTGCAAAGGCTCCTGCTAGCCAAGATGGGACGTCCTCTATTGTCAATAAGCAAAGACAATACTTTTAATGGATCAAAGCACATAAAACATATTTAAAGAAAGTGCTCATAATAACTTTAAAAGCTTCTTGGCACTAGGGGTGCCAACTCACAATTGTGCAAACTGATAAATAAAGGTAAAGAAAGAATCAAGCCATGTCTATACTTTTCCTGAATGAATTATGCTACTAGGCCACCAAATTGTAGCTAAGGGGAAATCTTTCTGAATGGAAATATTCTAGCTAACAAGTATTGGGTGGCAGCATTCAAAATTCGTCATGGCGCAGTCCCTGATTGATTCAGTGACCCACCCGCTGTTCATCAGTGGCTGCTACCATCACAAAAAGACCTGGGGTGAAAGAACACACAGGTGGCAGGTGAGGCAGTTTTGCTAAGAAAAGATTCAACCATAATCTGATGAAGTCTGTGGTAACTACAATGGACAGAGAAACACGTTAAGTGCCACTGTAAGAAGACAATCTGGAAAAAAACACCAGACAATAGATAATTTATAGGATAAACACCTTGATTCCTTTACCAATAAGTTGTGATGAAAGGGAAAATGGGGTGGGGGTGAATGGGTGGAAGGGAACCTATGTGTTAGTAGGAACCTAAGGGAAATATAAATTAATCACAATATGTGAGCCTTTTTTAAGATCTTGGTTTCAATAAATTTGAAGAAAAGACATTAATCAGATAATTAGAGATCTGAACTCTTAATACCTGATAATATTAAGAAATTGTTACTTTTTTGCTCTTAGCTACTTGAAGTTATATTTAAAAAGAACCCTTAGCTGGGAATGGTGGTACACGCCTGTAATCCCAGCACTCTGGGAGGCTGAGGACAGAGAATTGCAAGTTTGAGTCCCACCTGGGCCACTTAGCAACTAACTTAAGGAGACCCTGTCTTAAAATTAAAAAAAAAAAGAAAAAAGGAAAGGAAAAAGGGGTGGGAATATAGCTCAGTGTGAAGGCCCTGGGTTCAATCCCTAGCACCACAAAAATAGATGATAGACGCAAAGACAGACAGGCAGATAATAGATAGATAAAATAAAAAGATACATTTATTTTGTCTTAGGACGCAAAGCTACAAAATAGATGAAACAGGATTGGCTTGCGATGGTAACTTTGAAACAGGGCGAAAACATGGGTGTTCATTACACTATCTGTCGCTTTTTGTGTGTGCTTGGAATTTGAAACCATGAGCATGGGTGCACAGGCCTGTACTGCCCAGCACTCAGGAGGCTGAGGCAGGGGAACGACCACGAGGTTGAGGCCAGCCTGGGCTCCATAGTGAGTTTCTGTAATGAGTTCAAGGCCAGCTTGAACTACATAGTGAGACCCTGTCTCAAAAAAAAAAAAGAAAAAAGAAAGATTTTTAAATCATGAAAACTTTTGTTTTTAATGGAACATAAAGGGAAAATGAGATAAAACAAAAAACTCAAGAGTCTGTAGAAAGACAGGAAGGAATCTAACAGAATGTTCAAATGTTAATCCTGTCTGCGTCTCACATCCTGTACGAGGGCCACCTGAAAAGGCTCTTCTAAAAAATGTGAGTCCTGGATTGAAGTTCTGTTCTTCTGCCTCCAACTGAGGGCACTGTGGGTACGGAGTTGTTTCTCATGCATAAAAATGGACTTCCAGAATGAAGGGAAATGGCTTTTGTCTTTATGTTTCTGTACACAGAGAAGAGCTTAAGATTTTCCAGAGTTCATATCCATCACCTGAAAACCGCACATACCTATGGTAAAGGCAGATCAAAAGCCGTGGCCTCGCCCTGTGAGACACAAAAAAAGGAAAGCCAGCCATGCCTGCCTCTCTCCCAAACACTTTTCACCTCTGTTTTTCCGTTTGTGGTTAAGAAAACAAGAGAATCCACCCAGAACAAGAAACTTCCCTCTTTTTCTGCCTAGAAGGGAGCATGAGTAACGGACTTTTCCATGGGGCTGTTTTTCCTGGACAGGGTGTACTCTTCCAACTGCTAAAACATGTGATCTCTAGGAGACCTTAAATAAACTTGGAGTGTTCCTTATCGGTCGGTCCCAGATTCTAGTACATTATGAATTGATTTTCTGTCTTTGGTGATTTTTCTTTTTAAACAGAACTTCTATTCATTTAAAAATAGTAGTTGAGAGCTTTCCAGGTGTCACATACTGCAGCCTTGAGGAAGGCAAAAACGCCAGCTGCCCAGGTAAAAGCCGGCTCCTGTGTCACCGCCAGTCAGAGCCTGGCTTTTCACCTGTACCACCCAGCACCCTGAACCTTCTTTATCTTGGTGTCTGGCTCTATTTGTGTCCTAGGTCTTACCCTCACCTGAAATCAGCTTGCATGTTGCTTTACTTCTAGCCCCAGGCCTCCTCTGACATCTCACCTGCATTCTACTGTGCCCCTACCACCTAGCCCCATGCCTTTGCCAAGGAGAAGAGGCCACTTAATCTACAGGGCCTGATGCAAAATGAGGGTGTGGGGCTCCCTGTTCAAATATTAGTAAGAATTATATAGCCACATGTAGTAGCACACGCCTGTTATCCCAGCACTCTGGGAAGCTAAGGCAGGAGGATTACAAACTCAAGCCCAGCCTGAAAAACTTAGCAAAACTGTGTCTCAAAATAAAAAATAAAAATAAAAAGCTTCAGATGTAGCTCAGTGTGACAGCCCTGGGTTCAATCCCCAGTATCCCCCTACCCTGAAAGAAGAAAACAATCCGGATTAAAAAATTATAATAGGGGCAGAACATGAGGCCAAGCATGGGGCACTTCTGAGCATAGAGTCCTTTGAGACCACAGGTTCACACACCCAGGGTGCCAGCCCTGTTGCCTAGCACCTAATAGATACCCAAAGAAATAGTTGCTGGGATGAATGTAAATCTGAGGAGAGCACCAGTTTGGCGTACAGATGGATAAAAGATGAAAGGTCTGCACTGCTCCTCAGGAGCAGAGCTGCAGATGAAGGGGCAGGCAGAGTGATCATTGGTCTCCTCAGAGACGCCAGGCCCAGCGTGTAAATTGGTTGCTGGTTCGAACACGGTGTTTTCGTCTCTGACTTCCCTGCAGGGCCTCTGTGTGTGCTTGGTGCTTGGGGAATATCTGAGCTGAACCAGACTGGCTCTTGCAGCAGAACTGGAGAAAGTGGAGAAGTTAGGAAGGAAATTGTCCTTTCCATTTAGGAGGCCATGAGCCAGTCTTACACTTCACCCTCTCCGTTCACAGCAGATGGTTCGTGCTGTGTGGGCTGCCAGTCTGGAGAAACTGCAGTCTGTGTCTGTGTGGGGATTTTATGGTGTGTCTGGTGTTCCTTTGGCAGTATTCTGGGATGGAAGCGATACTCTTGTGACAAATGCAAAGCTTCTCGTAAAAACTCCGAAGATCTTATATTCCTGTAAAAACTGAGACCGAGACGGTGCTTCCACATCTTTCTATAAACTGGTGTGCATATTTGTTATCTCACTTCCGGAGGCAGTAAAATATACCGGAAAGTCACCGGACACTGGTGCAAGCCCTCCAAGTAGGTGATCGTCCACCTGCGTCGCACTGTATCTTATGGTCACGGTTCCCCATATCTTCATATGATATGGACCTGCTCCAGGACATCATACCATTTTTGATGGCATTTTTCTAGCGTTTGGACATTTATCTCCGAGGATCGGTGCATTGGAAGCTTGAGCCCCATAGTTATAGGACAGCAGTACGGGGGCAGGGCGGGGAGCTTGGGGGAGTAATGAGGACTGGACAGATCAGGAGCGCAGTGCTCTGATGGCCCTGGGCTTTAAAAGAGGAGGAGGAGGAGACACCGGTTAGCACACTCGCTCTTACTGCTCCTCCCACATTCCTTGTTCTTTGCGTACATCATCTCACTTAATTCCTCCAGTTCCCTTAGGCGATGGGGATTTTAGCCTCCCTTTTGGAAAGGAGAGAATGAACAGGTTCCACGAAACAGTAGCTTTCCCTTAATACCTCCTCAGGTAAAATTCCGGGAGCTTCATTTTTCATATCAGAGAAGCATGATACCATTTCACAGGCTTTTATTTAACTGTTCTATAAATGGGGGGGAAAGCGACTGCATTATTTTTCCTGGGTTCTGTGTATTTTCTCTTTATTTCATCTTGAAGTAGATCTTTTGATTATTTCCCATTTGTTCAGTAATTTCAATAATAAATAATAAGTGATTTTGTGAAATAAAAATAGTAAAATAAGTCCTTTCTGCGTCCGCAGTCACCCTGCCAAGACGTCCAGTTTGTGGCCGACAGCTCTAACGCTGACTGATATTACTAAGGTGGTCCCATGGAATTCTGAGGGGTAAAGCTGTTGACTTAAAATAGTTGCAAGGAACAAAGTTCAGTTACACAGTATTTCTATTTCCACACATCGATCTCCAGCCTCATCCCAAATATGCACGGAAGAGTGAGCTGAAATTGAGGTTTAAATTGGTACCTCTGAGTAATCGCCCAACTTCTACCATGCATTAACACTGTGGTTGAGAAAATGGTAAATAACATCTTTTCCTGTGTTTTAAATTTGTAATGAAGAGAAACTAGGTGGCCAAAGGAAACAGCAGACTTTTTCAATTGAGTTCTTTCCCCCTCCCGACTTGTGTTGAAAGGCTTTTGTTTCTAATCAAAGCAACAAACGCTAAGGTCATTTCCTTGAGATTATATGGCAGCGGAAGGCGTCGGAGGTTTTAGGTCCCCCTTCCACCAGCCTGTAGTTGGAGAATACACACACCGCACAGTGCTTAATACATGTGTTCTTCGTCCTGCACATTCCCTTCAGTCCCTTTAAATGAGTTGCGAGCATGGTTCGGAGGTAAGAATAATTTCTCTTTTCGTCTTCCAGCTACAGACAGTCTAATGGGGCTTCTCAAGGGCTTACTGATGTTTCCTAGCAAAACCTTGGGCAGATGTTACAATTATAATGGAGGGTGTACTCGGCTAAGTACAATATTTCAGAGACCAACTTTCAAATAAGGAAATTAGAAAACAAAAAGTTTAGCTTCATTTATTTCAAAGAACCGCTCTCTCAAGAACAGACCTGGGGAAGAAGCCCAGATGGGCACCAAGTACAGATGGACCTGATCACTCACTTTTCGGAGGGTTTTCCTGGCATTGTTTTACATGTTATCTTGGCTCCTTTCAGTGTCCTAAAAGGCTGCTCTGTGGTTTTACTTTAGAACTTTGTTTACTATATTGAAGTGTATAATTCCAGCCCCTCCCACTCACCCTTTTTCTTTTCTTTCTTTTTTATTATTTGTTTGTCTTTTAAAGACTCGAACTCCTTTACCCTTGTGGAAAGGATGGTGGAAAGCTATCCACACAGCACAAAAATGCTTTCAGATCTGTAATTGTTACTCATCTCATCAGCAAGATGGGGAGGCTCATGCATTTTGGTGAGCACTTGGCAGCAAGGTCCTCATGTCCTACAACTCAGTTGTGGTCCCTCTGAAAGAACTCTTTGATGTTCTTGTTTTGCCTTGAGAAAAGCAGGAAGATTGCTTGTGCATGGTGAAGACTGTGAGATCAGAATTTAGCAGCTCAAGGTAGAGACTTCGGAAATACCATTTTTGGGAAAGCTATCAATTAATTAATAAAACTTTTATGATTTGCCAGAGGAATCCCTACATCCTTATTAAAGGGAAGCATTTTGTTCTTTCCTCTTTTGTAATGTGGTTATGGCAAACTCATTAAGTCCGACGCCTTGGGTCCATTTTTCTTCCCTGATAAGTCACTGTTAACAATGGGGGAAGGGAGGAAAAGCTGGGTAGACTTCGGAAAACAAAGGAAATTGTCTCATCCAGTGGGTTGTGAAACTCTTGGGAATAGAAGGAAATCTGTAGAGGAAGTGAGTAGGATTGGGTAGAGAAAGGAAACATCAAGGAAATAAATATATCACAAGAGGGACTAAGATAGTAATTCCTTGTTATAATAACGCCACAGTACAGCCTTAAAAAATGAATTAGCCATCTCTAAATCAATCCCATCTAAAAGTGTCGAATGTCTGAGAAGTGGAAAGGAAAATAATATTTTCCAAATGCAGTGCCGTGACCCGAATCCTAGAGTGGCATTCTAGTGACCCAAGAACTCACTTGCAACAATGAAGACCAGAGAGCCCCCTTAGAAGTAAAATAGTCTTGTTATGAATCCCTTTTAGGCGTGAGGAACTGCAGCTCTCACCAGAAGGTCTAAAGAATTCCCCGCTGTTACCAAATTCCACTGGAGAATGCATTCGCTGCATGCCGGTGTGCTGGGTACTTGGTGCCCCCTATGGACTACAGATAGGCCCGAAGGGTAGAGGAAGACGTCACAGCTGGCATGGAGGTCCTGCAGGCAGGTGCCCAGGCTTTCCCATGGACAAAGGGCTCCATAGCCACAGGGGTGTGGAGTAGGGGTCCACAAATACCATGGGTAGAGCAGACTTGTTAAACGTATTTCTGCTACAGAATATGTGAGCAAGAGGAAAACGTGTACATCTCTTTGTCCATTTTCCTCATTTTGCCACTAAAGAGATTAAAACCTAGTGAAGTAGTGGAATTTTCCTAAGACTTCGTACCCTTTAGGGACATGGTACAGCCTACAGTCTGGGTCTCCTGAGTCCCAACTCAGTGCAGCTGTCCACACTCGCTGTTTAAGGCCATCTGGCTGCTCTGCCTAATTTCTAGCATCTCTGAATTTCATGCAAGAATTTCGTGGGATGGGTGTGTGCATCTTGGAACAGAAACATGGGAGCTGCAGCCCAAATAAGAGGCGTCCTCTTAGGCCATATTTCCAGCTGCCGGCAGAAAACAGCGGGCGGGTTTGCAAAAATCCCTCCTCCAAATAGGCACTGCTGGTCTCAATCTCAAGTCACAACAAGCTGTAATATGGGGTAGAAACTAAAGTGCTAAACACTTTCTCTTTGCTTTGAGCCAATCATGGGAACCTGAAAGTGCCAGTGAGCTCTCCACCGGGATCTGTCCCCAGGGCACGAGACTTTCGTTTGTCCTTGACATAGGATTCAGTAAAATTTTCCTTTTGCTTAATGTTGGGAGCCTATACGTAAGATTTTAAAGAGGAAATACTTCTCTAAACTGGAAAGATGAAATTGAATATAGGTAAACTGTATGTGAACGTATGTCAGTATAATCTGGCAAGGTTAGGTGAATAGTTTCTTACTCTGGTAACAGCAGCCTGAGAAAAGCAAAATATTACACAGAGCCTCTATTTATTTAATGCTTTTTTTCTTCAAAGTAAGTCCGTGTAGATGAGGCTGAAAAGGTTATGTTCTATTTCTGTTCTCTTGTATTTGTTTTCTCTGTTGGTTTTCTTCTTTGCTTGTAAGTAAAAATGAACAAGTCAGTGCAGTTTGTACTTGGCCTTTCAAGACTGTACTTTTGTGTGCCATCCTTTCTATTAGACGTTGCTGTGCTTTGGGTGGATCCCCCCAAAAGATCATATTTGGGACCCTTCATTCCTAACAGCCGTGTTGGAAGGTCCGGTTTTTAAGAAGCAATTGGGTTGGCCGGGGCGGGGTGGCGCATGCCTGTAATCCCAGCATTCGGGAGGCTGAGGCAGGAGGATCGCTATGGGTTTGAGACCATCCTGGGCTACACAGTGAGTTCCAGGTCAGTCTCAACTACATAGTGAGACCCTGTCTCAAGAAACCCTCCCCGCCCCAAAAAAAAAGCAATTGGGTAATGAAGGATTAATGTCACTGTCCCAAATGTAGACTAGTTTCCTCCTGAGCAGGTTGTTGTACAACACAGCCACCCTTCTCCTTCTCTTTCTTGTCACACCCACTTGCCCTTCTACTCTTCTGCCGTGTTGTGGGGCAGCACAAGGTCTTTGCCAGATGCGGTCGCCAAGTCTTGACAATAGAAAACAGCGGGCAGATTTGCAAAACTCCCTCCTCCAAATCGGCACTGCTGGTCTCAATCTCAAGTCACAACAAGAGAGACATTTTAGATGGATAGTTTTCAATAAGAGTGAGAATGGAGTAGCCTGGGTGCTGGCTCTTCCACGTCTTTGTCCTGAAAAGCACAGCAGGAGGGGAGAGAAAAGAAGAGGGAAGAGAGAGATAATGGGCTCGGTGGCCAGGGGGAGCTAATTTTTCTGACCCAGCCTCGCAATCCTTGAACTGGGTCAGTATGGAGACTGGACTGGTGCCGGCTTCTTTGGAGCTTAGAGATATTCTCTGTGATTCCATATTGTTTGCAGTTCTTTTCATCCTGATAAACTGCAGTGTCTGCCTCTCTGCTTACCCCTCTTTCTCCCCCTGTCTCCCTTCCCTCCTTCTCTCTCTTCTCTCTTCCTTCCACTCATGTATATATCATTTGTACATTTATCTATACATATATATATATATATACATTTTATAATATAATATATGCGTCTATATATATATTTTTTTAACCTATATAGATATTCAGGGCCTGGGCTTTAGTGATCCCATAGACTGTAGAGCCAATGGCAACATGTGGGTAGGGCAAACCAGACAAGGTGAAGTTGGAAATGGAGAAATTAATGAAATGGTTGATGAGAATCAGACATTGAGATGCTGTTTAGGAAGAAGTTCGGATCTTGTGGGTAATGGATACAACTCTCCTATTGAAATTAATTCTGTTGGTTTAGAATCCAAGTTTTCAAAAAGTCACCACAAGGCTAGGCACAGTAGTGCGCCCCTGTGGTCCGGCTACTTAGGAGGCTGAGGCAGGAGGGTCACTTGAGCCCAGAAGTTTGGGGCCATCCTGGGCAATATAAAGAGGCCTTGTCTTTAAAAAAACAAAAAAAAAACCAAAAAAAAACCCAAGTATGCTGGGCAGCAGCACTGTGTCAGGCTTGGCCTTTTAAAGGTGAAGGAGCTACAACTACTGCAGTCAGAAGACCCCACCCGTGCGTGGGTACAATAGCATCTGCTCAGTGATTCTCTGTACCTCTTACAAGCTTTACTTTTAGCTCCTTCCCCTCACTCTTGGGAAATGTAAAAGCCATTGGCACGAGACGGCTGTGAATGGTAGAGTTCAAGTAGTGTTATTGTGAGATCAGAAGAGTAAAGTGATTTTCACAGTAAACCACTAGATCTGAGCTGGAAGAATCCAGTCTCTCCTAGTAGAAATCAAATAACGTCGACTAAGACAAAGAGGGACGCCCGGGTGCAGTTGGGTGCCCGTGGAGAAAGGCTCTGTTTTGGACAGGCTGTCTGCACAGGAAGCAGAGAGAGGAAGTGTGAAGGGTGCAGTGTTAGCAGAGTCCTCAGATTTAAATCCTGCTCTGTCAGAGACCCCTCTGAGCTCCTTGCAGGGCCAACTAAGTGCCTCTATAATGTCGCTGAAGGGTTAGAGCTAGCATCTGGCACTAAAGATGTACCTCGTGGGCAGCAGTTGCTATTGTTTAATGACATCTATCCCCAGTACAAGCACATTCAGATGGTGGCACCCTCAGAATGTATAGACACCACCAGAAGAGTGTGTAACAAGTGGGTGATTTATTTCAGGGCCTCTGGTGCTGGTGATCACATAAATGAGAACCAGCTACTCCTTTGGATCCACCTCTGGCTCTCTCTGCATCTTAACCATGTCGGGACACTTGTTCAGCCTGCTGTCATCTGGGTACATGAGACCGCTTGACCCAGTGAACCTTTGCCTGGATGCACTGGCCAGAAGTTCACAAATAAAGTATGTCCTTGGTGGGTATTGGTCTCAGCTTGTGGTCAGGTGCTTATGTTTTAAGGGCCTATTTCTCCGCCATTTTTAGGACACGAACCTGGTACAAGTTTGTGGAAAGTTATAGCAAGTCTTCCTAGAGAGATTCTCACCAACCCATTCTGTTTATCCTCAGAAGGGAGTGGAGGCACTGCAAACTCTTCTGGCCTTGTTATTAGATCTGTGAGTGGTCCCAACCTAAGAACTATAGTCTTCAGTCCACTGTGTGCTTCAAAGAGTGGCAGGACAAGGACACTGGGCCTCTGTTTGTGATGCCTGGCGTGGTCCCTTTTGTGCTGCTAGAACACAGGGATTTACTTGTCACGGTTCTGGAGTCTGGGAAAATCAAGGTCAGGGTGCCAGCCCTTGATCTGGCAAGGACCTTCTCAGTGCATTCTTGGAGGGGAGAAGTCAGAAATGGGAGCCTAACGCTGCCTGAAGCCTCCTCGAAAGGCCTTGACCCATTAAGGAGAGAGGGCCACCAATGCCTAATCATCTCTGAGAGGCCCCACTTCTTCATTCTGTCCCTTTAGGTAGCACCCAGAGCTAGGAGGGGGCCAGTTCAAACCGGAGCAATGTCTCGGAAATGGGTTTTTCTGGACTAGGAGCTCCTGACCTTATTGGAGCCTGTTAGGGTTAGGGGTTCCGGCGTTGACCTGGCCTCTATCAGAGGTGTTTAGTTAGAATGTAAGAGCAAGCCCTGCTGCCTTCCCTCCTGCAGTTATTTATACCACTCCTCTGGGAGCAGGAATCTGGCCTTTAGCAACAAGCAGGTGTGAAGGCAGCAGGCTCCCTCTGGGTGCTTGGTCTGGTGTGAGTTGAGAATAAGGTCACTCTAGTGGGACTTCACCATCAGACCAACTGTGTGGCTGTAAGGGATTCGTGTGTAGATCTGCAGAAATTTCGCGGTAACCATGGAACTTCCGTTGGAGGAATGGGAGGATTTTCTGGGTAACTACGCATGGCCCAAGTGTCCCCCTCAAGGTGCAAATACACCTCTGTCAGAACAGGTACCTGGGTCTGCCGTGCCAGTTCTCTTGCTCTGTGTTACTTTTTTCCTTTTTTTTTTTTTTCTTTTTATTGAGTTTATTGGTACAATCTAGGTATACAATCATTGTTGGAATCCTGTACCTTTACATGACAGGTCTTGATTCTCATTTTTCCCCTTGTCCCTGCCCTCCCTTCAGCCCCTCCTTCCCTCCCCATTTATAAACACTTTATTTCCATTTTTTCAGTTTCTCATATTTTTTTCCTCTCCCTTATTACCTTTCCCCCACCCTTCCCACTTGCCCTACACCTTTAGCCCTTTACTTCCTATTTCACATTTTTAATTATCTCATTAGGATCCTGTGTACTATTATAGTTTTTCACACCAAAGAAACTATTCGGTATTTCAGTTAAAGAAATCTCTGTATGAATATTAAAAATAGGGAATCCTAAAATAAAACTAAAAAGGAAAGTAAAAGAGAAAAGGCAATGATGTAACATTAAAATAATCCTTAATTCTGGAGATGAAAATGGTCCCTGAACATATTTAAATTGCTTCTTGCTCTT
>NW_022900940.1:3460387-3502665 GCF_012274545.1 Fukomys damarensis | reverse complement strand
AAAAATAAAAAAATTAACATTTCTAGACCAATATGGCTGTCCATTTCTGTACAATGCCAACTCAACACAGTAAATTGGGATGACTTTTTCCAAAGTTGGCAGCACCATTACAGTTTCCCAAAATTCAATTTATATATATATAATATATATATCTATATATAATATATATATATCTTTATATAAAAAGACTAATAATAGCAGTATATTATGCATCGATAGCAGCAACAGCTTTTCCAGGTTCTGCAGTCATCTGAACAAAATTATAGACATTCAGCACATTCCATTAAAAAACACAATACAAAACAAAAACTAAAGAAAAGAATAATGTCCAGAAAACAGCAAAGTTCTGTTGCTGTTGTGGTACCTGGCACCATTTTTTCTATTAGCATCTTAATCATCATCTGGAACAAGAACATTCTAGAGTAATATCATTAAATGTAGCTCTGATAAAGCATGGTCCCTACTATGTATCATAAAGCAGGTACAAGATATTTTACGTTCACAGAGGTATGATACAGTACCGTCCTAGTTCAATAATACTAGAATTAGTTTTGGTTTGAAATTTACTTTGTCTGCAAATAAGATTGCTACCCCTGCTACTTTTTTCCTTCTTAAAATAAATTACTCATGAACATATACTGTTAAATATTTTGTAGGGGAAAATTATGATGTTGTTTTCCCAGCCTGGCATTGGTTTGTTTATTTGTTTGTGTTTAGTGTTTATCCAGCCCAGGCTGACCTCCATTCTATCGTCCTTTTGCCTCAGCCTCCCAAGTGCTGGCGTGATTAATACGCGTCCCCACAGCCGCTTTGTTTTCCCAATTTTTGTAAAGTGAACAGGCAACTGTGTTTTCTCCTTCAACAAATGCTGACCGAGTAGCCTCTTTCACAAAATGCATGCTGCAAACTGGGGGCACAGTGATTAGAAAGAAGATGTATCCCTGAAGGCAGATGTTAAATAATGATGTATATTGTTACTTAATTACAATTATGAATGGTGCTCTGAGAGAAAAGTACAGAGAGCCAGAAGAACAAATACACTCATGCCGAGGGTTAGGGAGCCTGCAGCTATTTCAGCTCTGCACCTCTACTGATTTAAACTTGATGGCTTGACAGCAGTAGTATTTTTATTATGTAGATCAGGAAGCAAAGGAAAGAGGAGAGATGGAGTTATTGGCCTGTGCTGAAGTCATTAACAAAACCTCTAAGCCTGGCCTTGAACTCCAGGTGGTCCCCATTCCAGAGTGGACCTGAGGCATCTCTCTGAGGGGAAATGGCTTTTCTTGTAGGTGTGTGCCCATCAGCTGGGCTGCTAGCCAGGCACTTTCCCAGCACTGATGCTTGGAAGAGGGAAGCAACCAGGACGAGGAGAGGACCAGTTTGCTGGGGAACAGGAAAATAGCCAAACAAGGGGAGGGGTGGGTGGGAGCTGGCCAGGAAGGGCCTGACAGGCTTAGGGGGTGATGGCTGCTTTCTGATCGAGTTAGCTCAGCGCTGGCCCCACTGTGTTCCCTCGTCCAGAAGGCCCTGCATCTGTGCTATGTGAAGACGTGGGGTGCTCTCTGGAGACCCCCCGGTTAGTTCAGATCGGCTTCATGTCGTGCATAAGGTGTGATTGAAATACACAGTGAATGTTTCACTTTTTTAAAATGTATTACAATAAAAGACACTGCACTCCCTTGGTCTACTCCCCTCACTCTGGACACACTCAGCCCACCCTTCCTCTCCCTTTCTGAAACTGTTTCGGAAGTTCTCTTCTGTGAGTGTCTTTACGAGGTGTGATAAAAATTATGATGGATGCCACACAAGGGAATGGCAGGCTTGTGAAAACATTACAGTGCTTCTCATCCGCCTCACCCCCGGATCTGGCGCCCTGTGACTTCTGGCTCTTTGCCAAAGCCAAAATGACCGTGAAAGGTATTTTGAATCGATGCTGGGCATCGAGGTAGCCAACACAGCCCAGCTACAGAGTCATGAAAGAAAACTTCCAGACTGCTTAAGAAAGTGGCAAGAACAATGAGCTAAACGTGTTCAAAGAAAGGGGGAGTGTTTTCAGGGGGAGGAATGGCAATGTGTCTTTCACTGTAATATACTTTTTCAGGGGTGGGTCCTGGGGATTGAACTCGGGACCTTGCGCCTGTGAGGCAGGCAGCAGAACCACTGAGCTAAATCTCTGGCCTTGTAATATATTCTTTTGAATTTAAATTCTGACTTCGTGAAGCCAGGCGTCGTGGTGCATGCTTGCAATCCCAGCACTCAGGAGGCAGAGGCAGGAGGATTGCTGTGAGTTCGAGGCCAGCCTGGGCTACATAGTGAGTTCCAGGTCAGTCTCGACTTCATAGTGAGACTCTGTCTCAAAAAAAACCAAAATCAATCAATCAATCAATGAATCCTGACTGTATTTTTCACCACTGGCCTGGGAGGTTTTATCTGCTTCATCTACCTGTCTCACGGAAGTCTCTCCTAAGCCAAATTGTGCTATGCACACCCTTTTGGAAGCCTGCAGAACTGTATCTTCTGGACAGGTTATGTGGCTACACTGTTCTGCAACAAGTTGGAGAGTTAATGATCACAGCTAACAGCAAATGACGGGGTCTGGATGTCACAGGGGGCAACTGTATAGGTAGATAAGGAAAGGGCAGCAGAAATCAGCTGTGGGCCAGTCTGAAGAGCGGCAGAAATTTGATGATTTGATGAAAGAACTGGCATAAGGTGGCCTGGAATGTGATTTCAGGAGATCATACCTGGGTCTGAAGGAGGGCTGAGTTAGGCTGGGAGAGAGTCAAGGTATACACCAGGGGCCTATCGGCTTGGGTAAGATTTAGGAGAGAAAACAGGAGCAGGAGAGGAACCATTATTGTTTCCAGTAATTAAGAATGGCAAAGAATGAGATTATGAGGTAATAGGTCTATGAGAGTAAACATCTAGAAGTAAAATTATAATTGAGAGGAGATATTGTGGCCAATCCTATCCCAAGGACAAGTCCCAGAAGTACTAATATAAGAAGACTTAGGATATCAGTGGCTGTTGTAGTGTGAAATGGCTCACAATACCCTGTGTGAGGATGAGAGGGTAAACAATTAGGTTGGCTTATCTGACTCAGGACTGGATGATGGTGAAGGATCCTGGGCAATATTTAAATTTAGAGCAGGGCTTTGAGTGCATTGTCTCCTGGAGTCAAAGTCTATGAAGTTTTCTGGATAGACCTGTTTTACTTTAGAGTGGTGGTAGCTGAACTTTAGTTAAGACAAAGGGTGGAGTGTCGTTCCAGAAAACGGCCTTTTATATTTACTGGGAGGGTTCTTTAAGTGCAAGGGATCAGTCAGGTAAATGTGAAAATGTCTTGAGAATCTTTGTGTAAAGGGATAGAAAAGAATGTATCCTTGAGGTCTAGAACAGAAAAGTAAGTGGCATCAGGTCAGATGGAGGACAGGAGGGTATAGGGTTTGGAACAATAGGATGCATGGGAACAACAGCTGAATTAATGATCCTAAGGTCCTGAACTAATCGGTATGTCCCATTGGGTTTTTTTACTGCTAAAATGGGAGTGTTAAAGGGAGAGTTGGAATGTCTCAGGAGTCCCTTTTGTAAGAGATCATGTATTATGGGAGTTAGTCCGTTTTAGGCTAGAGCAGGGGAGGGGGTATTGTGCCAAGCTAGGGAATTGTGAGGGATTTTGAAGGAGAATTCTGACAGGGGGACATTTGGCCACTGAGGGTGAATGAATATCCCATATTTGGGGATTTATGAGAGAGGGGCTGATTGGCCAGGTCAGATGGGAAGATGGAGATTGGAGGGCTTGGGATAATACCAGGCAGAAGGAAGCTGTTGGAGTGTTGGAAGGGCTCGGCATAGAAAAATGAATGGATGTTCCAATTTGAGATAAAATATCGCAGCCTAACAAAGGGACTGGGCAGGATGGGAGAACTAGGAATGAATGAAGAAATGGAAAATTGCCAATTGTGTATGACAGTAAGGGAGTCTGGAGAGGGTACTGTAGTTGGCCTTCTCTCCCAACAATAGAAGTCTGAGAAAGGGAGGTAGGCCCCCAGTATTCTCGTAATGTAGAGAAGCTGGCACCAGTATCCAATAAGAAAGAAATGGTCCTACCTGCCACAGTTAAGGTTACCCTGGGCTCCTGGGTGGTGATCCGCATGTGTGTCAGGTGTGTCAGGGCCTCTTCATAGTCCCTCAGTTGTCACTAGACCTATCAGGCCCGCGGGTTGGGGAGCTGTGGGGCTGACGATCAAATGACGGTTGGACACCAAGGGACAGTCTATACCCCAATGTCCCCTCTGGTGACATTTGGGACAGGGCTTAGTTGGCACCTTGGGATTAGGACAGTCCTTTGTCCAGTGGCCTTCCTGATTACACCTGTAACAGGGGCCTGGTGGTTGGGAGCCCTTTTGTAGGGTTTTTCTTCCCTGTGGCGCAGGTGGACTGGTCGAATTAAGAGCCTGTGCTAATAATTGATATTTTTTTGTAGCTTTAAGGTCATCTCGGCCATGATAGGCTTTGAATGCTGTTGCCAGGATCTCTGCCGGAGGGGTCATGGGCCCCCAATCAAGCTTTTTTAGTTTAAGTCTAATGTCGGGGTAGCTCTGAGAAAAGAAATGCATCATAATTAATCTCTGGCCATCCACAGACTCAGGGTCTAGTTTGGTATGTTGACAGAGGCCGTCAGTCAGCCTTTGTAAAAAGGTGGATGGATTTTCATTTTTATCCTGTATGATCTCATTAAGCTTTTCATAATTAATGGACTTCATGGTGGCTCTGTGGAGCCCATGAAGGAGACAATTAATGTACCTGTTTCGAGCTTCAATTCCCACCTCTGTGTTGTAGTCCCATTCTGGGTCCTGATCAGGGACTGCAGCAGTACCTGACAGGTGGTGATTGTTGGTTAAATGTTCTTGGTCTTCATGTGTACCAGCCTGATCCAGCACTCTTCTATTTTCCTCGGGAGTTAAGGCATTGGTTAAAACTACAAAAAGATCATGATAAGTTAGTTGATAAGACTGAGTCAAAAGTTGAAATTGTTTTATAAAGGTAATTGGATTGGCTGTAAAAGAACCAAGCCTAGCCTGGATGAGAGCTAATTCAGACATAGGAAAAGAAGTATGAACGCAGACAATTCCTTCAGCTCTGGCTATTTCACGCGAGGGTGCCATCGTGTGGCCCTTGTGTGTCTTGGATCGGGTGAGAGGTGGAGCATAGGGGGGGTGGTCGGTGAGTCAGAAGAAATGGGAGGGGTAGGAGATTCCGGAGGAGGGGAGGAGTCGGATGGTGTAGGAGGGGAGGGTGAGTGGGTTTTTTGCTGTCCAGTATGGGGGAGGGTCATCTGCCGGGTCTGGTTGAGTGGAGGAGTCAGAAGGAGAGGGGTTGGGGGTGGAAAGACCTTGGGTCAGCAGAAGTATTGGAGCAGTTTTGGCGGCAGAACAGAGAGAGGGCTGACTAGCAAGATAGGAAAAGCCTTGGAAATATGGGATCTCTGACCATTTTCCTTGTCACTCACATAAGTTGTAAAGGTCTCTAATTAGACCCGATTCAAAGGAGCCGTTAGGCGGCCAGACGTTTTGATTGTCTAACTGATATTGGGGCCAAATTTGGGTGGACAAGCGAATTAGTCGCTTAGGTTTTAGATCGAGACCCTCTAAATTCCGGAGTAAGCATCCCAAAAGAGAGTCGACGGGTATAGAGGAACCAGAGCCCATGACCACCAGGACAGGAGGTTATCAGAAGACCAGACATCTCCGAGAGTTCTGATAAAACTCCTCTTTTTCTAGACCCGGTCTAGAAAGCTGAAATTCGGTCTCCTGCGAAGGCATCCCTTACTCAAGATAGGAATTTATGAGAACTAAGTCCCGGACTTAGTTCAGTTGAGTCCCGGACTCAATGGAGGCAAACCCGGTTTGCCAAAACTGAGGGACAGAGAACCTGGGCCCCGGCCTTGTCCCGGATGTGGTCCTTGTGGGTGGTCTGGAGTCTGGGGTCCTCGTTACCCTGAAGACTCCTCGAAAGGGGAAAACTTACCCAGAAGGAGGATCGGGAGATTGGTGAGTTGGTGGTGGCTATAAAGATGGCGACAAGGAGAATGGCCACGGACGTCGGGCAGAGGCTGAGTAGGGGTGCCCTGGAATCTGGGTTTCGGGCCCCAGGCGTTTGGCCTGTGGACCTAGCAATCCCAGATCCTGCTTCTGACACCAATGAAAGGGGGTTCGCGTGCCCTTTCGGGTGTCCCTTCCCAATTAGGCCACTCACGCACCGAGAGGTCCGGCAGGAGATCTTTATTGTAGGGAGGTGAGCAGGAGGCAGGAAGGCAGAGAGAGAGAGAGAGAGAGAGAGAGAGGAGGAAGAAGAAGCAGAAGGAGAGAGAAAACAAAGAAAGGAGGATCCTTTTATCAGTTTTGGGGTGGGCTATTCCTTATTTATGAGGAGTGAGTTACTTTTAACCTATCACAGGCCAGATTGCTTTTATGGGCCCAGTCCTGCAGACACAGATTTCAACTTTGCTGGACCACTGTGGCCTTGCGGGGGAGGGAAACCAGAGATAAGGGCATGAGGTCATTTTAGGAGCCAAGATGTACCAGGAGAATGCAGCCTGTGAGGCGGCGTCACAGCATACTTTAACATGATCAATTCCCTAACACTGCCGATCCCTGCACAAGGTTCCCTTCCTATTGGGGACACTGCCTGTTTTACATCTGGAAGAGCTATTCTGAGTTAATGATGGATCTGACCAGAAAACTTGGATTTTACATTAAGTTTCATTTCCTAGGCCAACAGTTAGGAGAATGCAGCCTGTGAGGCGGCGTCACAGCATACTTTAACATGATCAATTCCCTAACACTGCCGATCCCTGCACAAGGTTCCCTTCCTATTGGGGACACTGCCTGTTTTACATCTGGAAGAGCTATTCTGAGTTAATGATGGATCTGACCAGAAAACTTGGATTTTACATTAAGTTTCATTTCCTAGGCCAACAGTTAAATTTCACAGGACTAACAAAAGAAAAAGAAAAAGAAAATGAAACCAAATAGAAAAAGCACCAAGGACCTTCACCCTGGGCTAAAGCAGGTTACAGATTTACCAGCCTCCGGAGATAGCTCACCAGCTCGCCAGCCCACACCCTGAGCTGTCACACAGGCACAGACAGTGAGGTCGAAAAAGGAAGTGAGAGGGTGCTTCTTGGCATCTTAGCCCAAAGAAGTTTGGAAGAAAGGAGTAATTTGTTGCTTGTTTAATTCCCATACAGCCTTATAAAGTTGTCACATACTTTTTGACATTTGAAAGCATTTATTTTCTTTAAACAGCTTACTGGAGATACAACTGACCTACCTTGTGGTTCACCCTGTTAAAGTGAATAATCCCTGGTTCTTAGTTTTTATGTCCGCACTTCACGATAGAGGATCAGAACAAATGCCTGCAGTGGCTTCTCTTTTATTTTTTGCCTCACTCCGTCCAGTTGCCCTGTATGCTAACCAGAGTCTCCCCTGTGAGTGTCCCCAGACCCTCTCCCACAGCCCCTCTGAGCTTTCCAGAGTCTCACCGTGCCGTGACTTCAGTGGTGGCCTAGGACTCCAGCATGCCCCCAGAGTGACCCAGGAGGCTTACGGGATCACAGGCTGCAGGGCGCCACTCCGACTTTCTAATGACCTCCAGGTAATGCTGCTGCGGTCCAAAGCCTGCCCTTGGAGTGCTGCTGCCCTGTTGGCCCTCTGATCTTGCCTCCTGCCTCTCACGCTTAGTGACCAGGCTCCAGCTGCATTTGCTGCCATTTTTTCCTTAAACTGTACATACTCAGCAGGCCACTTTACTCCCAAGAGCAGTGAGAATTGGTTCTGGAAGGGCAAAGAAAAAAAATTCTTGTGCTATTACAGTAGTCCATGGCCCTTCAAAGCTTAATTCTACCCAAAAGATAGAAAGATATTGGTGCTATTCTAATTTCAGGGGGGAAAATGTGGGGGTGGTCTAGAAAGTTGCTTAAGAGTACAATAATGGGGAAGAAGTCCTACAGTGTCTCAAAGCAAGCTCATTCCTGCCTCAGTGCCTTTGCACTCTTCGACCCTCAGTCCGGAATGTCCTCTTCTCACTTCTTCCCAAGGCTCATCCCTCACTCCCCTCGCAGATTAAATATTACCTCGAGTGGCCCTTCCCTGGCACTCTGTCTAAAGTACCAGCTCTCCTACATCGCACCGCCCTGTCCCTGTTTGCGTGACCTGACACCGTCTTGCACATCGGTTGGCTTTCTCTGTCGGCTTTTGTCTCCCTCACTAGCACAAGGGAGTACACGTGTAGCAGGGGAGTGTTTGGACCCGTGTGTGTCGCTGTGGAAGCCCCAGAGTCTATGGGGAAGTCCAGGACACAAGACGAGCTGCTGAACAGCTCATGGATAGACGTGGAAAGACGCTAACAGCAAAGCTGTTAAAGCAGCAGAGCTGAGATTGGAACCCCGGGGCTCGTTGTCTGAAGGCGCCTGCGGGAGAACGAGTCGCAGTTCACTGAAGTTTGTGCTCAACCCGAAACGTCTGACAGGCAGGGCGAAGGGGCGGCGCTTTTCCGAAAAGTCTTCCAAATTATTTCATCCCAGTCCCGCTCCTTTATTTTCTCCCATCACTTATCACAACTACGAATACAGGGGACGGAGTAGGAAACACCCACAATTTGAAGTGAGGAATGCTGGATGCTGAGGTTTACAGTTTTATAGCCTCTCCCCATTTTATAAATGAGGAAACGGGGTCTCAGAAAGCTGAATTCAGTGCCGGCTATGGTTTAGATTTATTGTTCCCTGAAAGTCTCATGCATTCGGCGGTGGGGCTTTTGGAAGGTGATGGCCCTGGTAGCACTGTACCCAGCAGCTCAAGGTGCGATCATCGGAGGCCTGGAGGGTGGACCTTCTTCCCTTGTCTCTCTGTTTCCTGGCTGCAATGCCTCTCTGCCAAGCCTTCCTATCTTGGAGCCAACTACGGACTGAAATCTCTCAAAACAATTCAAATAAACCGCTCCTCCTTTAAGTTGTGAGTGATGAATATTTTCTCCCAGAGAGGAGAAAAGTGACTACGTCCCCGATCACAAAACAGCCGCCAAAGAGGATGTGAAGCCAGCCTGTTACTTCTCCACGGCCTCTCCTGGAGACCCACACACCTGATCATGGTTCCATTATGTCGAGTGTCAATCATAGACCACACCCAGCACATTCGAGAACATTTCTGTTCTCTGAGCGGACCCTTGGTCGTGGATAAGGATTTGCTCTTTTTCACCCTTGCATCTGTCCTCTCTTGGGAAAGTGGGAAGGTTATTTAAAGTGACATATGGCGTGATCCAGAAATCAAATATGAATGAACTCTGGCCGCTTCAACTATGGCGTGAGACTTAGCCCTGAGACACTCACTCTCCTGCCATACCTACGCAGTCTTTCTTCCTGAAAAGCCCGGCACAAAGCAGGTACTCAAAGAAGATCCATTCGCTGAAAGAGAACAAAACAGAAGAATGAATGAACTCAGCATAGTGGAACATGCTCTCAATTTAGTGAAAATTGGGTATTTAATAATCAGCCTAAAGAAATGATAAAAACATAAAGTAGAATTGGAAATTATGGTCAATCTCTAATTTTAAAAAATGTGTTTCAGCAAAAGACACATTGCCCTGAACCCACTTGAGAATACTCCGTCTCCCACACTCGTCCCATGGTCCTGACTACTCTCTGGAGCAGCTCTGAAGTTCTCTTTCATGAGTGTCTTTAATCGCCCTGTCCTTGCTGCTACCATGTCCTGAGCCAACTCAAAATGTTTACCCTTCCTTGTCATTTTGACTTTGGAGAAGAGCAGAAGCCACACGGTACCATAAGTAGGTGGATGAGCTCCCAGCCGAACGTGCTCCTGAGCCCCCTTTCCATCAGGTGACACTCCGCAGCAGCATTCACTGTAGTTGCATCACACCTCATAAAGACACTCACACAGGAGGGCTTCTAGAACTGCTTCAGAAAGTAGCCGGAACAAAGGAGTAAGTGTTTTCGAAGAGAAGGTGAGTATTTCGAGAGGGGTCAATGACAGTGTGTCTTACTGTAATGGATTTTTAATTTTAACATTTACTGTATATTTGGATCACAGCTCATAGAAAAAGGCCCAGTTACAGGGGGAAAATACTCTTGGTTGCCCCAATGGACTGTTGGTTCATAACCCTATTGTCCCTGCAGTGGGAGAGACATATGTGAATTTCCTTTGCCACTGAGCAGAACTCACATTGGCTGAGACACAGAGACACAGCCATGGAACAAAACTGAGAGTTCTACAAATATTTCTAATTATCTCCCAAAATATTCATGGAAATCTGGGAATAATGGGACTTGTCTGACCTTCCAAGCCCATCTTTTCTTTTTCTACCTTTTGTCCTATCATAGGAACCGCTTTTCTTCAAACAAATCACTTTTCTGTGATAGAACTCTTCCCTGCTCCAGCGCATGAAGCCCTCCAGGACTCTAACAGTGTGACAGTACTTAGAATAATAATTCCCAAGCCAAAAGTACCAGGACTTTTTTTTCCCCCTTGGGCTGTTGTAAAATTCTCCAAATTTTTAAAAAGTGCATTCATTTTCATCAACTTCAGTGAAATAAAAGGCTTTGGCTGGCACGCTGAGCCAACGAGGCCACCAGAACCCTAAGATAGAGACGGCACGTTCCCCAGCGCCCCCCAGATTAGAAGGGCTGTGTTCACTTTGCAGTCACACTTCCCATCGTGGAAGCCTTCCTGCTGTCAAAGGCACAAAAGGAAGCTTTGTGCGTGGAGCCAGCTTACGAGGTGAGATTGAAAAATATGATAATTAAACCTTTTCTTTATTATAGAAAAAGACACAATGTCATTAATTCCTCTCAAAATACTCACCCTCTCTTCAAACACACTTAGCCCATTGTGCTGGCCACTTTCTGAAGCAGTTCCGAAAGGCCTATCTTGTGACTGTTTCTAATTGTTGTGTCCTGGCTGCCTCCATGTCCTGAATTAATTCAAAATCTTTACCTTTCATGGCCATATTCACTGTACATTTGACCACACCTCATATATCACGGTGTGTTTTAACTGTACTGTTCCGTGAATGCTCCTGGAAGGGCCAGGAGACCGACCGATCGTCTGGGCATGCAGACCGAGGGATTTCCCAGCTGGAGGTCTCTGCGCTGCCTAGCTGTGTGACCTTAGAGAAGTTCCACCCCTGCTATGGGCCTCAGAGGCCACACTTGAAAAATGGGAGCATAACCTGCTGTCAATCTCGAAAGAAGAAACAGGTTGAAAGTAGCTCGAAAGTTTAGGTACTCCAGGCAAGCAAGGTGAGATGGGACATGCGGGCCAGTTTAAATGTGACCAGGCCACTTGCTCCTTTCTCTTCTGCAGGGTTCAAGGGTAGAGCAGAACTACTCAGCTCCTACCCAGCACCCAAACGTGACCTTTGGAAGTGCCCACCCTCAAGGAGACTGTAGCGATCGCTTAGTTAGCAGTTAGTTAGTTAGTTAGCAGTAGCTGCTGTTTAGGAACAGCTCATAATACCCTAGGCAAAATTATCCCCATTTTACAGCAGCTCCTTAGAGAGGTACCTGGCTTGTCCAAAGTCACCAAGCAGCTGAGACAGGGCCAGGATCAGACATCAGGCTGTCTGGACACCTGGGGGCTCTCTCCACCCTGGAGGACTGAGAGCCAGCTCTAGTTTAGATTATCCTCTGCCTGAATGTGATCAGATACCCGAATTCCGGAATCCGGTGACTTCCTGAGGAGTTTGCATGACCTGCTGTCCAGGCCGCTCTTACCAGAAGCACCAGTGCTTGCTTCTGTGACCCAGCTCCACTTTCCCCTCCCTTCCAAAACACCGCGCCACAGAAGCGAGTGTCAGAAACACCGCTGAGGTGGGCCACAGGGGAAAACATTTGGTTCCCTGGATATGGCCCGGGGCTGGGTGAGATTTCCTCGCCCAAGAAGTCCTTCTGGTGGGGGCAGAACGGAACTGAGAATAGAATAGAGCAGGAACCAAAGTGGGGAGAAACTTGCAGACAGAGCATAATGCTACTTGATCATTTCTGCTTGTGAATGAAAAAGCTGTAAACAGTTTCCACAGAGGATTTGAGGTCACAGCAGCCTCTGTTAGCAGGAAAAGGATTGCAGAAGGATGATGGCAGCAACACAGCTGGGGTGAATCTGGTGATTCAGCAGCAGAGGAATCCAGCATCTCATTGTACATCTTGAAAATATACATAATTGTGTGTGTGTGTGTGTGTGTGTGTGTGTGTGTGTGTGTGGTGCTGGGGGTTGAACCCAGGGCCTTTGTTACTGAGCTACATCCCCAGCCCCCTTTTTAATTTTCATTTTTTATTTTGAGACAGAATCTCACTAAGTTGTTAAATTGTCCAGTCTAGGCTCGAACTTGTGATGTTCTTGCCTTCCCAGAGTGAGTGATGGGATTACAGGCACCACCCCAAATGGCTAGAATGCATTTTTTTTTAATATAGGCAAAGGAGTTACTGAGTCATCCATGGGACTTGATCTGTAGAAATGGGTAGAAAACTCAGAAGTGAAGCAGGAAATAGAAATAAAAGGTAAATTTGTTCATGCCTTCATTTTGCATATATTACCAGCATCCGCAATGAGCTGGCATCACTTTAGGGTGTAGGAAAACTCCCATAAATGAGCTATACCCTTGTAGAGAAATCTATATTCTGATGGGAAAGGATTGGGAAAGGCAGATAGTGTGGCATTTGGTATGAGAATTAGTGTCCTTGGTCAGGAGAGCCTATCTGTGGATTTATCCACAAGTACAAAGATGTAAGATAATGATCCATCCCATTTTTGTGTTGATTTCTTTTGCCAAGCTCCATTCCTGGCATGCATGAGCATAGATTCTGATTTTTTTTTTTTTTTTTTTTTTTTTTTTTTTTTTTTGGTACCAGGGATTGAACTTAGGTCCTTGCACTGTGAGGCAGGTGGCAGAACTACTGAGCTACATCCCCAGCCTCAAGATTCTGATTTTAAACATGTCCAAAAGTAAGTCCTCCCAGAGTTAAGAGAGCCAGGCTGTGAACACAGCTCTGTCTAGTGCTGAGGATGCTGAGCGTTCATCTCTTTTTACATGATCTGCATATGGCCTCAGCACCTTGAAAGAGCTCTGAACATCACTTTCCCCAGATGTCCTCCTGACCTTGATCTTCACGTGTGACACACTGCAGGAGTTTCACAACCAGCTTTCTGGGACAAGGATGCTGGTTTGTAGCATGTGCCAATTTTTGTAGTTTAAATTCTCTTACCTTCACTGGTTGGCTGAGTTGGGATAAAATGAGCAGTAGCACCTTGTTTCCCACTCAGCAGAAATGAATACGCTCAAGAAGAAAGATAACAGTAAGAAATATAATAGTAGTAGTAATTAATAATCACTACTACTACTAATAGACTGGAAAGGGAGGAGTTTTAGCTCTACCACGTTTGTTTTTAATGCATGTATTTTTAAACTAAGTTTAGACATGCACTTTGATTTTCAATATCGGTTATGTCTGACATTCTGCAACTTGGCCTGCAGAAAGGACAAGGATTTTCAGGTCTAATTTTAGAAGCCTCCAGAATTTTTTTTTTTTTTTTTTTTTTTTTTTTGTACCAGGGATCGAACTCAGAACCTTGCGCTTGGGAGGCAGGTGATGGCACCACTGAGCTAAATCCTCAGCCTTGACAGGAATATTTTATTTGTAGTGGTACAAGAAGTCCTAGATGTGAAGAATTTTCTGGAAGGACCGTAGGCTAAGCAAAATAAATCAGACAGAAAGTTAAATATCACATGGTTTCTCTTATATGAGAAGCCTGAAATATCAATAATTTAAAGAGCAAAATGAAAGATAAATTATAGGAAACCAGGAGGTAGACCTTTTATAGATGGGGAGGGGATCTAGGGATCTAGGGATCAATGGAGAGGGGAGGGAGGCCAGAGAAGGAGAAGTGAAAATGACTAAGATGCGAGATGTATATGTACCTGTCTGAGTTACTTTTCCTGTTGCTGAAACAAAATACTCAACACCCAAAATGAAAAGGGGGAAGGGTTTCTTTTGACTCACAGTTTGGGAGGTTTCAGTCCATAGTTGGCTGACTCCAAGCAGGGTAGCATGGCAGAGGGGACACGGTTCATGGCTGAAGAAGGCAGCAAAGCAACAAAGTAGCAAGTGGCAAGCAACCACAGCTGCCTTCTTTCTGTCCCTTAGGATAGGTAGCGCTCACACCTAACATGAGCCTTGCCATTATCCACTCCCAGAACTGTACCAAACTAATCAGTGGACTAATTTAGTAATCACACACCCTTGACCCCAGCATCACACACTTCATCTTGACATTACACATTCTAGATCCACCTCTGAAACTATGACCACATGAGACTTTAAGGGCACATCTAGACAGAAGCCATCACAGTACCAACTCCCTACAGTGCATGTAATCACCATGTAAAAAGAACATAAGCTAATTGTTTTAAAGAGGATTTTCTAGAAACTGCATGGTGGCTCACATCTGTAATCCCAGCTACTTGAAACACTGAGGCTTAAAGGTTGAAAGTTCAAGTTCAACTTGGACAACATAGTGAGGCCTTATCTCAAAAAAAGTTTTGTTTTTTTCCTAGTTGTGGATATAGCTCATGGTAGAGCTTTTGTCTAGCATGTGCAACACCCTGGATTCCTTCCCAAGCACCTCAAAAAAACCAGGGAAAGGAAGAAGAATTTTTCTGTATATTCCAAATGTGTTTTTCTGTTTTCACAGTTTGGTAATGCTTTTCTAAATCCCCTTCTCAAATAGTACATTTCTACCAACTGGTTATAGACAGGCTAGGACTTTGGACCCAGCACATCCCATTGTTGTCAACTATAAACTTCCAATTCAATTTTCACCCTCTGCTTTCATGTGGATCACCAAGAACAGAGACTTTGTGAAGCGTAAATCAGAGATTCAAACAGAATTAATGAGGAAAGGTAGGGAAAACTGACAATAATCGTGTCCCCAAAAATTAGTGTAAAGTTGATCCAGGTTTTCTGATTAAGATTTGTTAACTTTTAAGTTTCCACAGCAATGTGTGTGATCTATGCTGGCTGATAGTCAGGATTTCTGAATGTGTCAGGGAGTTGGTAAGCAGGACACAGAATATCTTTAAATTTGACTATGGCAATTGATTTTAGAAATTCCTTCCCCTGACCATCCCATGTCTTTACTTTTAAGTTTTTAAAAGATGCAGTACTTCTGTTCCTTCTTGTATGCTGCTTTTCACAGGAAAAGAGAAAACAGGCAGTTGGCAAAGCAAAAATTTCCAGACCACAGGGTATCTGCTACTTACTTAATCACCAAAGCCAAAATTTCCATTTTCTCCAAGTTGACCAAAGAACTTCATTTCTCATTAAACTGAGCTGATGATAAAGATGAAAACCTCCTCCCTGTAAACACACACACGCACGCGCACACACATGCACACACAATTTCTCCCTCAGCTTTTCTTGGTTACACTTCTGGGTCTTTTCCTGTTTATACTATATTTGTGCCTCTGTTATTTTGTTTTCTGTGTTTTGGTTTTTGGGTTTTTGGGATTTTTTTTAGGCTCATTGATACTGTACCATGATGTCTAAAAATAGAAGCCAACAACTGGTTTTCCATAAAGAGGATTTTTTTTTTCTGGAGGAAAAAAAGCAAAAATATTCTGCATGACTTTAAAAATAAACATTTGACAGTCTGCCATCAGTACCCACTGTAAATTGCTAAATGAAAAAGTACAGTTAGAATATTTATAAAGAGAATCTTGGTTTAACTACCAGTCCTTCCAGGAAGGAATGTCTTCACCTTTTTGCCTCTCCTGGTGTCCAGTGAGTCCCTTGTTGAGCTGAGCTCAACGGGATTACTGGTCAGACCTCAGGCAAGTTATTCTCAACTTCCTAGAGGCTCAGATTCCTCAGTGTAAAGCAAAAGATGAAAATAACCTATTTCACAGGGTGGTGATGAGAGCTCAGTGGATAAAATGCATGCAGACACACATGACACAAAGCCATCGGCATGTACTTGTTTTCCTTTTGGGTTGGGGAGAACGAAGGTGGCCTGGCCCAAGGCACACCCTGGTCCTAATTTGACAAGAAGCAAGTGGGCATCATCTCTGTTCCCCAACTTGGGGGCACATGGATGGGCAGATCTGCTTGGGGGTTCTGAGTTAGTCTGTGGATTATCACTGGGAAATCAGGATGGAATTAAACCCTGACTATTGTTTCCAGGGTTTATCTGGTAGGTGATTTTTTTTTTTTTGTCTTTTCAAGCAAATGATTAAGTTTATTAACATGGTTAAGTGTTTTGTTTTTTTCTTTTCTTTTTTTAAAACATGGCAGGGCTTTGACCTCAAATGCTCATCAGGTCTGTTACTTTTATAAACTTGCAGCTGGACAACCCTGGAACTTTTTTTTTTTTGGTACCGGGGATCGAACTCGGGTCCTTGTGCTTGTGAGGCAGGTGGTGGAACCACTGAGCTAAATCCCTGGCCCTGAAGCTTTGAAGATGTCTCTTTACTCACCAATTAAGGTCCAACATAGACAGTTCCATGCTTTTCTTCACAGCTCCTCAAGAGTCTTTGCAAATAGCTTTTGTTTTACGCCCATAATCCTTATTATACCAACTCTACAGAATGTCAAGATCTCATCTCCTGGTAGGATGATTTTCAACTTAAATGTGACAGTCGGCTTGGCATCTTAATAATCCAGAAGAAACTTTTTCACAGGAAAAATAACCATTTAATCAAGTTAACCATTTATGGTAAACAGAATCATACTCAGCACCTTGCAAATCATCTTCACCATCAGTGGGACTCACTGCGCGAGGATAAGGGTGAAGTGGGGAATGTGTATCGGGCACTTCGTGCAGACCCTAGCCCTGAGCTATGCTCTGTAACTAGGGTAGTGCTGCTGATACAGTTATCATTGCTGCTTTTGAGGCAGCCTTTAGGTTCAACCTGCTTTAATACAAGAGATGAAGCTGCACAAGAGGGAATGGGAGTGTGGTTTTGTGAGAATGTGCTTAGCATGCACGAGGCCTTGGGTTCAAACCCCAGTATCAAAGGAAAAGTTTAAAAAGTTAAATGAGATTTATTCTTATCCTCCCCATTTCACAGGGCCAGATTGAGAAAGATGTCATGATGTTCAGGCCATATTCTCACGTATAAATGGCAGGGTTGGGATGCAAACCCAAGGTTTCTGACTCTGAATCCTGGACACATCTCATGGACACCAGCATGGTGACTCCTGACGGCCTTCAGCTCTGTACATAATAAGTTGTTTGTTTTTTTCTCCTTTGGACCAGGCTTTTCTTTTCACCAGCCTTATGAGATCAGGCTATTATAATTCAATAAGGGCTATTCTTTTATCAGAACGTTCTCCAAGGAAAGATCTGTCTGAAGCTGGATAGAATTGCTTACTAGGTTGATACCAGAGCCATGGAAATGGCTCTCCAGTGCCTAGCCAGGCTTTCTTGTTCACTTTCCTCCATCTCTGCCAGGCAAAAAGGAGTTTGCTGTTGAATGCTTGTGTCCCCAAAACAGGGTTAGCTCCAATCCATTGGGAGCCACTTGCCAAGAGCTATGACCAGTAAAAGTTTTTTCCAGCAGTATCCTTATTTCTTCTACTTTCTGTGTGAGGAAAAGTGATATTTCAGTTCCATTGCCAGTTCAGAGCTCTTATTATTTTTGAAAATATCTTACTTATTTAATGCTTATAGTTTCACTTCTTCTACGGTAGTTGTTCTCAAAGTGGGTGTTTTTAATCCTGCAGGGGACATCTGGCTGGCAATTGTTGGAGATCTATTTGATGTCACAGTGTGTCCTGGGATCTAGGCAATAGCAGTCAGAGAGGCTGCTTAGGACTTTAGAGGGTATAGAATAGCAAAGAATTATCCAGTTGCAAGTATCTGTAGTGTTCAGGCTGGGGATTCTAGGACAAGTTCCAGAGACAGAGGCCTGTCCATCACATCTGCTGATCTAGTACCAAGAACACTGCTTTCATGTAGAAAGTGCTCAGTCAGTATTGGTTGAGTGAATGACTGAGCACGTGGTTCAGAGCCTGGCCCCGCTGAATGAATTGCTTTATTTACTGGGCTACAGCTTAAGCCCAGATTAACATGGAGTCAGGCTCAGGAGGACAGGTAACGAACAAATAGCATCCTATACCCACTGGGTTCAAATAAACATGCTGAGCCAAGGAAGCAGCCCACCAGAGGGGGCTTAGTCCCACCCCGACTGCTCAGTGAAACCACTGACAAGCCCAAACACTGATCTTAGGAGCTGTCTGCCTTTCTTTAGGGCAGCGGCAGGAAATGTTTTTCTGAGGCTGCGTCCTGAGGTTGGCCAGAACCAGCCCGGGGTGGCCTGGGTGAGTCTAGATGAGCTTTGCTTGAATAGTATTATACTTTGCCATGGAGATGCTGCAGAGTGATCAAAACAAACAGTGAACGTTTGAAGTTAAAATATCTGCTACTTTTGTAGATGGGGAGGGGAGGAGGGGGTGAAGGGAGGGCAGGGGTAAGGGGATAAAATGAGAATCAAGACCTGTCTTATGGAGGTACAAGATCCCAACCATGAATGTAACTGTACTGTATCCCTAAAATGTACCAATAAACTCAATTAAAGCTGAAAAAAATCTACTACAGTAAAAAATATAATGCCATCAGTCCCCTTCAAAATACTCCCACTTGTGCTGGGGATTTAGCTCAGTGGTCCCGCCACCTGCCTTGCAAGCGCAAGGACCCATGTTCGATCCCCAGTACCAAAACGACAAAAACAAAAGACAAAAGCCCTCCCCCTCACTTTGAACACACATATCCTGTTGCTCTTGCCACTTTCTGAAACAGTTCTGGAAGTGCTCTTTCCTAAGTGCCTACAAGATAATGATAAAGAAATAACAGTGAATATTCCTGCCGAGTGCCATCTAACAGGAAGGTATGCTCACGAAAACAGAGTATGTTCTCTTCCACCGTTTTCACTGTATCTGGCGCCATGGAACTTCTGGTTCTTGCCCCAAGTCCAAATGACCATGAAAGGTAAATGTTTTTAATCGATTCAGTTCATCCAGACAGCACAAGTAAAGATGCTCACGAATGAGGACTCCCAGAACTGCTTGATAACGTGGCAAGAATGACGGACTAGGGGCTGGGGATTTAGCTCAGTGGTTCTGCTGCCTGCCTTACAAGCACAAGGACCAGAGTTCAATCCCCGGTACAAAAAAAAAAAAAAATGATGGAGTAAGTGTGTTCGACGTGAAGAGGAATAACTTAAAGGAGCCTGATGGCAATGTGTACTTACTGTAGTAACTTTTAAAAATTCTGTATTCACCATATTTTTTATCACACTTCCTACATGTGGTGCACAAGGTAGGCGGGGTTTGATATATAAGACGTATTACGTGGAAGATACGCGGTACCAGAAGTCATGTGATAAAGCCTGGAGAGCATGCATTCTGGGGTCAGTACACTGTGGTTTACATCTGGCCCTGCCTCTTCCTAGCTCTGTGGGGTGAGGTCAGCCAATTCCCTTAATTGAGCCTCAGTTTCCTCATCCACAAAATAAAACCAGAAGTTGAACCCCATTTGCACGGTTGGAAGGAAAGTTCATTTCAGTGACTCACGTAAGTACAAGAAAGGACTTGGGATCGTACCAGGTGCATGGCTGGCAGCCATTATTTTTGTTACCGTTTCTCTCATAGCAGAGGACTCAGTGACTCGGTTTCTCTTTGGAAAACTGACTTCTCACTCCTTCTCCACCCACCCATTTTCCTTCCTTTCTTTGTCTCCTCTGTGGTCAGCCTTTCTCCTTCTCTCTCTTGTCTCTGTTTCCTTCTCAAGGGAAGCTGTGAAGTTACTGGGTGGGGGGCAGGCAGCATCTTGAAGAACTGGAGGGAGTCGCAGCTGACTGTCCGGAGCCATGTGTGTCAGCCCAGGCCCTTCCCTGGGGGAAGTGTCAATAGCTCATCCTCAGTCTCCACCCAGAGATGGTATAAAGGGCCCATTCAGCTGGGGTTGACATCATTCGGGTGAAACATAAAACTCCATCCACTCAATAGATCCCAAAGTAAAGGTGTCTGAGATGCATCGTGCCTCTCTCTGGCTCCTCCAGAATGTCTCCTCTGATGAGAAGTTTAATAGCTCACCTTCGCTGGGGATTTGGCTCAGTGGTTCGGCCGCCTACCTCACAAGCGCAAGGAACTGAGTGCCATCCCCAGTACCGAAAATAAATAAATAGCTCACCTGGTTTTCTGGGTGGAAAGCTTGTTTCTTATGTGCAAGTTTTTTCTGGGCTGAGGTTTGGGAGTTGTTTGGGACAGCGTTGCTTTGGATTCTGCTGTCTTTTTAGTCATTTGGGATGGTATTACCATGTGAAATGTGTCTGGATTCTGAACAGTGAAGGGGTTCCTTCTTTTTGTTAGACTCTTCTTCTCCCCATCCATGAATCCTTGGGATAGAGTGGAGAGAAAAAAAAAAAACTCATCAAGGCCTTCTGTCCTAGGGAATTTACATTCCCGTGGGGCAAAACAAGCAGACAAACAAGCACTAAAGCAGAAATATAAATTCTGTAAGAAACAGAGAAGCATTTGTGACTGCGAGTGTCAGGTGAGGACAGGGTCAGTGCGCTTGAGATAGTGACACAACTTCTAACCACAAAAATGTGAAAGAACCCAATGTGCCTCTGGACATTCCAGACAGAGGGTGCAGCGCATGAGTAGGCCCCAAATGGGCTTCAGGCTTCATCGTGAGGAAGATGAGGAGGCCGGTGTGACTGCTGTTTTAGAGGCAGAACGGCCAAGATCGATGAGCTGTGGTCCAAAAATATAATGAGTATTTAAATTCAAAATATTAACCCCCCCACAATAATCCCACCCTTTGAACATATTTATCCTGTCATTCTTGCTCTGTTCTGAAGCAGTTCTGGAGGTTTTCTTTCATGACAGTCTAACTGTGGCCGTTTCCGTGTCCTGAATTGTTTGGAAACATTTACCGTTCATGCTCATTTTGACCTTCAGAAAGGTCAAAAAGCCACTTGGTGCCAGATACGATGAATGAGGACACATCATGATGGCTTTAAAAGCCTGCCTTTCCATTGGATGGCCTTGGTGGAAGCAGTCACTGATTTCTGCCTTCACTGAAGTTTTTGTTTTGTTTTGTTGTTTTGTACCAGGGATCGAACTCAGGTCCTTACCCTTGCAAGGCAGGTGGAGGAATCACTGAGCTAAATCCCCGGTCCAGTCACTGTATTTTGTAATCCCATCTCATAAAGACACTCCCGAAAGAGGAATTCCAGACCTGCTGCAGAAAGGGGTAAGAAGGGGATGAGTGGCAAGGCTTCTTTTGCTGTAATCCATTTTCTAAATTTTGATCGCCCCTTGGAAATGAAATGAGAGAGGTCAGATTTTTATCAGAGTGACGGTCAGAGTGTGCTTCCCTGAACACTCACTTGCTCCAGGAGAAGGGATCAGATGACGAGTGGGGGATGTGACTGCTGTCAAGGCAGCACGCCCCAGCACGCGGTGGTCAGGTCATCTTGGGGCTCCCCAGGAAGCGGGGAGCCGGGCTACAAAGCTGGCTCTGTACTCACTCATGGAACTTAGAGGTTGGAGAGGGGAGATCCCCTCTGCAGAAATCCGGACGAGTCGTTTTTATGAGGCAGCACTTCTAGTGCTAAGCTTTAGGAAATGTCGCGAGATAGGAGGTGGAGGACACAAAGCTTGTTGCTTCCTTCCCAAACTTTCACAGTTCTGTGTTCCAAAGCAAAGCTAACGTTGGCTGGGGATTGGCTCTTTTTCTGAGTTCTTATTTCCTGCTTTTTCACGTGAGCCTGGTTCTAAGGAATGGGCTGGTGTCACCCTGTCTGGAAATGGCCCTCGGTTTCTTCCCGATCCTCTCTCCTCTCTCACCTCCTAAGTGAAGTCATGAGATTGCGGGCAGGGGCAGGATGGGGCGTGTCCTCCTACAGGCTTGAACCCTACTTTGGGGCTGCTGCAGCTGGGCGCCCTGTGAACTAAAAGTCAGGCCTGTAGTTGCTCTCACTTCCCTGTAGATCTTCCTCATTGCGGCGCTGACCAACTGACAAAGTCTCAGCACCAGCCTTCCGCCCTGGCGCGGTGAGGACGACTCATCAGCTGGGGAGCAAACGCAGGGCAGCGGCAGACTGAGGTGGGAATTCGGATCGGACATCGCAGTGCTAACCTCTGAATGCCTGGGTTTGCATGGGGTGGAGAGCGGGTATCAAGCATGCAGGCAATGTTTTAAGGCCGTGCTGCTATTAGCTGCCCTTGGGTGGGAAATCGGTTCTGAAGCTATACCCCTAGTCTCAGTGGGGTTCAAAAGTGATTCTGTATTTAGGGTTAATCCTAGTGCTCCAGGTACAGGTCACATAAATAAAACCCCAGTTGTTGAAATCAGAAGATATAGCATTAGTGTGGGGGGGTATGTTTTAAAATAAATAAGAAATCGTGGGATTTCTTTTCTTGTTGTCATTAGAAGTCTTTATTAAAATTTTTAAAGTGACCTGTTGGAAAAAAAAAAGAGTTTATTTGACTAAGACGATATTTCTTAGCTGAGGATGTTGGGCGCAGGCGAGGGTCATTCGCACCCTGTCGTGGAAGGCGGTTCTGAATTCCATCCCAGGGCTGCTGTCAGCTGTGCGGCTTGAGTTATATCTGTTCCTAAGTTTCCCCATATCTCAAATGAGTAGTCGTTAATAAATGTTCTCTATGACTCTCTCTAGTTACAAGTTCCACGACTCTTTTTCTAGTGGAGTCATTTTTCTTTGAAAGTGAAATGAGTTTTGTGCCTGCTTCGTGATACCTCGTTTTCCCTTTCCCACCTGCTCCTGTGACCCCGGGAAATGGGCCACGTGGGAAGGTTTACCCGCCGTCTGCCACTGTGTGCTGTGTGCCGTACCAAGCGTGTGCCTGCACCGTCACGACCTCGGCTTGGGGTCTCACACTGCCATTGATGAGTCTTGTGATTTATCGCCTAATGTCAAGCTAGCCATAGTACGGGAGTGAAGAGAATACTTACCCCGACAGAGCAGTCAGAACTGAGTGTGTACAGGGCTGAGCTCCACGCTTGGATGTTACAGAGTGCCCAGGAGTGACAGGATCAGTATTGCTAACATGCCCTTACCAGTGCCAGGCATGCAGAGGGCACAGAAGAACCGGTGGTCCCTTCTCTACCTTTATTTCCCCTCAGTTCAATCTGGGAAATGTTTCTACCATGTGTTATTAGATTCTTTCACTGTCATTTGTCTTCTTTAAAATGAGTTCGTGACGATCTTCCCATTTAAAAGCTTTTTTAAAAAAGCTGGGAGCGGGCCCGGGATTTAGCTCAGCAGTTTGGTGGCCTGCCTTGCAAGCACAAGGACCCGAGTTCAATGCCTGGTACAAAAAAAAAAAAATCTGGGAGCATGTGCAGCCTACAGAACAGTTTGGCTATTTGTCAACTTCTAAACAGATGAGTACCTCAGAAGTGATTTATTTCATTCCTAGCGTATCACCTAAAGGTTGTTAAAACTTTTTTTTTTTTTTGTCACTACTGGAGAGTTGAACCAATACCTTGCCCATGCGAGGCCAGCCCTGTACCACCGAGCTATCTCTACAGACTTTTTATTTCTTCTGTCGAGACAAAGCCTTGATAAGTTGCCAGGCTGGCTTTTTGAACTCACCATTCTCCTGCCTCTGCCTCCTGAGTAGCTGGAGTTACAGGTGTTAGTCACCATGCCCAGAGGTGAGAACATTCCGTATGAGATTCAGAGGGGTTAAGTAACTTCTGCAAGGTAACACAGCTAATAAGGAACCAAATATGTCGATGAGGCAGAGCCCCACTGGCTTAGGACTCCTGTGCAGGCTCTCAGTTTCCTGGTGCTTACAGCAAGGGTGCCCCTTTGGAGAGTATACAGATGGTGAGAGTCTGCAGGTTGATGAGCTAAGTGCCAAGCCCTTTGCCTGCGGCACAGTGGTGCCTCTGTTGGTGCCAGTTATTTATGTCTCTTCTCTGGAACCCGGAGAAGAATCAGGGTTTGCTCCCTCAGAGGAGCACACTCCCAGATCTGGGAAGGTCACACACTTGGGTGAGCAAGAGCCTACACACCCGGTCTAGAGAGGGAGCTGTTCTACCACACTCAAAGAAATCCAGCCCAGTGTTTCCAGATCTTACCAGTAGTCAGAAGAAACTCTCCACTCAGACGTGGTGGCACACACCCATAATCTCAGCACTGTGGGAGGCTGAGGCAGGAGGGTGGCAAGTTGGAGCCCAGCCTAGGCAATTTAGCAATTTAGCTAGCTAGACCTTGTCTCAAAATGTAAAAAATAAATACATGAAAAGGGCTGGGGGTATAGCTCAGGGCAAAGACGCTGGAGGAGAGAAACAAAAAAGAAGCTCTTTTATTAGGTGTCATTTCCTGATTTCTTTTTTAAAATGCAAACATATATCCTACGTTTTATATATACATATAACATGATAGGGAACCTACACCCGTACATTATACATCCCATCTCTTCTTTATCTCCCTTTCCCCTTTCCTCTCAAGCCCCCTCCCTTCCCTAATGCAAAAGCTGTTTCCACTTTTTCTTTGATTTTTTTTCTTGTCCCTTCCTTCCTTTTCCCCTCCCTCCTCCCTTTTTCCCTTCCCATTTTCCAACATCCTTTATATATTTTAGTCCTTATTTCCACTTTTGGTTTTTCACACCAGAGAAACAATGTGGTACTTAAACATGTGTGTCCGATTTATTTGAATTAAGAGTATGCTATCAAGGTCTATCCATTTAGCTATAAATGTCTCTCTCTCCCTGATTTCCAATATGTGATTTATTCATAAGCATTTTTGATGAACAAAACACACCTACCACTTTTAACCTCTGATTTACATAAGTGACAAGGACAGGTCTTTCTATTGCTAGCGACGGTCACTTCTGCCCCGGCCACTGGGAGAACCACCCTCTCGCAGAGGAAGAAGGGGCACGGTGCCCACTGGGCCATGCCAGGCACACCACTGCCCACTGCTGGACGATCTCTCTGCGCTGCCCTTCTGCAGGGCGCCCCATGCCCTCCCCAGGCGTCAGCCTGTCGTGGTTTGCGTTGTCCTCCCTGGGTGCGTGCGTGGCCGGGAGCAGCCGCTCTCCCACGTCAGTGGCATCATTTGGGCGGTCTGCCTGTTGGAACCCTTTTGCTTCCGTTTAGGTAGAGAAACCTGTGGTATCCTGTGAACATGCTCTTGCTTGTGAAAAGCGAAATCCAACTCAAGTTAGACTAAGACAGAAAATAAGTGGACCGTTCTAGGGATTCGGGCTGTTTCAGAGCACTCGAAGACAAGAATTCACCCAAACCTGTAGAAAGGATGAGAAGCGACTAGAAAGACATTAGGAGCCCTGAGAGCAACTCTTCCAGCTTTTCTTCACAGCCCCTTGATTTCTCATGCCTCTTTCTAGCGACTTATTTGTCTCTCTCATTCTTTCTGCAGAATTCTTCCACACACAGCACACAAAGAATGCCCCACCGTGACCAGGTTTTCATCCTGTCAGATTCAATTCCAAATTCCCTGACTAAAATTATGATTGGCCAACTTGGGTCAGGTGTCTATTCTTGGTCCAATCAGCTGAGGCCAAAAAATGCATCACGTTGTAAAAACATGGTCACCGTTGCTCTTGTTTGTAATGAAGTGGTTAGGTAGATTAATAAAGACATTTATTGTTTAATTGCTATAATAAAAATATGTTGCCAAAAGGAATATTGATTACTTCGAGGAAGGTCCAAAAGACAGTATCAAGGCAAAACACGATGATTGCTGAAGTCAAGAAATAAATTTACGGAGCTGGGGATTTAGCTCATTGGTTCTCTCACCTCTGCCTAGCAAGCACAAGGTCCTGAGTTCAATCCCCCTACAAAAAAAAAAAAAAAAAAAAAAAAAAAAAAAAAAGATAAGAAAAGAAACAAATTTATTTGGCTTATAGGACAACGCAGTGGCTTGAATTATGACATTGACTTTTATAACATTAATTCTTTAGTGGATTCTTATATTTTGATTGAGCATGATTTTATTATATTTTTCTGTAGGGCATGCACTTGGAGTTAACTTTTGTGTGTTGTTTTACAAAAGAAGTGGAATGGTATAAACAGAAACATTTATTTCCCTCTTTTTTCCTGCTATAATATAGAAAACATGGAAAAAAAGAGTGGCTTTTTTCTTTTCTTATATTTTCTTTTCTTTCTCGTGGTGCTAGGAACTCAATCAGGGCCTCACACAAACCCTTCATTACTGAACAGTACCTCCAGCCCCCTTATTCAAATTTGACTTGATTTTTTTTTTCTTGCCCAGGTAACTCTGAATAAATAATAACTGAAATCTCTACCTTGATTCACTGATCTCTAAAATAGGGATATTGTTTTGTCACTGATTTTTTTTTATGGAGCTTTAATGAAATAATATATGTAAATTGCCCAGTTTGGTTCATAGAACTTATAAAGTTTCATTCCTTTGCTTTGCCACTCAAGGTAGGTTTTGACTTTGGCATTGTAGAGTTAAGGAAATAATCTGTGGCCATGGGACAAAGTAAACTTGTCCAACTACTTAGCACTGCATCAGCAGTACTCATGGGCCATACCTGCGTAGTAGTACCATGGTCTAACCAGTTGAGCTAGTTTGCAGACCTTTAGAGCAGAGTTCAATAAAAAAATGTAAATCAAAAAAATTTTTGTTTTGCACTGGAAACAAGATTCTTATTGCACTGGGCCTCCATTTCCTTACCTGTTAAATGGGTATAAGGATACCAGTTCCAGAAGGTTAACTGTGCAGCTCAGAGATGTTACACATAAGACACTTAGGGTAGTGCTAGTAGACAGTCAGTAATTAGTTGACCTTTTTCTTTCTTTCTTTCTTCCTTTTTTCCTCAGATGGAGAGCCTTAAATTCCTGGGCTCAAGTGATCCTCCTGCCTCAGCTTCTTGAGGAGCTGGGATTATAGGCACATACACAGCACCTAGCTTTTATTTTATTTTTATTTTTCCTTTAGTACCAGGGATCAAACTCAGGACCTTGAGCTTACGAGGCAGGCGCAGCGCCACCAAGCTAAATCTGGGCCTTAGCTTTTCTTTTTAACTCGAGTTTATTCATGCCTGAGTTTGGTACAACGCCCAAGAAACAAAATACCGTGCAGGCTCCCCTTTTCCAAACATGACCCACATCTGTGGATGAAGCCGATGTGCACCGATCCTTGTAGTATTGCTTATATTGGCAAAACACTGGGGGCCTCCAGATGTGCTTCATCACTTTGTTATATGCACGCATGATGGCCTGATGCTATAGAATCTTGAGAAAGGAGGAAGTGTGCATATGCACCGCCAGCAGGAAGCGCTCCAAGAAATATTGAAGTAAAAACATAGGAGGCAAAACACTGAGTATAGCATGGTCTCCCTTAGACTGAAGAAGAAATTTTATGAATTTTATATGTATGCTGACACACATATACATGTATTACATTTCTAGATATTTGTACACATAAGAATATTGCGTATGTCCATATAAAAATAAAAAATATTTTTAAGCTGGGCATGATTGTTCACACCTGTTATCCCAGCACCATAGGAGGCTGAGGCAGGAGGATCACAAGTCAGAGCCCAGACTGAGCAACTTAGTGACCTACTGAGACCCTGGACTGGCTGAACTCAGTGCAAAGATGCCAGGTTCAATCCCAAGTACTGCAAAAAAAGATAGACCGATCTACTCTGTGTGTGTGTATGTGTATAATCCATAAATGTATATATCTGAAAATATACATAGAAGTAGTCTGTGAGGATTCTCTTTAAACCAACAGGGTGGTGATTTTGGCAGATAAAATGGTTTGGACCATGGGTTAATCAATAGGAGGGGGAGGCCCATCTTTGCATTCTGTGTTTTATTTCCATATTTTAAGGGATACTGCAATTTTAAGGTATAAAAAATGCTTAGCATTGGAAGTGTGTACATCAAACTGTTCTTAACTATGCATCCGAACTGTTCTGCGCTGTAGCTGATAAATTGGCTCGTTTTCCCAATTCTGGGACAAGCTACCCGACATAAAGGAAGAAAGGTTTTCTTTGGCTTTTGGTTCCAAAGGTTCCAGTCCATGGTTAGTTGGCCCCAAGGCAGATCATCACGGTGGAAGGGCCTGGTGCAGGAAAAGCTGCTCAACTCATGGTGGCCAGGAAGCAAAGCAGGCTGGAAAGAGCCAGAGAGGAAGGGGTTATGAGCCCGAGAGAGGTCCGCAGGTCACAGCCCTCAGCTGGGCCCCACCTCGTAACACCTATTCAGATATGCACTCGCCCTGTGTTAACCCACTGGCGATGTTACAGCCCTCCCAATCCAGTCACTTCTCCAAGGGATCTCTCGACCCAGTCCCACGAACAAGGTTAATCATCACAACACGCAGTGTCCTAAAAAGAGGACACATTTTCTGAAAATTAAGACATTCCATTTTAACTTTAGTGTCACGTTTCTCTTCTTGTAATTACAAATGCATCACATTTATGAAAACATATGCACAGTTAAAGGTGTTTTCATTTGAAAAATAAAATACCGATTTAACAAAAAACATGGTACTTTCCTTCGGGAAGGAGATCTACTTTTCCGTTTTAGTATATGTGCTGCTGAAGTGACCTACTTTTCATAGTGTGACTTTGTGTGCATTTTTTACTTCAGTAAAAGGGCCGTTATTTTTTCAATATATGGAGTGGCCTTTGCTTTTCATTTTTTCTTCTTTGAACCCCAAGTTAATGTTCTGTAAGAAATCTGCTTCTGGCCCCGGGGATTTAGTTCAGTGCTGCCACCATCTGCCTCGCAAGTGTAAGGTCCCATGTTCCATCCTGGATACCAAAAGAAAAGAAAAGAAATCGCTTCTATCAGGAGATGGTTGTACACGCCTGTGATCCCTGCTGAGGCAGGAAGAGCACTGAAAATTCAAGGCCAGCCTGGCCTTCATAGTGAGTTCAAGGCTACCCTGAACTATACAGCAAGTCTCTGCTCAAGAATCTGCTTCTGGACAAACATGTTGATGAACTCAGCCTTCAGGCTGAGCAATCCCACATGAAATAAATGAGAAAGCAAGTTTATAGGTGTGGACCCAGTGCCCGCCCTGACACACTCTTGCTGTCTTGTCCCCACAGATGACAGAAGGCAGGCACTGCCAGGTGCACCTCCTGGATGACAGGAGGCTGGAGCTGCTGGTTCAGGTAGGTGTCGCCCACCCTTTCGGAGTCCCAAGGTCTGTGCTCAGGCTCAGGAGTGGCTGCTGGAAAAAGGCAGCTGACAAGCCCCAAAACATGGCCCTGTCCGGCACCGTGGTTGCAGCCTGCTGACACGCATTTAGAGACAGGGGTTCCAGTCCTGGCTTGCGCGTTCCAGAGCTGTGTCACCCTGAGCGACTCTGACTCTTTTTGGTCAGTCAAGGCCTACAGTGTTCCCGGGAAAGGGTCATTGTGAGGTGGTCCCGCATTCTGCCACTTTCCAGCCACGTGGCCTTGTGTGAGTGAGACACTGGCTTCATTGGTTGTTGCCTGAGGTTAAGTCAGCTGTGAGCGCGGAACTAGGGTTAAATATATGATACCCTGTGAGTGATGATATTTCAATTTCTGATGCTTTCCTTTCTATGTGCCCAGCAGCCTGGACCATACGTCCTAAGAAGTTAAGGAAGGCCCTGCCAATGGGCCCTCTCTGGCTGGGTTAGACTTCTTCTGGCCACCCTGCCTTCTTGTCCTTCTGAGCCGTGGCCCCAGCCCCCGGTGTGCAGGCTTCCATTAGAATGAGAACAGTACAGCTGACTGTAGTTTCCCTGGTGTACAAATTGTAGTCTGGATTTCTGCCCGTTTTTGTTTTTTCTTTTCTTCCTTCTCCCTTTTCCTTCCTTCCTCTCTCCATCCTCCCCTCCATCCCTTCTTTCCTTCCTACTCTCCTTCAAATCAGGCCCATCTTTTCTTCTCCAGCAGAAGAGCCCCAGCCTTTAGACTGCCGTGCAGTCCCTGAACTCTGACTCAGGGTTCAGAAGGTTCCGTCCTGTGTCCCCTCCTGCAGGCCCCTTTCCTTCCCTAGTTCCTGCAGACCCAGCAACTGTCATTCCTCTGCACATCCTGGCAGAGTCCTAACCTTGTTTCCCCTGCCAGGTCCAGAGCTCCCCAAAAGCTTGTAGGTTGGATCCCCTGCTTGATACTCAGCCTGACAGTACTTCGCAGAGGTCTTTCAGTGGCTCCATCCATAGAGAGAAACGGACATCTCAGACTTCAGAAGGAGGCAGAACCAGGGTCAAGACTTTGGCTGAAACAGTGCCACGTCAAGTGAGACGCCAGCCTCTTTGCCTTGGTTGGCTCATTTATGAGATGGACGTAAAAAGCCCGATCTCAGGGGCTCATTATTTATTGTAAGGATTGAGTGAAGGTATATAAGTTCAGGACGATAAATGGTAACTCCCTGCAGCCCTGCAACCTTGAGTTGTGAGCCTGTTCGACTGGTGACCGCCAGTCAGAATTAGTCCTACAATTTTTTTGTGATATTTCAGGTGACTAGGAGGGAGGCGTTTAATATCCCTCACCTTGATCACTAGTGTCATGCTACATATAAAAGAGTATTTTGTCCAAACACCAACATATTAGTAAGCGCACTGTTACCTTAGAGGGGGAAAAAGGTACTCAGGTGAATTGCAAATCCATGAAGGACGAAATATCTCATTGATATTCTGGGCCCCGTCTCTGCTCCTTCCCAGAACTCTTGCAGAACATTCTGTAGTGAACCTGATCGGCAAGTGGGGGTGGGTATTTAACCACAGCGGCAAGTGAAAGCCAAAGAAAGGGGCCAAAGAAAGTGGCGCCGATATGAGCAAGAGGTAACCGAATTGCTTCTAATCAGATTTTTTTATTTTAATAGCCCAAACTTTTATCAAGGGAATTGCTGGACCTTGTGGCTTCGCATTTCAACCTGAAAGAAAAGGAGTATTTTGGAATAACATTCGTAGATGACACGTAAGTGTTTTAACAGTTTTCATTTATTTACTTTTTGCTAGGACTACCCCCTGGCTAACAAAATTCATGACTAACAAAAGTAAAAACAAAAATGAACAAAAAAAACACTTCAGGGACTTGAGGATGTCCAGCTTAAAGATTTCTTAATACAGGATTTTCCCCCCAGCACAATTGCAAAGGGAGAAGAAAAGGAATATTAGCCATTTGAAAAACTCAAAATATTATCCTAAGTGTTATAGAAATTTATGGTAACAAATTTGGAACTCTCAGCTGGGGTCTGGTTTTACATGCTTCTCAGTGTGGTCGGACTTGCTCATGTAGCTCATGTAGCCATGATAGAAATACTAAGTTTTTCTTCACTCATCTTGAAACTAAATTAATGTTATAGACATAAGTATATGGTTTGATATGGAATGAACTTCCTCACAGAAACCTAGGTCTGTTTCATATTGCCCTTTTGCTTTATTTTTCTTCTTCTTCTTTTTGCTATTTGATCCTTTTTATATATATACTGGGGCTTGAACTCAGGACCTCACACTTACAAGGCAGACTCAGTGTCACTGAGCTAAATCTTTGGCCCCCAATTAGATCCTCTGAAATTGTTGGTTATTGTGTGTGTGGATATATGTGTATGGATATATTTTTCTCAAAAATTTAAATTGTCAATGAAATGAGGCTGATATGATATGTAAAAACAAATCCCTAAAGATTTAAAACTCTCTGGAGTTACTAGCTCTTTTCTTTGTGCTGTTTGTGCATGTGCATGTATGTGTGTGTCTGTCTGTCTGTCTGTCTGTCTCATTGGCAGCCTAATTTGCCTATATTTTATGTGGCCGGATATATATTATCAGTGAAATCCTTCCGCATTCTGGACACAATTTCCAAAGAGTTCCTTAAATATTAAAATTTGAGAAAATATGTTCCAGACACAAAATATGTTGGCCAACTATCCCAGCGTTCTTTCCATAACTCTCTCAGTTTAAGTGTTTTTCATTTCTTGAGTTCAATCAGGTGGAAAATAATTTCAAAAAGGAGTTAATTTGTGTTCAACACCAGGTGGCTTCTAGCTGTTTTCGGCCTAGGTGGGCTATTAGCCTAGGACCTTTAGATGCGGCCAACAGCCTCAGGGTCTACAGGCTTTGGCCAGGTAAAATTCAGGGACCTATTAGGAGATGTAGAAAGCCTTGAAAATGTGGGTTCTCGACTCATGATGTTTCCTGAGTATGGTGCAGCAAAACAGAAGAAAATAACTGGGCATCACCTACTTCCTGTGATGCAAAGAAACATCTTTTCACGACTTGATCTTCCCTCTTCCGTGATCTTCCCTCTGCTGGGTGAAATGGGAAATACAACTGTTCACTGGCACAGTTGCGGCCAGAAAGCCAAAACCGGTTCATGCGAATATGTGATCTCACACATGCACACACTCACACACACACTCACACACACACACACACACGTTGAACCTGGAAACAAATGAAGGACTAGCAAGCAGTACAAGCCATAAAGCCATAAATACATAATGGCTGGCTGTAATTGCTGTAAGCACTATAATTTAGGAGAAGGTCACATAGAGTTGAGACTAAAAGCATGGCTACCAGACTCGTTTATTTGTTCAACAAATATTTCTTGAGTGCCCACTACCAGCCAGATGTTGCTGTATGTCCGGGGATTCAGCTGCGAGTGACACAGACAAGGTCTCTGCTTCCGTGGAGTTTCTGTTGCAGGGCTGTAGTCAACCATAGCAAGCAAGCACAGATACATGAGAAAACACCACAAGTCTAACTGAGTAACAAAATGAGAGGCCATGTCAGAAGTGGGGAGAGGCCATTTTAAACACAGTGGGGCAGGATGGTGTCTACAGGGTGACCCCCAGTGAAAAGCAGGCACCAATTCTGCAAAAGCACGCTCTCCTACTGTGTCCAGCCCCGGGCTTTCCCCTCATTGCCAGGCCTGTGACCGTAGACAATCACTGCCCGAGAATGACTGCTTGCCAGTGGTTAACTGTAATCCCAGCTACTTTGGGGGCTGAGGCAGGAAGGTCACATGTTTGAGCCCGAGCTGGACAACTTGGCAACTTAGAGAGACCCTGATCCCCATTAGAAATGGGGGAAAAAAAGACAAGAGCAGAGAGGGAGGCAAGAGGCAGACATCGTAGAAATTAGTAGCTATGTGATTTTAGGGCAGTTATTTGACATCACTGACATTCGAGTTTTCTCATCTGTACCATGGACATCGTAAGAACACCTATCTAGTAAGTACCATGTAGGGGATCTACAATAGGGTACTGGGATTATATACGACTAGTCCACCAAGCCAGTTATATGAAGCCACAGCACAGGCACAGAGAACGGGTGCTCCTGTTGTTAGTAGTCATGGCAACAAGAGAATGGGCAGAGAGGTGCAGGGGGACGGGAAGGCCTTCTCACAGGAAAAGGTTACTAGAATGTGACCTAGCAGGTGGACTTTAGATGGAGGGAGAGGACATGAGACATGGCCTTGCAGGCAAGAGTCAGTTGGGGGCAGGGGCACAGACACACGACGCGTTTGCCCAGTGTGAAGATACCAGCCCAGCCATGGTGGAAGAGGTGAGCAGAGGACAAAATCACAGGTGACCTGTGAGTCACGGAGGTTGGGGAGCCACCCCCAGGCTGGAAGGATGCCACACAGAGGAGGAACAGATTTGTGAGCGCGGTGCCAAAGGCTTCTCAGGCTGCAGGACTCATGCTGGGCTGGAAAAGAAGGTTCTGGACACCCAAGGGCTTTTGGGAAAGCTCAGAACTCAGATGAATAACAGCCAGACCCCAGACTGTGTGTAAGTCAGGCAGTCAGACTTCTTCAGAAGGAAGAGGAATGATGGCAATGACGGACGTTGAGGACCCAGGCCACCCTCCCTGTGTGCAGGGCATTTCTCTCCAGAACGATATCAGCTGAAGATTGCCAAGCTCTCCCCCAGGTATCTGCTTGGGCTCCCACTGGCAAGGCTCAGATTTTCCTCCAGCTTTGGCCCCAACGTGTCCTCCCCACCCAGCACTCCCCTGTAGGTGACAGCACCATCTATTTCTAGCTCTGGCTACATCTACTTTTGCAAGTTTGAGTTGGCTTTTGGGAGGGAGGGAATTTGCCATTTCCACCTTGCTGGGTAACAGGCCTGGAAAATCGCTTATGTCTGAAGGTGTCTCCCTGGAATGTCTCAGTCACAAGGCTAGTTTTTGCTTTTGTTTTGTTTTGTTTTTTTTCATCTGGCACATATATTTGGAAAGCACTTTTTCAGCACTCTCCTCCTCCGCCCACATGAAACCACTGAATGGGGTCCCTCCCAGGGCGCTGTCTGAATGGCCTTTTCCATCCCAGATGCCACATGAGCCTTGCGCTTTTGGTAAACTTTAGAGTAAGCTGAAGCTCAATGTGACATTTGGCCAATGAAACTAGCTAGTGTCTGTACCCCAGCCCGTAGACCAAGGGCAGAAATGGAAAAATAGTCTGCAGTTACATAACAGGAGTAGTAACGGCAGCCAGCAGAAACAAATCCAGAGGGGGAATTAGAGAGGAGATTCCCATATGGTACCGTACTGTCCCTAGTGCCTTCCAGATCTGGGTGCAGGGTGCAGCTCCCTCCCCTAGAGGGCAGTCTCGCCCTCCTGAGGTAGGAGCCCCTTTAGAGCCTGGGCATGGTTTTTATCACTTCCCCCATTTCATGTTTTTCCCTTTCCACGCTTTGAAAGACTGCTGAGTATGCTCTGTTTATGAGGAAATGACAAATAGGCTTTACAACACAGCTGTGACTTCCCATCACTGTCCCTTCGATAGCCTGAAATGATGGGCCCGCCCCTGATGTAATTAGGTCCAAAAAGAAAAGTTTGCTTTTTGGTTTGTCTGCACAGCCTGATAGGGTCAGATACTCACTATGTAGCCCAGGCTAGTCTTGAACTCACAGCGATCCTCCTGTCTCAGCCTCCCGAGTGCTGAGATCACAGGTGTGTGCCACCCTGTCCAGCTCTAGCATATACTTTTAAAAACTATTTCACATACACACGTAGACCTCAGAAATGTTAAATGTCATAGTTGAAGCCAGTGTTTTTTTCCCACTCCAATTAGTGCATTCACTGGGGATAACTCGTCTTAGTAGCTGGCTTTAAATCTCGCCAGAACCAGACCTAAACTTCGCACCCCTATTTAATAGTGCTTTCCCTGTGCATCTGTGGCTCACCTAATTGGTTTGTGCTGTATATGTTATTGTAAATTTGCTTCTTCCATTTTTATCTATACAAGTTTATATAAATTATGCCTTTTAAACAATGCCACATCTTTTCAACACAAAAATAAAGGACAATCCAAAGTTCACTCCATTTACCGTAAGAAAACTTTTGAGACCAGATACTAGACAATACAGTATTTCCTGTGTTTTAAGACACACATTTGACTATGTCAGATTGGGATTGTCTTTAGATCAATGGTATCCTGCTGTGTATAATAGCACACGCCTGTAATCCCAGCACTCAGGAGGCTGAGACAGGAGGATCGCCATGAGTTTGAAGCCAGCCTGGCCTACATCATGACTTCAAGGACTGAACTATGTAGGGAGACCCTGTCTAAATGAATAAATATCAATAGCATCCTAAACTTGAAATATAGAGTAAAAATTCCTTAATTCCAACTCTTTAAATCTCCCCCACTCCCTTAGCCACAAAAGCAGACGTTTTAAGATGTTCTTACATCAGGTATATCAGCTTATTTATCTTTATTATATCCCTCCAAGCAAATCTAGAGGTAATTATGAGTGGCCTTATCTTGTAACTGTGGAAGCAAAGACACATTGTTTTCCTATTAAGGAAATCCAGGTTCAAATCCCAGCTCTGCTGCGCTCCTTGCAGAGTTAGTGTAAAATATCACTTTAACAGGTAAGAAGTTCTAAGATGGTGAACAAAGAATAATTATTCAATAAAGAGAACTATACCTGGTTTTCCTATCTACTTAGGAATGCAGCTTAAAATCTTCTGATTTATTTTTCTCCAGTACAGGGGATTGAACCCAGGTTTTAAGCTAAGCTACATCTTCAGCAGTTTGTTTGTTTTTTTTTTTTAATAGGGTCTCACTAAGTCACTAAATTGCCCTGGCTGGGTTTAAACTTACGTTCTTCCTGCCTCAGCTTCCCAGACTGCTTGGGATTACAGGCTACAACACCAAAACTTGATTTCATCTTATATTATTTACTCAGGGACCAAATAGGTTGAAAAATGCCTTCCAGCCCGTTACAGATTTTGCTACAAACTGGCACCACTCATCTGCAAGAGCACGCTTTTAAACTGGATTTTATGTAAGCAAAGAAAGTGGCCTCTGCATGGGCTAGTTAGTTGGACAACCTCGGAAGAGTGAAAACAATCCAGTGTGGTGGACCCTTTTGAGCCCTCGGGGGTGCAAATCTAGAGAAAGCTGTTTACACCCGCGAACTTGGTGAGGCTCTTGAGTAAATAAGCGATTGCCTAAATATTGGTAAGTCCGTATGGTGCACACAGAAAGAGCAGAGAAATGTTTGTCCCTGTACATTTTTAAAGGCTGTGGTAGTGGATCCACAGTCTGTGGCCATACTACCCTGAACACATCGATCTCGGCTGATATTGGGACCTGTGTCTGTTTCATTTCTAAGCCAGAAGTTTTCCCCTCCTTGGCTAAAATATTTCATATTTAATAAGAATTTAAAGATTAAATAATGTTGCGCAGTTTTTCACCTCTCCAGAGTAGCCGATGCTAGCAGTTTCTCATCCTCTCAGAGAATTTTTCTATGTGGATGCCCTATATATCAATTCTTTTAATTCCTGTATAATAATGGCAATATACTATACTTGTCTTACTTTTTAAAGTTTAATGTTGTGTCTCAAAGATTGTTCGTGGCTAGTTTGTGAACAGGCTGTGTGTGAACAGCATATTTAAGACTCCGTTTTAGCTCAGTGTAGAGCTTTAGATCATTATTTTAACAAAACCCTTCAGGACATATAGGTGATTGCTGGTCCTCCTGCGAATGCTGATAATGCTATGGCGAGTGGGTTTGTGCATAGACCAGTTTTGAAGTACGCGTGCTATCTCCATAAGCTCCTGGGACTGGAAATGCTGCGTCGGGGGCAGGTGTGTCTGTGATTTGCCATGGGTGGTACTCTCTGCCTCAGCTTCTGAAAGTAGCTGTTTCCCTCCAGCTCTGCCTGCACTGTGTGTTAGCCAGCCTTTCACTGAACACTTTTTCTTTGCTTTGCTCTCACAGAGGTCAGCAGAACTGGCTGCAGTTAGATCACCGCGTTCTCGACCATGATTTGCCCAAGAAGCCAGGCCCAGCAGTTTTGCATTTTGCTGTCAGGTAGGTGTGCAGCAACGTATCCGACGTCCTTTTGCTTTTGTTTTAGTGGGATTATCTTTTAGAGACAAACAAGAGGCCTATCGAAACATCCTATGGGAGGAGTTCTTTATAGCCTTGGCCTGGGGACCAAGTTACCGTAGATACTGTGTAGGGCTGTTTTCTTTGACGATAAAGGATAAAATCACCTTCCTTAATTTCTCAAGCCTCTAAGATCAATTTAAGGCAGAAAAACATGAGTGATGTATTTTAATATATAAGCCTGTTTCTTAATATGCTTTCCGGTTCCCTCTGATTTAAAACATGGCAAACAATTGCTGTTACGTTTTTTATTAGAATAATGTTTTCTAGAGACTTGAAAATAATTGAAATTTATACAGTTTCACGCTTTCATTGGGATGGGAGACGAAGCACATGCAAATGCTTGTGGAAAGAATTATCTTAACAGTTGAGAGATCAGAATTCGGTTTGCATGCAGAGAGACTACTGAAAACAATTCCTGGGACCCCTGACTTGTTCTCTGAGCTCCGTGAGGGCACGTGCCTTAGCCATGTCCTGAAGAGAATGCGTTTAACCAAGCCAGTGGTTTTGCAAAGCCAGCTTATCACAGGAATGTTTAGCGTGAACTGTTGCCCCCTAGAGTAAGTAGAACCCTGGGAGAAGCTGACACCCATGTGTGACCCTCTCCTTAGCCCATGGAGTACACAGAACATTGCCAGTTGAGAGGAAAGCCCCTTCCTCCTAAGCTCTGGCACTCTCTGCTCGATAAGAATTTCATTTCCTAGGCTGGGCATGGTGGCGCATGCCTGTAATCCCAGCACTCCGGAGGCTGAGGCAGGAGAATCGCTGTGAGTTCGAGACCAGCCTGGGCTACGTATAGTGAGTTCCAGGTCAGTCTCAACTACATAGTGAGACCTGGTCTCAAAAAAACCAAAAACAAACAAAAAATCAATTTCATTTTCTGGCCTACAGCCAAATATGATTTTAAAAAATTAACTTAGGTGGTAGCTTTCTCACCAATGTAGTTTATTTTCATAAACCTATATCAGCATAAGAATGGCCCAGTATTCTGAGATCATGTTTTCTATCATGATGGTAGAAGATTTCTTCTGTTTTCTATATGACCTGGTAAATAATTTTTTTTTTCTTTTTGGTTTTTTTTGAGACAGGGCCTCACTAAGTAGTGCAGACTGGCCTCAAATTTGAGGTGATCCTCCTGCCTCAGCCTCCCACCCAGTACCTTGATTGCTGGTATTACAGGTGTGTACACCATGCCTGGCTCATTTTTCTTTAATCTAGTCTGCTTTATGAAATCTGAAAGGGTGAGAATAATATGTCCTCATATTTTTTTAAAAAAATCTATGAATTGATGATCATTATAGTCACTCTTTCTTATTCAGCAAATAAAGTATTGACAATAATCTCCAATTTCAATTTTTTTTTTTTCCTACCAGAAATCTTGTTTTTTTTTTCTTTTCTTTTCTTTCATGGTGCTAAGGATCAAACCCATGGCCCCACACACATTAGACTTGGCTGAGCCACACGCTACACCCCCGGCCCTCCGAAGTCAGAGTTTTAAAACCCTGGAAGGAAGACACATAAGTGATGATTTGTGTGTGAACAAATCATCAATATGAAAAAGTGCCCTGTAATCATAAAGGAAAAAATCAGCGTTTCCTGAAAAAAATGTGACATTAATGCTTTGCTCTTTGGAAATGGAGAAAAATAGCCACCAGCAAGTGAGAAAGTTACATATTCATTATCAATCAGCAGTCAGAGAACCAAAAAGTGTGTTTTATGTAGGGAAAACACTTCCGCATAAACAAAATGGTTTTTTCCCACAATGCATTGCATTATTGCCTTAAACCTTTCAAACTATGTGAATGTGCAAAGTAAAAAGTAAAAAAATACTCTTCACAAGCCCCGGATGGCCACTTTCCACTCTAATCTTTTCCCATCTATTTCTTGACATGACAATGGTGGCTCATGTCTGTAATCCTGGCACTTGGGAGGATGAGGTAGCAGGATTGCGAATTCCAGCCCAGCCTAGGCAACGCAGGAAGACCTCTTCTCAAAATGTGAAGGGGGACTAGGTGTATAACTCAGGGTGAAAGTCTTGGGTTCAATCCCTGGTACCTCAATAACAACAGAAACAACAGCAACAATAATATATTTCTCCTCACTTCTATAATTCAGCTCCCCAGTCTCCTACTCAGCACTCAGGCTATTTCAAATTATTTATATTCAAGTTAGTCCTTAGGGCCGGGATTTGGCTCAGTGGTCCCGCTGCCTGCTTCCAAGGGCATAGGGCCAGAGTTCGAACCCCGGTACCGAAAAAAAACAACGCACAACCATAAAGTTGGTCCTTGTACTTTTGTATTCGTGCATATTTTCATTAGTGGTACGAGTCAGTGAAAGCATATGTCCTTGGAGAGTCTCACCAGTACTGTTTATTTAGTAGCCAGAGCTGTGTACTGGTTCTTTGCTAGCTGTTATCTGTTCTCTCTTGGGTCTGAAAACACCAGAGGAGAAAAGCCTTTACTCCTTCCTGGTCAGTCATTCCTAAGGCTGCTCTATCTTTGCCAGCAGGTTCCTGGGATTCCAGAGTGGCCTGCCGCTGGGGCAGGGGCCTCCACCCTACCTTAGTGTTATCTGGAGAGTGTCCAATAATCAGTTGGCTTTACAGAGTACTTTCCCCTAACTACTTGCATGTTTGAAATGCTTATCAAGGTTTTAATTATTCACTTAATTCATCCTCCCAACAGGCTAGTGAGATCATTATAGTCTTTGTTATTATTCCAATTAATTAATTGGTGCTACTCCATTTAAATTAATGATAAAGCAAAACCACACACCAAAGAACTGACAGAGGTCACTGAGAGGAACAGAGCTCTAGGCAGGGTGAATGGGTGAGGTTATCACAGGGCCCTGTGAAGTCAGGCGCCTCCCATTAGTAGAAAACAGAATTGGTTGTGTTTCTATTCCAGGAGACATTGCCAGCTACCCTCTCTGAGTTGTCTGCGAAATAACAACAAAATGTGTGATTCTGCTCTCTTCGGATGTCTGATCATCATAAGAGTCTCTGAAGTGCAGGGACCTCTCTTAAGATCAGGCCACCCTCTCCTCCTGTCTCAGGAGCCCCTCAGCCACCAACACTGCAGAGTGTGGTCACCAAGTAGTTAAGACACAGCAAAGGTTTCCCTCCTGGGGTCGCGTGTCTCGCAGGGACCTGCATCATTGCTGTTTTAATGCAAACATTTACCAATATCCCTATGCCAACCGCGCAGATAGGGCCAATAAGTTATTGTGCTTTGACAGGGAACAGGGAATCACTTTAATGAAAACAATTCAACGAAAAAGTGCTTTGCATTACATTTCAGAGTTTTTCCAGGAGAGTCTGGGACTTATCCAAATCATCTTGGGAAAGTTTTGAAATTATACAATGACTCTCCTTCAGCCCCAAATCCCCCGACTTGTTCTTATTCCTGACCCAGATCTTGCTACAGTGTGCCGTGGGGCAGGAGTGCGTTGCCAAGACAGCTCTCCACCCGTCTGTCCCCTTATACATCGCTGCTTCGGTATGTCACTGTTATCGGGTGTTGTCATGGCTCTGGCTCTCGGGCTCTTGGGTGACAAGATGTGTTATTTCTGCAAAAAGAAGATAGTGAACAGAAGTCGTCAGATAAATGTGGAGAGATACTTGCGCTGTGGGGAGAAGTTCAAGTTATCACAGTAGGGTTTTATTTTTCAGTCGGTGTGTTTCACAAATACATATCGGTAAGAGAGTGTCGGGAGGCATCACACCAAGCTGTAAAGAGTCAGATCTTCCTTGCTTGTTTTATTGACTGGCTACAGTGTGTTCCATGCTGTTTCAGCTCTAGGAAGGGCAACAGCACGCAAGACTGATGGGCACGTGGATTCCCGGTACTTCTAGTTTGTTCAGTCACCTGCTAAGTAGTCCCTGGGTTCCTACCATGTGTCAGGCCCAGTGCTACACAGATGCTGGGGGTGCAGCAGTGGCCGAAGAGAATGACACCGTCCTGCTGTTGCTGTTGCCCCGTGGGAGGAGGCCGCTTCTCAAAAGGTTGTCGCACACAGTCTATGAAGTTAGCCACTCCTCAAGGGGTCTCCAGCCTCCGATTGGGAGAAAGCAGAGCGGGTGGAATTCTGAGGGGATCATTAGGGAAGAGGAGTCGGAATGCCGATGAAACCAGGCCTGTCATTTAATAGAATGGGCCAAATCAACTTCTCAAGAAGCTGGCACTGAGCAGGTAGGGGCTGAGGCAGGAAGGACAGCCCTCTGGGAGGTTCACACCAGGCAGGGACCAGCAGGTGTGTGAGCTCTGTGGTGGGAGCATGCCTGGTGCTCACCAACCCTAGGAAGGAGTGTTCGGTGCGTCAGAGAGTCGTCCTCTGATTTCTGTTTTAAACACCCTGGCTCAGCATTGAGAATAGAGCAGGAATCATGGGGGACGCCGTGGGGCTAATTAGGAAGCTGTTTTGTGGGTCCCTGCAGGAAATAACTGGGGTGGACGAGACCACCACGTTCCATAGTCACTGGAGGTGGGGAATGTGGTCTCGGGCAGGTCCGTTGTGAGTATTCAAGAGAGAGAAGGGGACACAAAATGACTGCAAACCTTATGTAAACGAAGTTGTAAGGTTTATGCACAAGAAAAATACTATCCAGTTTTGCTCTCAAAAAGTTTTCTCACAGCCACATGTGCTGGCTCACATCTGTAATCTCAGCACTCTGGGAGGCTGAGGCAGAAGGATTGCAAGCTCAAACTCAGCCTGGACAACTTAGAAACTTAGCAAGAACCTGTCTCAAAATAAAAATAAATAAGTATAAAGGGGTGAGGATAGAGTGGATGTGAAAGCTTTGTGTTCAATCTCTAGTACGGCAAAAAAAAAAAAAAAAAAATT
>NW_022900940.1:3451912-3460022 GCF_012274545.1 Fukomys damarensis | reverse complement strand
AAAAAAAAAAAAAAAAAAAAATTGTAGCACAAACCCTGTGACCGGTTCTGGGCTACATAGTTGACACGTGTTGTCTCATTTACTCCTACGCTAACACTGAGGTCCTGCAGATGTGAGCACAGCATCTCTGGTTTATGCCCCCACCATGTAGGGAGCAGCTTGGAAACAGTCTCAAAAAAAAAAAAAAAAAAAAAAAAAACAGAAAGTGAGGCCCAAGCTTTCCCTTCCTTCATGATTTCTCATCAAACATGTGCCTTTTCTCTGGTTCCAGGCTCCCAGATCCATGCTAAATATGTGTGGGCAACCTGTATGTGTATGGATGCGCAGCAATTTGTTTCTGTGCTTTCATTTATTTTCCCAGCTCTCCATTTCCTCGTGAGTCCAAACTCCCCCAGTTCCTGGGGACTTCTGTGGGCCGGGGGTTGTTATCTCGCAGCTATAAATTATCTTCCTGGAACACATGGGCCGTCTGGGTAATGCAGCCCAGATGTGAGCATGTGAAAAGCTTGACAGTGATCGGGCAGGCTTTTAAATCCGAGTGCAGGGACTTGGCCTAATCTTGCTGGAAACCTCCCTCTCCCTTGGGGGAGGGCAGAGGGCCACGCAGGCTGGTACCACCCAGCTCCTGCCACCCCAGATTTGGGTTGGCGCCTGCCATCCCTTACTCTTTTGCGTAGCTCTGCTCCCCCCACCCTTTCCTGGTGGTCTTTCTTTCCCTTCTCCCTGCTCCTCCCTCACTTTCCGGGGCACTTTTCCCAGGCCCTGTGATTTTAAGAGCCGTCTGTGGTGCTGCAAACTGAGAGAACTCTCCCTCTTGGTGGAAAATTCCAGTACGAAGCAAGGGAGAAGACCGCTACCTTTGTCAGAGTTGCTGAAAATCAGGAGCCTCTGAAGGGCAGCCGTTGACCTGGCTTGGGAATATTAGCTTTTTTTTTTTTTTTTTTTCCTGTACTGGGAATTGAACCTTGGACCTTCACAGTGAGCTATGTACATTCCCAGCACATATTTTTGAGATGGGGTCTTGCTAAGTCGCTACATTGCCCAGGCTGGGCTTGAAATTGTGATCCTTTTGCCTCAGCCCACAGAGTACTCGGATTACAGCCCCTGCCACCAGTCCAGGCTGGAGCACTCGGCCTTTAGACAGAGTTTAACCCAAAGCAACATCATGTCTACAGCACACGAGACCCCTCATCTTTCCACCAGATACTTTTTTTGTTTTAAGTGAGCCAAATGTGTACAAGACACGGAGACAGATTCGGTGATGTGAAAGATGCCCCTGATATATTCTGAGTGAAAGAAGTGGACCATGTTTTACACTACGTAAACGTAGGTGCAAATGATAGCACTTGTGTAAATCAGTTGTACAGATAGAAAAATGTGTCAGGTGTTGGCAGACGTTAGTCTCCTAGTAGAATGATTGCAGTATTTATTTTGTTTCTTTTGACTTGGCTTTTTCCCTTCAGTAAACACATTGAGTAAATCTTTTTAATGCAATACGAAGAGTAATTTTTTAAAAAAAGAGAGGGAGATAGAGCGTTTGTGACTAGAGTGCCATGCGTTACTTTAAAGCTCTCGGAGAGTACGTGATTTACAATAACAAGAGGACAGGAAGGGGTCATCTTTCCAGGGAGAAATGTGATTTAAAGGCCCAGAGAAATAATAGATCCCTCCTGTCCAGGTTCAGCAGAGATTCCTTGAGGGGGTGTGCGAGTCACCCTGAGCTCTCTGCCCTCCCATCACCTCCCATCTGGATAGAAGAGATTCCGGAGCCCGGATGTAACTGGTAGTCACCTCAGTATCACACCCCCCCCATGGCCTGCTCTTTCCAGGCAGTTGGTGAGTGGCTGTGCACATCTTATCTCCTCTGAGAGCTCAAGAAGGACACAGAATCCTTCAAAACTCACCCCCAATCCTGACTCTAGTTTCTATGAGATTATAATCCTCAATGTACTCCTTGATCAAATATCAGAAATTGTAGGAATCTGCTTGCCCTCCTCTCTGACTGTTAGGTCCTGTCTTTTGGTGGGTGTGCCAAGTACTTCTCAGCGTACGTGCGTGCGTGCGTGCATGTGTGTGTGTGTGTGGCTAAGGTCAGTGCGGATGCCAGTCTCAGAGAGACCTGAAAGAATTAGTGTTATGAAGGGTAGAAGAAGCTATAGAGCAGAAACTTAAAAGCTTGGCCCCTAGCGCAGGATTTCTCCGCTGGAATAGTCCTGACATTTTGGGCCAGACCCTTCTTGTGGTGGGGAGTGAATGTGTGCTGTAGGATGCTAGGTAGGATCCCTTGTGCCCGCTCACTGATGCCAGTGACACTGCCCCCGGTGTGACAATCACAGCACATCTGCAACACTGCCGAGTCCCCCACCCAGCTGCTGAGAGCATCCACATCACTCCGCCTGGGTCCGTCATCCCGTCTTCTACCGTGTGGCCGAGTGGCTTTTGGCACCCCCTGGGACCTGTTTGCTCTCCGGTAGAAACAGAGCTGTGGATGGTGCCTCTCTAACGGGGTCTGGGGTAGAGGATCACTGTGCCAACACAGAATGGAGAATCGATCCGGATTAACTGTGTGTGTGTTATTTAGAAGGCAGTTTGCCTCCGCCACCTGCTCCATGGGTGGCGAGCGTCCCTCCCTGTGATGTGCAGCCCTTCAGTGCCGAAGCTCAGGGACTGTCGGGCTTGGGTCTGACCATTCACCTGCACCCTGGCTGCCAGGTCTCATAGTTTACCTCCCTTATTCACCATGCCCAGCTGTTTCCTCCCCGTGGAACTCTCCACCCCTGCCTGCCCTCCACACTCCCCTCAGAGCATCAGCTCTGCTCTCCTCCTGGAGGACAGGAGCGGGCAGTCTTGATGAGGTGAGCACTTGGAACTCACAGGACCAGGACCCTTCAGGAGGACTGGGAAGGAAGGAAGGCTCCCAGCAAGGCCGTCACCAGTCTGAGCCTTCAGCCTTTCTGGAGAATGCAGAGCAGTGCGGCGGAGGCCTTTGCAGGAGGGGAGCAGGAAGGCAGGCTCAGACAGGCTATCTGGAGCCCCTCTCTGGCTCTCCTGCCTTGTCTGGAAATTCGGAAAGGAGGAAGAGCATTCCTGGGAGGGGAGCACCTAATAATTACAAATGGTGCTTCTCTTGGGATTTCTCCAAGCCTACTCCCCTCCCAGAGATGAAAAGGAACACACTGGATGCCATAATAGCTTGGCGAAAGTGAAATGCAACTAAATTACCTTGCAGCCATCAGCATAAATTATAAAGTGAGACTGTGACTCCGAGCAGGGTCATTAGCAGCGGTAAACAGAGCTCTCCCAGCTCAGAATGTGGATTGGGATCCGATAGGAATCAGCAGCTGCCCTGAGTTCTTAAAATTACCCCACCGTGGCTGTGGAAACCTAGCAGGGAGGAGCTTTCATGCAGCCTTCTTGCCAGTCACATACGCAGCATTGTTCAGAATGCAAAACAGTTGAGCAGTTTTTGCCCAATTCGGGTTTTGATTGTTATCACTCAGATACAGCAAAAGCCCTAGAAAACAAAGAAAATCTGCTTAACTGGGGCGGGGGGAGTCCAAACTGGTCAAAAGATGGCTTTTGCCGTATTTCCCCATTCTAAAACAACCATTTCTGCAGCACGTGCCCCCTTGAGAGAGAATTTAGGAAAGATGCCGGTTGTTACTGATAGTTGGAGAGATATTCCTGAGTCAGTGCCTGTTATAGTCCAATCAGTAACATACTAATGAGCCATGGATCCCTGCCACTCACTGGCTGCTGAACGGTGTGCCACCGAATATTGTCCACACAAGTGAAACAGCCCTGTTCTGGTCTGGGGACCGGAGAGGTTAGAGAGGCACCGAGAGCCAAGCAGCTGGCCAAGCTCTCGAGACGGAGCAGGGTTGGGGCTTAGCTCTGGAGTCTACTGAATGAAATTGTTGGTCACCCAGATGTAAGTGACTTCAAATGATAACCCACCCGGGCACCCGCAGGACTCTGCTTGTTGACACCTGCGTCTTGTCATTCAGCTGACAGGCCTGCTCCCCTCCGAGCCTGGAGATTGTCTTGGTCGTGTCTTTGGGAAGTGATCTTCTGTCATCACTGATCAGTGGTTAGGAGAACCATCGGGAAAGGAAGAAGGTGACAAGGGTAGGAGCTCAAAGAGTGAGATAAAACATCCCACACAGTTTCTAAGAGATTATCTTTTGTTTGGTACCGAGGATCGAACTCGGGTCCTCGCATTTATGAGGCAGGCAGCGGCACCACTGGGCTCAATCCACTGCTGGAGTTTTGTCTTCAAAGCCTGTGCCTATTCAGAAAGGCTGGGTTCATTCTAAATGTGTTTGGTTGGGGTTTTTTTTGAGGTTTTTGTTTTGTGTTGTTTTGCTGGTGCTAGAATTTAAACTCAGGGCCTTCACACTGAGCTATATCCGCAGAGCTTGCTTTATTTTTTTATTTTGAGACAAGGTCTCATCAAATCTCTGTGTTGAGGCTGGGATTGAATTTGTGTTCCTCCTGCCTCAGCCTCCCAGAGTGCTGGAATTACAGGTGCATGCCACGATATTGTGAAGCTCGAATTTAACCCTGGGGATCCGCTCTACAAAATCTTAGTGAACTCATTCGCAGTAAGCTTATGGAGAAGAAATGATATCTTTGGCCAAGAGGGCTGGAACAGTCTTTATTTTGTGTGGCTGGGTTAAACTGTTCCCTTTGCCTGAGACACCCTAGGTTTGTTTTCCGTTCACGGCTCATGCTGACAGGTGTGCTGGAGAAGACACTGCCGAGGCCCTGTGTCCTTTCCATACCCTCCACTCGCTCTGTAACATGACGTCGGTCCAGGGACCGACTAAGGGCAGAGCTGGGCTGAGGAGTCAGAGCACAGTAACCGGACACCTCAGTGGTAGCCGGCACCAGGGCAGGTCATCGGAGCAGAGGCAAAATTAGATAGGGACCTGTCTACTGGAACTAGGATAGAGGCAGGGACCTCGACTTCAGAAACGAGGGGCCCCTGTGTCCGGGATGAAGGTATCTGTTCAGAGTTAGACGGGCCATGAATTGCACTGGTCACCCAGAGACCTGTGTGGGTTCCTCAGTCCTCACAGACCGAGTCTGGCTGGCATACCCTCTGCCCAGATTGTCCTTCCTTCCCCGCCCGGTGGACTCATGCATTCTTTACGACTGTTCAGTTGTCACTCTCCTGTGTCACACTCCGCTGGTTCCATCTTGGCCACGTTCGCCTCCTTGGTTCCTAGGCTGTGTCAATCACGTGGCTTTCGTGGGCCCCCAGCACCATGCAGGTGTCTGTTTCGTGTGACTGTCACTTCCGGAGGGCGTTATGTCAGGGCTGGCTTGCAGTATGACCTTAAAGGTCAGAGAGTCCTCTCTGAGTCTTGCCTGCACTGCTTTGTAGCTGGAGAAAGTGACTTCACATCTGCTTACCCAGCTTCTCATCTGTGCAGTGGGCTCACACTTCACTTTCTTCTGTTTTACTTGGGGTTGAAAGAAATGACAGAGAACACTTTGTTTTGCCCCTCACGCAAGAGGCTCTCTCTTAATTTGGTTCTTTGGTTGCAGCAACAGACATGAGTTACAGCAAACATTTTTATACATGTAAGCGAAGGAAAACCAAACCGAGGATACCTTGAAAAGTCAGGAATCAGAGCTTCAGAGATTCTTCTCTTTCTTTCCTTTTGGGGGGTGGGTGTTGTTATTCTGAGACAGGGTCTCATTATCCAGTCTTGTATTCCTTCTTGGCCTGGACTTTGCTCAGTAGCCCAGGCCTACCCTGGAATTTTCCATCCTTCTGTCCGAGCCTCCCGAGTGCTGGGATTATAGGTGCACACCACCACGCCCTGGCTGAATCAGGGCTTCTGAGGGCATCCAGAGAGCAGAAAGGGCACAATTTCATTCAGGTGTTGCTGGCAGAGCAGATAGGTGCTTTAATCTTCGGGTCGGTCCTGACCACTGTAGGAACTGTCTGGCCCGGCTTAGCCACACGCCCACACTGGGGAGGAGAAGGGGTTCTCACCGAGGGAAGGGTGGTGTGCTTGTTGTCCCTGCCAGGTGGACCCTGTCAACTTTGTTAGCATGAAAATCCACTGAGCTTATGGTTTCAGCGTGATCCCTATCTGTCAGTGATTGGAATAATCAACAGTGAAGTCACGCCAGAAGCACAGCAATGGCTACATTGTGCTGCAACCGTTTATACATCTTCATCCCTTTATTACTTATGATCTTTGAGGGAGAGCGAGAGCCCTTGTCTTCTATGTCTTTGCACGAAAATAGCATGGCGTAGTTGAACATCTTTACAGATCATAATTTCAGTTGCCTTCTCTGCAAATAAATCTGAACATCTGTGTTAGACTTAGCTTCTCTGATCCTCTGTTCTTCAACTGAAAAAAAATAAAGATTAAACAAGGTAGAGAGTTCTTGTACAGTGTTCAGCTCATAGATGGCTCTTGATAAATGGTTGCTGTTATCACTTCCAAAATTGTCATCATTATTATTGGTTCCCCAGCACCTTCTCAAGCTCTGGTACCTACTAGGTATTCAGTGTTTGATAAATGAATCATTTATAATCATATATATATATATATATGCTTAATTTTAATTGATTGTTCTGTTGACATTGGCTATACTTTATTTACTGGTGTACTGTCCAAAATTATTCTTTGTAAATAGCAAGTATTCATTAAAGATCGGGTGGAGGGATAAAGGAAAAAAGGAGGAAAGAGCGAATCTTAGAGTAGAAAATCCTGCGTTTCTGTTGGATGGCACTCAGCAGCACAGCATTCACTGTATTTTTTTTTTTTAATCACATCTTGTGTGTTACTTACTTTTCTCTCATTGCTAAGACAAAGCACTCAACATCCAAAGTTAAGCAGGGAAAGGTTTATTTGGTTTAAGTCCATAGAGCTTTCAGTCCATAACTGGCTGGCTTCAAGGCAGAGTGGTAGAGGGGCAACAGCTCATGGCAGCAGAAGCAACAAGAGAGACCTTAACAGTGTCTTCCTGCCCCTTTTACCTTATCTAGGCTACTTAGGGCCGGTAACACACCCTTAATCCCAGAGCCCTCAAGCCTAGCATTGCACCAGGAATCAATCACCCACTCTGGATTCAGCGGCCTTTGAGAAAGCCCCACCTGAGACCTCATGGGGCTTTGCGGGGCCCATCTAGACACAGCCATAACACCTGGCGAAAGGACTTCGCGCACCAAAGAGGACTCCAGCACTGCTGCAGAAATCGGCAAGACTGACAGGATAAGAGTATTTGAAGCCAGGGGGAATATTTGGAGAGGGATTCGTGCCGGTGTGTCATGTTTTACTGTAATGTGGACCCACATCGCGATCTAGCCCTGTTCTGTAGGCAGATCTCTAAACTCCATGGCTGCACCTGTGAAAAGAGAGCAATGCCAGGTATGTCCGGCCCAAAATGGTTGTAATAATTAAGTGAAAGGACACACAGGAAGCATTTAACATCTTGCCTAGGCTGGGCGCAGTGGTGTATGCCTGTAATCCCAGCCCTCGGGAGGCTGAGGCAGAAGGATCGCCGTGAGTTCGAGGCCAGCCTGGGTTAGTTCCAGGTCAGCCTCAACTACATAGTGAGACCCTGTCTCAAAAACCAAAAAACAAAACAAAACAAAACAAAATAACATCTTGCCCAGCACACAAGTGCAAGCCCAGTAAATGTTAGCTGCACTTCTTAGAGATAAGGATTAAAAGTACAAGGGATGCCGGGCCTAGAGGGCCATGCATGAGGCAGGATTCCACGTTAGAACCCAGTCTGAGCAACCTAGTGAGTCCCTGTCTCAAAAACAGAAAGTACAAAGGGCTGGGGATGAGGCTTAGCTGAAAGCCCTGGCTTCAATTTCCAGTACTGAAAACACATAAACAAGCAAAATGAAGTGCGGGGGCTGAAGCAGGAAATGACCCTAGCACCTAATTGAGCTGGGAGTGTCTGAGGTGCAGGGAAACTGAGGCAGGGGATCATCTCAGCCCCGCACAGCAGCCAGCCTCTGGTCCTAGCTCTGGCATCCGGTCAGAGGGCTTGACTTCCTCTGCTTTGGGTCTCTCAGCTCCTGCCCTTTGCTTCTCTCTCCCCCTTCTCTCCCCTCTCCCTCTCCCCGTCCTCC
>NW_022900940.1:3449511-3451487 GCF_012274545.1 Fukomys damarensis | reverse complement strand
CCCTCTCTTCCCCTCCCCTTTCCCTCTCTCCTTCTCTCCCTCTCTCCTCCTTCCCCTCCCCTTTCCCCTCCCCCCCTTCCTGACTTATGGTCAGTGCCTCTCTCTGCTTCCTCTGAGTCCCTCTTGACCAGTCCTTCAGGCTCTCTGACAGCACGGGTGACTGGTTTGTCTCTTCACTGTGCAGGTAAGAAGCATTTGCTGGGGAGCATTTTCGCCCCCTCATCACCTTACCACGGGCTCCTTTGAGTCAGGTGACTGTCCTCGGCCCTGCTAGTCAGGCTCAGAGTAGAACAAACTAAACTGATGGATAATAAATACCCAGATCATGGCACATGCTCTCCCAGTGAAACCCAAAGTATAAATGTTTAGATGCTGTCCCAAGAAAAGATGCTGTTTATCTACAGTATCTGTCCCATCTGCCTTTCTTTATATTTGCCAGGATCTTGTGTCCTCCTGACTTGACTGCAGTTCAAATTCCATCCCATCCTTTAGGCTTTTTTAACCAAATGTAAGGTTTACCGAGCCTCACTAGTTGAAATTGGCTAAATTTCTATGTGTGCCAGGCAATGTACTGGGCACATTGTTTATAATTCATTTGAATTGTGTAAGAGCCTTCCTTCTCGGTAAAAACGATTACCTCCATTTTATTACAAGGGATCTTAGCGTACGTAACTTTCCCCATGACACAAGGCTCTGAATTCTTGGGCTAAGAAGATTTTTATTAGCAATCATCAGTGTATTTTTGAGCAGTTTACATTACATTGTTTAAATTAATCTTCCCAGAATCCTGTGAGGCAGTATAATCCTCACAGTCATCTTAGAAAAGGCACAAGCCAGGCCTGATGGTGTGTGCCTGTAATCCCACTGCTTGGGGAGGCTGATGCAGGAGGATCATCAAATCAAGCCCAGCCCAAGCAATTTAGCAATTTAGTGAGGCTCTGTCTCAAGATACAAAAAATTAAAAGGTGCTAGGGGTGAAACTCAGTGGGGAGGCCTTGGGTTCAATCCCAAGTGCTGAAAAGAAAGATGAGAGAGACAGAGGGAGAGGGAGAGGGGAAGGCAGGCAGCTGGGCACAAGAAACTAAGTCACTTTCCCCAGCCACACATCTAATAAATGGTAGAGGAGAGATTCCATATCGTAGATCTTTCTGATTCTCCTCATTTCCTCCTCTGCTTTTATACCTCAAAATCTGACTGGCTTCATCTCACTCGTTAGTGAGATAACCCCTGGTCTATAAAAATATAAAGGATTTATTGTCCTTCTCTTGATGATTCCTCATTATGGGGAGGCATTTTTCAGATGCTTTTACCATTTTAGTGATAGAATCTTTCACAGCCTTTCCATTATTTATGGCACTAGGAATGGGACCAGGGCCTTGGGCACACTAGGCAAGTGCTCTACCACTGAGCTCTATCCCTGTCTCCTTCTGCAGTCGTTTTTTTTTTGGCTGTATTTGTGCATCAGATGTTTCATTACTGCTGAACAATAACAAACCCACGCGGAACGCATTCCAGGCCCTTATGGTTTTACAGCGCGAAGGATGTGTTTTTCTCTGCCACTCTAGCCCTAGTTTGTCTTGGCCGGCACCACTGGGAGCTGGAGTTCTCCGGGTGAACCTAAGTTTGAGCCGCGGGGCTCCTGTGTTGTGCATGAATTATTCATCAAGCTGGGACCCAAGACTGTGGAGCAGCTGTGGGCCTCGGCCTGCTCACTCACCGCCCAGTGCCCGCCCAGGACCTTGTTAAAGTCTCAGCCTCCTCCACCCCTCCTCTGGCCTTCGTGAAGCTGGGAAAGGGGAAGGGGGACTTGCAGCCCTTGGCCTCCCGGAGAGAATTAGCAAACTTGGAGAAGGGAGAAGGGGCACGGGACGGAGGCCCAGAATAGCCTGATTTGCATGAGAAAAGAGCAAGATTGAAGGCTGCAAGAGCTTGGCTTCTAGCCAAGGGGAACCCCTGGAGGGAGGGGGGGGTGCGGG
>NW_022900940.1:3392378-3449412 GCF_012274545.1 Fukomys damarensis | reverse complement strand
GTGTGTGTGTGTGTGTGTGTGTGTGTGTGTGTGTGTGTGTGTGTGTGTGTGAAACTCCCCAGGGAGGAGATGTGGGCCCCAGGTCTGAGAAACCACTGAGCCACTGTCTGGCCTGTACGTTGTCATTTTGTGTGAGCTCAGCCTGCTTACCTTTCCCGTCTCACCTCACCTACACTTGTTCTAAAGCCCTCGGAGGCATTAGAAGCTCGCAGGACCTTTGTCACGGAATGAGTAGCACAGATAAGTGAGGGTCAGCAGCTGGGCGCGTTTTAATTTGCCCTTTAACTCACCTCCCAACACACAGATGCCTTCCCTATGAGCCTGTATCTGCAGGTTTGCGCTCACACATTTATGTCCGTGATGTTCATAAGGGAAAAACAAAAGCCTGCTCGTCAAATTTCTCTCTTGTTTGGGGGGAACAGCAAGTGAGGAAATGAATTCGTGCCAACAGAAGGAAAGAAATAGGAAGAAACAAACCCCTGTACTGTTTTTCAGGTTTTACATCGAAAGCATATCATTTCTAAAGGAGAAAACCACGGTGGAGCTGTTTTTCCTGAATGCAAAGACCTGTGTGCACAAGGTAAGGGGTCCCTGTCCCGTTCGTTCAGTGCCTGCCCTGCCCCCAGGACAGAAATTGCAGTGGCAAAGGGGCTGGCCTGTGTGCTCACATGCAATCCAGAAGGAGTCCACCGTCTCTCCCGCTGGTGGTTCCTACCCCAGCCACCTCCCCCGACCAATGGTAATTCTTGTCCAGTTCTGAGCGGTAAGGATGGCCTCCTCCGAGGCATAATGCTGGTACATGACGTGCCACCGGATCCCTACCTCCCACCAGGCTGATGATCTACACACAACCCAGGAAGATGCAGGATGGAGCAGATCAGGTCGGGCTCTGAATCTCTTAAGCCAGAAATCCTTTTCTAAATCAAGGCCTGCCTTCCATTTACTTGAATGCCAAGCCAGCCTTACTGAGACTCACACTGTGCCTTTCATCCCTGCACACCTGTGCCACCTTAGAGCCCGGAAAGTAGCTGCTCAGAGCTGCCTGCCTTCTGCGTGGTATCTCAGGTCTCTGTTGGGAGGGACCAGTATTGTTTTGTGTTACCAGGCTTTACTTCTATCCACTCTATCAGGGCAGATTAGTAAAGATCAATTAACACGCCGTGCTAGATTATTACAACTCTGGCAAACTGTCACAAAAGTTTATATTTATTTGTTTGTATGTTTGTTTATTGTGGTACTGGGAATTAAATCCAGAGTCTTTGTGCCAAGCTACATTCTCAGCACCGCGCCCTCTTCTTTCTTTCCTCCTCCTTTTTGAGTCTCGCTAAATTGCTAGGCAGGATTTGAACTCATGATCCTCCTGCCCCTGCCTCCCAGATGCTGGGACTACAGGCATGCGCCACCGTGCCACTCCCATAAAAACTTTTAAACATTGTCAGTCCTCTCATCACCTGGTAAGCTACCATCCCTTTAAAAGAATCCTCTCAAGCCATAGGCCAAAAGGTGTCCTTTAGAAGAGCCAACCTCCTCTCTGCTAGCTGTGGTGTCAGTGCCCGGGCTCAGCATTTCCTGTCCAGACCCCAGGCCTGCACGGTTGTCCATGGGCATCTCTCTGAATCTGAGGCTGACTGGCAGGATGGTCCCTGGCTTGGAAAGATAAGAGGGTGGGCTGGGGATTGGAGGACCTACATGACCCACATTCGTACTCTTCAGGCCCGTCGTTGTTAAAGGTAACCCCTTCTAGACACACAACTTTAATATTAAGACACTACAAGGATAGAGTTGATTCTGTTACATTTTAATAGCTCCATTGCAATGTACAGTAATTGACTGTACCAAAAGTGCAGTTTTCTGTTTTGACTTTTTCATACCCGTGAAACAAGTACCACATTCAAGATAATAAATATATTCAATAATCGAAGATGTGCTTTTTTCTCATAACGTATTAGGTTTCATTAGAGTTTCATATGCTTGGAATCACAGACCATTCTCTTTTTATGATATTTAAGTATAATTACTTTGAGATTCATCCATGTCGTGTGTTCAGTAGTCCATATTGCTGGGTGTATTCTGTCCACAGTCTTTCACCTGTTACGGGTATTTAGCACCTATTATCTTGGGGATTATTACAGATAGAGCTGCTCTGAACATTGATGTGCAAGTGTTTATATGGGCATGTTTGTTTTGTCTTTGTTTTTCTCTTAGGTAAATATCTGGGAGGGAAATGGGTAGATCACATGGAAGATAGATGTTTAGTTCTTTAAGGTACTGAGAAAACTGCTTTCTAAAGCAGTTATACTTTTAGGTTCTTACCAGCAGTGTATGAGAGTTCTAGTTCTTTTTTTTTATTTTTATTTTTTTGGTTTTTTGAGACAGGGTCTCACTATGTAGTGAGACTGACCTGGAACTCACTATGTAGCCCAGGCTGGTCTCGAACTCACAGGGATCCTCCTGCCTCAGCCTCCCGAGTGCTGGGATTACAGGCATGCGCCACCACACCCAGCAAGTTCTTTCACATCCCTGTCCCTTCATAAGACTCATCTTTTTCATTTTAGCCATCCTGCCGCGTAGAATGTATGTGCAGTTTCTCATCGTAGTTTTAATTTGCGTCTCCCTAACACTGATGATAAGCATCGTCCGTGGAGATGGCCTGAGGTTCAGTTTAAAGCTCACTTCTTGGCATAGGTGTATTGAGTTGTTCGATCGCCATCAGTTGAGAACGCTGTGCTTTCTCTACTGTGTTACGTGGCACCTCTGTCAAAAATCGATTGTCGGTACATGTGTTGGTTTGCATCAGAACTCCCTTTTCCGTTCCACTGATCTGTCAACGTTTATGCACATCACGCATCGTTTTGATTACTCTAGCTTTATAGTGGGTCTTGAAACCAGAATGGCTTCTGACTTTGTTCTTCTTCAACGGTTTTCTTGGCTACTCTTGTGTTCTGCGTTCCCGTATGAATCTGAGAGTCAGCCTGTCGATTTCTAAACACAGAACACGGTGGGCTTTTGAATAGCTGTGCCCTGAATGCGTAGACCAAGGCTGATGTGGAGAAAATGGACAGCCTAGTAGTACTGTCGTCAGGCCCCTGGACAGGGCAACAACTGCGCGGATTTAGGGGTCTTTCCATGTCCCTGGGCGGTGTTTTGTCCCTAAGTGTTGTCCCTCATGCGACCCAATTGTCAGTTGCATCTTTTGCTTTCAGGTTTTGAATGTTTACTGCTAGTGTATGGAAATACAGTTCATTTTGTGTTTCAACTGTATATTCTACAACCTTCTTAAACTCACTGCTTCTAATAGCTTTTTTGGTCGATTTCTTCAGATTTTTTTAAGAAATGACTAATAATTGACTAATAAAGTTAGCTTTTCTTTCTTCTTTTCAGTCTGCATGCTGTTTATTTGCTCCTTCGGTTGTTCATTTGTTCATGCATCCATTGACTCATTTTTCCCACTCATTTTTACCAGCTAGAATCTCACTAACTCTGAGGCTGAGCGTTTGTTTTCATTTACATCAAAATATCTTCAAGTGTCCTTTTTGATTTGTCTTCATCTGTTGTTACTTCGAAGGGTGTAGTTGGATTTTCAAATGTTTAGGTGTTTTGGAGACCTTTCTGTTATTTATTTTTAATTTACTTGTGTTACGACCAGAGAACACACTCTGTATGAACTGAAGCCTTTTTAAATCCACCAAGAGTTGTTCTGTGGCCTGAAATGTCCTCCACCTTTGCGTATGGCCTGTGTACACTTCAGAAGAAAGTGTATTCTGCTGCCCTTGGTCAAACGCTCCAGAAATGTCAATTAGGCACACTTAGTTATTGTTTTTCAGGTCTGCAGTCTTGCAGATTGCCAGCTAGTTGTACCAGTTATTGATAGAAGGGCTTAATGGCCTCTATTAATGTGGAATTTTTCTATTCCTCTTTGGAGTTTCATCAGCATTTGCCTCATTGGAAGATCTTGTTTTAGTACCGAAACATTTAGTGTTGCTGTCTTTCCTCTTAACTGACCCCGTTATTGCTGCAGGACTTTCATGTAGGAAGATGAGACACCAAGGCCTTTCTCCCAGGAAGTAGCTTTACTCAGGCCATACTAACTCAGCGGATTCCTACCCAAAGGCTGAGAGCCAAACATGATGTAGTTGCACACTTTTTCTGTGTCTCTGTCTCCCTTGTATGGGCACACACTAACATTGCACAATCTGGTTGGGTTGTACATTAACATTCTACAGTCTGGTTGGGTATGATTTACATTGCAGAATTACATCAGAACTATACATGGTACGCAGAGGCTGATATCGCTACATTGTGAAAAGTTCCCACACAGAAATATCCAAGGGGCTCCTACCACATTATCATAAAATCGTCCTTTTGTTTTGTTTTGCTTTTATCTTTTTGAGACAGGGTCTCACTATGTAGTTGAGACTGACCTGGAACTCACTATGTAGCCCATGCTGGTCTCGAACTCACAGCGATCCTCCTGCCTCAGCCTCCTGAGTTCTGGGATTACAGGCGTGTGCTACCACGCCTGGCTAAAATAATCTCTTTTTGAGACGGGTTCTTACTATGTGGGCTGGTGTTTAACTTACTGTGTTGCCTAGACTAGTCTCAAACTTGCTGTGATCCTCCTGCTTCAGCCTCCCAAGTGCTAAGATTATAGGCCTACACCACACCTGTCTTAAAATCATCCTCTATCTTGGTAATATTCTTTGTTCTGAAATCTTATTCATTGCATATTAAGAAAGCCACCTTCATGGGCCAGGGATTTAGCTCAGCGGTTCGGTGGCCTGCTTCACAAGCACAAGGACCCTTGTACCAAAAAAAAAAAAAAAGAAAGAAAAAGAAAGCCACCTTCAGTTTCTTTTGCTGGTGTTAGCATTTTCTTCCTATTTTTAAAGCTTTACTGTATTTCTATGTTGTCAAAGTATGCTTTATGTAGTTAAGCGGCATACAGTTACATCTTGATTTTTTAAAAATTCAAATTAATACCTCTGTCATTTAACTGGGGTTTTTACACTGTTTACACTTAATACTATTATTAGCACTAGTCGGTTTAACTGCAGCATCTTTTTGTTTTGTATTTGTCCTGTCTGTTATTTGTACTTTTTTTCCTTTTTCTTTTTTCTCCCTCCTTTTGGATTTATTGAGTATTTTCTGGTTTTATTTTACTTCCCTTGTTGGGATATTAGCTGTAACTCTGTTTTGCCATTTGTCTTTTGTTTTTTTGTTTTTTATTTTGTTTTTTGTTTTTGAGACAGGGTCTCACTGTATAGTTGAGACTGACTGGAACTCACTGTGTAGCCCAGGCTGGTCTCGAACTCACAGTGACCCTCCTGCCTCAGCCTCCCAAGTGCTGGGATTACAGTCGTGCACCACCACTCCCGGCTAGTTTTGCCATTTGGATGGGTGCTTTAAAGTATACTGCAGTTCTTGTGTTTAGAGGTCTTATTTGAATAATTTTTGCATTGCACATGTGACCACTTCTGAACACATGAAATGCAGTTAGAATTACTGTCTTAATAGGGTTGTCTGCTAATTCTAACATCTGTGTTAGTTCTGGGTGGTTTTGATTGATTTCTCTTTTTCTTTATTATGGGTCATGTTTTCCAGACTCTTTGAATGCCTGTTAACATTTGATTCTGTGCTAGATATTATTAATTTTATCTTTTTTTTTTTAATGCTAGGTAGTTTTAACATTCCCGTAAATATCCTCGATAATTGTTTTGGTATACAGTTTAGTTGCTTAGATACAATTTAACTTTCTTTCAGGTCTCTTTTGTTTGTTTGTTTGTTTGTTTGTAATGGTTTGTCAGGCTGGTCCAAAAGAGTGCTTGTTTGGCTAAGGAACCAGTTTCAGTTACCCCTCATTACTGAGGCAAAACTTGCCTGAGAGCTGTAGAATTGTGCGTCCTTCAGTCAGGTTAGGAATGGGTCCCTTCCCAGCCCCGCATGAGCACCAGGCACTCCTCCCTCCCGTCCCTCCAAATGGTTCCCTGTGTTGGGTTATCGTCATTACACAGAAGGTTCACTACCACACTAACTGCTCAAACGGATCCCTCTGCAGACCTTTAGGGTTCTCTCTGGACAGCGGTCCTTCCTCTGGCCCCCTTTTCTACACCGTCTGGTCATCTTGATCTCTAGTTCCTCAGCTCTTTCTCTTCACCTCAGGGAGCCTGCTGCACCCCCTCGTGTTTCCCTCTGTACTGGGCCAGTTATTGGTTCACATCCTGTATTATGGGCGTTCAGGCTTTTGAAAACTGTTGGTCTCTGTATTTTGTATGAGTTGGCTTGTGGGGGGGTTGGTTTTGTTGTTGTTGTTTTTGGTTAGAGAGTATTTTCAGTCCCTCTCGCTCCATCTGGACTGGAAGCAGTGTTCAAAGCCGAAATTTTGGTCAGTTTGTGCTGGTAAAATGCCCAAGCACCAAAGCTTTTACTATAGCCATCTCTTTTGAGATTTAGGCTTCCCGGGGAACGCCAAGGGCTGACTAATGAGTAGACATCGATAGAACAAACAGTATTTAGCGAGTCAGGAAAACATTCGTAAACCACAGCTGGCCATTCTCTGCTATGAGGAAGGCACAATTGCCTTCATGACGTTTCCCACTGCCCACTTGGCCATGGTCCAATAAAATAATCTCCCAGATTGCTTGTTTGCTCAGTTGCTAATGCAAAGAAAGTTAGCATGTGGATTTTTAACTCATGCTATTTCTCTCATGGCTTTGTATGTGAAATCCTGTATTACGTTAAGCAGAACTCCTCGAAATCCTACTCTGTCTTATAAAGAAATGTGAGTTGCTGAGAGCGCCTTTCTAAACAGGAGTGTGTCGTGAACTGTCAGAGAGGTTAGAACTCTTACAAAGCATATTATTGTGGGGAATTATGCCATTCCTGAAATGATTTTTTAAAAAATTCAGTTGGAGAAACATCAAGCTGGATTGTTTTCTATCCGATTCATATGCAGATGGGAGGCCATAAAAGATCCCAGGAGGTGTTACAGACTCAGGTAAATGATAACAGCATTAAGCAGCCGCGTAGCACTGCAGCTTCTGAGGACTTCCTGAAGATGTGTGATTGTTTTTAAGAACATTCGCTATAAGAAAGCTCTTCTGAACCACGGCAGCAGAGTAAATAAGTTTTATGAGAACACTCGTAGGTGGGTTTATTGATTCGGTGCAGGTGAGTCACTGGTGGCCGGGAGCTGCTGTTAGCTCAGGGCTCACTGCTGGCTCTGAGCGTGAGTGGGGTTTCTTCCCACCAGACACCTGCAGCGCCTTTAGCAGTCCCTGCGCACACCTTGTCCACTCTACCAGCTAGCTGTCCTATTTCTGGGTCCTTCCTTGTGCTGAGAACTGAAAAATGTAGACAGGAAAAGATGCTCTTAGGTGCAGATTCTGACAAAGCCACGGTGCCTTTTCAAATCATTATGAGGCAGTATCGCTTGCGGTGAGTTTTAGTGGCCGAAGCTTGCTAGGCTATGTAAAAAATGTCTTTATATTCACCAGGTTCGGTCTCATGGAAATGGGGTTCCCTGTAGTTTTGCAGATATCATTGCCCACACTGAATGCAGAGGGCACCACTGAAGACTGTCCCTCATGTCTGAGTTAGGGCACCCAGGAGAGTCCAGCTTTTCACTCTTGTTTATCCCAGAGCAGGCCCCGCCTGTATGCACAGCCTGACGCCAATGGGCATGGATGACTTGTTGACCATCTCAATAAACAAATCAATGACTATTGTCGATGCCGTCAACACTTACTTCCCAAGAAGCCAACAGTGAATGAAGTTGTGTGATTTGACTAAGGGAAAAAACGCTTGACAGTACCTATGTTTACTGAGAAAGTAAACACTTATAATGGGAAGCAGTTGACTTTGCAGGGACTGCCGAACCGCCTTAGCTATGCTGTGGTCAACATTAATTACAACCTTCATCAAAAGAATACATGAGAAGCCGGGCGTGGAGGTGCACACCTGTAATCTCAGCGCTCAGGGAAGCTGAGACAGGAAGACGGAGCCCCGCCTGGGCACTTTAGTAACTTCGTGAGACCCTTTCTCCAGATAAAAAAAACTAGAAAAGAAAGAAGGGCAGAGATTGTAGCTCATTGAAAATGGGCTGGGTTCAATTTCCAGCAACACACACGCACGCAGTCAACCCCTTTAGATTTTTCTGTAACTAATTAAATGTTAACAATTGCCTTATAGAAAACTAGTTCTACAGTCAGTTAGGAAGCACTGGTTGAATTCAGCCGCAGCAAGGGCTCAATACAGAAGACAGCCTTTATCGACCAGGTATTTATTGGGTATCTGCTAAGTGGTAACACTGTTTAAGGCTCTTTATAGCTGAGAGTGCTCAGAGGATTTCTTTATTTTTCTTCTGATATTTCTTCATTATTTATTTATTTTTGTGCTGGGGATTGATCTCAGGACCTTGTGCTTGCCAGGCAGGCAAGGCACTGCTGAACTAAATCGCCAGCCTTCTTCTGATATTTTAAATCCCATTTAAACATCAGTGGACATGAAATTTGTTTTCTAGAAAAATAAATCTATCGTTATAGTAGTTTTAACAGAGCCTGGCTTGATATATCCTCTGCTGGCTGAGTGACCCGGGGGAAAGTTCTTACCCTCCCGAGCCCCCAGATCTCCTATTTCTGAATGATTTGGTGACAGGAGGGCAGCACTTCTTGCCATGTAACCTATGACTACTTTTATCAGATTTGCCACATCACACTCATTCTAATGAGCAGGCTCCTTCCTCTTTGTCCCTGTCTGGACCACAGACTCAGAATCGTGGAGGGATGGAAAATCAGTCCTCCTCACAAGGTTTTCACATGTTTTTTCTGCACAGTTGAGTTGCAGAACCACTGGGTTTGGAGTGTGTTAAACCTACAAAAAGCTCAATACATGTTCAAACTTGTTTTGAATGGTCCAAGGTCCAGAGACAGGACTCTAGAAGGAAACCTTCTCAACTCTCCTCCTCATTTTTAATAAACAAAGCCCGACTTTCAGAGGGAGGGAGAGACAGAGACAGAAAGACAGAGAGGTTTCTCCTTAAGAAGGCATGAAATCCATTCCCAGCTCTGAGGCTCATGAGAAGGAAACACCTGAGAGCCCTGTGCTGGGACACTTTGGATCCTCCTTCCAAGAAGAACTGGGACACTGGGGCACCGAGTGGTTAAGTAGTATGCTCAATGTCATAGAACAACTCTGTGGGGAAAAGGCGTCTTAGTCAGTCACACCAGCAGGAGACCCTGGCCCTTAAAAGCATCTCTCATGTGTCTCTTGTTTACTCCACTACTTGGGAGATGAAAAGGCCTTCAGTAACTGGGAACTCAGGGATGGTTGTTCCCACTGCTCACAGAGCGGGGCCCACCAGAGCAACCATTAATTATCAAGCATGGATGAATTTCTGGGCACTTCCTGTATTAATTCCCTTAGGTCTCACCCTAATCCTATTAGGTGAGTTCTGTCATCATCTCTGCTTTACAGTGGGGATACTGAGGCATAGAGGTTATGGAGGGTGGAAGGTGTGCAGTATCCCGTAGCTACTAAGTGGGAGAGCCCTGGTTCATCCTGGGCACAGTGCGCCAGAGTCATGCACTGAGCTGCGACAAATCCTGCCTCTTGGCGGGTGACGGGTGTCCTGCTGTGGGGAGGCACGTCACAGCACCTTGCATCTCGGCTCCCTGTTCCCCTTTATTCTGAATGCTGTACACGTTTGTACTTTTAGCCCATGGTGCTTTAATGAGGTGCCTCTGGGTGAGGTGCAATCAAAACTATGTTGCATGTTTCAAATGCATTTACATTTTAGAAATTACTACAATGACCGATACATTGCCACGCATCCCCCTCAACGCAGCTCCTCCCACCTCGAACACACCTACGCCATCATCCTTGCCACTTTCTGAAGCGTGCTCTGTAAGCGGCTTTAATTGACTGGCTGCCTCAGTGTCCTGAATCAACTGCAAATGTCGCCTCTTGTGGTCCATTTTAACTTGGGAGAGGGCCAGGAGTCACATGGCACCAGATCAGGTGAATGGTAGAGGCTCGCCTTCCCTGTTGGACGGCAGTCAGCAGCAGCATATACCGTATTTTTCCTCACACCTCGTAAAGACTCTCATGAAGGAAGACTTCCAGAACTGCTTGGGAAAGTGGCCAGAACAATGGGATTATGTTTGGGGCAAGGGAGAATATCGGGGGTGGATAATGACCAAATGTCTTCTACTATAATAAATTTTTAAAATTTAAATGTTCCCCATACATTTCACCACGCCCTATATGTTAGAGCCCAGGTGGCTTCTGTGGGCTGGGCTGGGGTACAAAGCCCTACTTCCAGAAGGACACTAGGAGTGCGCTAGCGCAGGTGTTGGAACGGAGCCTACAGGAAAACCAGAAATGGCCGCCGCTGCTCAGCATTTCTGAGGAGAATGCGTGGCCTTGTGTGAGCCGGCTCGCGGCTGACAGCCCTTGAACCTGTTTGGCTTCCCTGGTTAGGGTGCAGAGCACACACCTTGCCTTTGCTAAACAACCACCCATGCAGGTGTCGCTGACGTGGCAACCCGGAGACCGACCCTGAGGAGGCCCAGAGGTGGTTGGTGAGCAGGCTGAGGTCCACTGGACAGAGCACTGCCTCTGAGGAAGAGCCGGGCTGCTGAAGCAGGCCTGAAGGCTGCCCGGCGTTTCCGTGCCTGGGGGCCTCCCTCGCCATATGTGGCATTTGAGTCATCAGCCAGCACTTTCCATCACGCTTTTTCATGAATCCATGATCCGAAGACGGGTTGGCAAATTATGCTAGTGGTAGCCACCTGGGCTCTTTCGCTGTTTATACAAGTACAATGGTAAGGAAAAAACAGAAAATAGGGGAGAGGTGAAGTGGGGCTCACCAGGTGCTCTGCGGTCAACACCAGGCACGGCAGTGGCTCCCTTTTGTGCAGACATGGGAAGTGGGGGTGAGAGGAAGAGGACAGCTCACTGTAGTTTAGATCTTGAGTGTCCTCCAAAGTCCTGTGTATTAAAGGCTTGGTCCTGAGGGTGGTGGTACCTTAGGAGGAGGGGCCTAATGAAAGGCGTTTAGGTCACTGGGTGAAGGGGGTTGCCCCCGCCTCCTGGCCACCAGCTGAATGGTTTTACATTGGCATTCACTCCTGCCATGATACATCACCTCACCCCAGGCCCAGAGCAGTGGAACCAACCAGTCATGGAGTGGCAACTTCAAAGCTGTGAGCCCAAATGTCCCCTTTCTCTTTATAATTTGATTACCTCGGGTATTTTGTTACAGTGATAGAAAGTTCACTAGGAGCACTGTTCTACTGAGAGCTTTGCAGGTAGCAGGCACTGGCTTAGCATATTTAACCCTCACAACCACTGTCCCGTTATTTATCATTACTTTGACAAATGAGAAAACAGAAGCATGAGTAAATTAAATAATTTGCCCAAGATTAAATAGCTCATTAGAGGAGCAATCAAACCTAGGGAGTCCAGGGTGTGGGATTTGGCTCAGTGGTTCCACTGCCCAGGTTCGATCCCCAGTACCACCACCACCAAAAAAAAAAAAAAAAAAACAACAACTAGGGAATCTGTTTCCAATGAACCAGTATCTTTCTTTTCTTTCTTTTTTTTTGGGGGGGGGGGGGGTTTTTTGAGACAGGGTCTCACTAGGTAGTTGAGACTGACCTAGAACTCACTATGTAGCCCAGGCTGGTCTTGAACTCCCAGTGATCCTCCTGCCTCAGCTTCCCGAATGCTGGGGTTACAGGTGTGTGCCACCGTGCCTGGCTTCAATGTCTTTCTTTATTTGTTCATAAAATTTAAACATAACATTCCTATTAGGGACCAGTGTCGCTCGTAAGTATTGCTTTATCATTAGAATATTTAGCATCATATCTTCCTACAGCATAAAAAACCTGTCTTAGGGATTTTTTTTATGTTTGTGTATAGTGTGTGTTGTATTATTTTAAATGCAGTGTGTCTAATACTTTCTAAGACATAATATTTCTGCGACACTAGGAAACTTGAGACTTAAGAAGGCCTTTGATATTATTTGTTACTCTTTCCTGAAATAATGTAAGGAGAAGTTTAGGACATTTTCTTAGCCCTACAATATGAGAAATCTCAGAAGTCAAATTAGGATTTTTATAACCAAACACACATGCGCACACACAGATGCTATACCCTAGATATGCCATTCAATTATCTACCTCATGATCATAAGATATTTTCATGCCAGAAAATACATTGGTGCACAGCCATAATCCCAGCACTTGGAGAGGCTGAAGCAGGAGGGTCACAATTTTGAGTCCTGCTTGGATGACTTTGTAACTTAATGAGATCCTGTCTCAAAATTAAAAAACAAAAAACAAAAAACTGCAGGGATGAAGGTGCAGCTCAGCACAAAGACACTGGGTTCAATCCCCAGTACTGCAAAAAAAAACAAAACAAATTAAAGCATTGAATGTTATACCACGTCCACAGAAATTCATCACATGCCTTGATACACTAAAGGCTTCAACATAAAAGCCAAGAAAGACAACTGTAAACCTCCCAGAGGAGGCCCTGTTTTAGTTTTGACCCCATCATACAACTGAGATCTCTTCTGATGCTTTAAATAAAACATCTTTGGAGTCAGTCGAGCCATGCTGACCTGGGCACCGCACCAGGCAGGAGACAACACGCCAGCCCCTCAGTATGGTGGAGACCTGGCCGGGGCAGCTGGGCCCAGTAGGTGCCACTGCTTTCCCTCTTCTTTCCTAATAAATACTTACCCCTTTGTACTTTGAGTAAATGTGAAATACAAGCGAGCCAGACATTAATGACCCTATTAAGAAACAGTCATTATAAGACCAAGCTATCGTGTTTGTTTTTATCCTCCCTCGTACCCCATTTCTTGACCCAGACCTTGTTAGGTGTGGCCTTTCATTAGCAGACTTGGTCAGAGTCTTGGCCTGTCCTCCCAAAGCATGTTCCCACCACACTTAGCTGCATAATGTCCTTAGTGCCTTAATGCCATTTGAAAGCCAGTTTGGCCCCTTCCCTTCAAATTAAGAATCGATCTTTTCACCCAGCGCTCTACCAACTATGAATGTAGTCCCTGGGAGATTTTATTAAAATATGAAAAGACAGATTTGAAAACATTCTTCACAGAGGCTTTTTTTTAAAAGTAAAACATCTTTCACTTTATTTCTAATACTCAGAAGCTGGAAGCTATTTAAATATACTTCAGCATGAACCACTTAAATAAATTACAAGTCGTTCATGACAGGATATCACGTAGCCATTCAAAAAAATATAGGAGAGCCTTCTCTGACTGACACGAAAAGGTGTAATTCTTATCGTTAGCTTTAAACCAGTGAACATAATGTGGTCCCGGGAGGCTGAAGGATCATGAGTTCAAGGCCTGCCAGAAAACTAAGTGACTTAGCAAGTCCCTTTCTCAAAATACAAAAAAATTTCAAAGGGCTGTGGCTGCTGCAGGGCTCAGTACCCTGGGTCTAATCCCCAGTACTCCAAAAAATAAACCAGAAAATAAATAAAATGTAACAATATGTCACCGCATTGAGAGTAAGGACCAGGTTTTATGTTGGAATATCTAGAAGCTTAAATATATTAGATAGAAGGCTATTAAGTGAGTGATTAAATGAACGCATAAAGAATGAACAGACGGAAGTTGAGGCGTTTTACAGTGTCAAAGCAGATCGGGCTGGGTCTGTAGCTCACTGGTGAGGAACTGGCTTCCTGTATGCAAAGCCCTGGATTTGATCCCAGGACCACAAAACAAACAAAATACAATCAGGAGCGCCAAGTACTCCCACCCAGCCTGCTAATATCTGAGCTGGCCTCTTGGCCTCTTAGAGCCTACACTAGGGGTAGCTTGGACTCAGACCCAAGCAACCTGGGCTGAGCAACCGGCCTTGGCACTAACCTGGGCATATCCCTTACACTTGGAAACCTGGTTTCACTGGCCATAAGGAGGTGGGAGTAACGCTGAATTGGTGTGCAATACATCCAGAATACGTAGCCCAAACTGGCCTCGAACTTGCAGCGACCCTCCTGCCTCTGACTCCTTTGTGCTGGGCTCAGAGGTGTGTGCCACCACGCCCGGCACTATTAATATTCTTGCTTACATTACGGCAGTAGCTGCCCCTTCTTCGTGAGGGATATATGTCAACACCCTCAGGGGGATGCCTGAAAGTAAAGACAGTACTAACTCTCTACATACTATACTTTTTCTATACATGTATGCCTTTGATAAAGTTTAATTTATAAATTAGGCAGTGCTGTGGTGAACACTCATAATCCCAGAACTCTGGGAGGCTGAAGCAGGAGGATTGAAAGTTCTACCCCAGCTCAGAAAACTTAGTGATTTAGTGAGACCCTATCTCGAAATAAAGAAGGACTGAGCCTGTAGCTCAGTGTGAAGACCTAGAGTTTAATCTCCTTTACCACTGATTGATTGATGGATTAAGTTTAAGAGATTAATGATAGTAACTAATAAAATAGTACAATTGTAAGATACACCGTAATAAAAGTCATGTGAATGTGATGTGTGTTATCTGTCTGTCCCTCTCTCGCAAACTGATAACTGGTGTAGTCCTTCAGTGAGCGGAGGGTGGGGAACATGTCATGTGGGAAGGCTGGACAAAAGGATGACCTGTGTCCTAGATAGAGAGCAGGACTGTGCAAGATTTTGTCACACAGCTCAGAATGGGGCACATTTTAAAACTTACGAGTTATTTCTGAAATTTCCCATTTAAGGTTTTCAGACTGTTAGCCAAGTGCGGTGGTGCACACTCAGAGTCCCAGTACTCAGGAGACTGAGGCAGGAAGGTTGTGAAGTCCCAGCTTGGACTACATAATACCATGTCTTAATATTTTTTTTAAAATTTTTTGTTAGGCTATGACTAACCCCAGGAAACTGAAACCACAAATGAGAGTCTGCAGATAAAGGGCCTCCTGGACTATTCTTACACACCAGGCCCCTTAACAGGACATGCAAGCCCTCTCCTGATCTGTGGTTACACTGAGACAACTGCTCGTTGCTTGACAAGATGTACTAGGCTTGCTCCGTGCATGCCCCCCTCAACCCCCTGCCGCATAGTGGGCATCGAAGATAGAGCTTTCTCACTGAGCTACATCCCCAGCCCTTTTGTATTTTTTATTCTGAGACAGCCTCTCACTAGATTGCCCAGGCTGGATTGGAGCCTGCAGTCCTCCTGTTTCAGCCACCCGAGTGCTGGGGTTACCAGACTGCACCTACACACTTTGCACCCTTGCCCTTTGTATAGGCTTTTCTCTCCATGAATGCCCTCTTTTTCCATACCTGCTCGTCTTCTGAGTGCCTCTCCCCTTTCCTTTCCCTCTAGCACACTTCCACAACTCAGCTCTGGAGTCCTGCCCTTTAAAGCAATGTCATCCTTTCTTGTCGGCCGCCCACCACCACCATCTCCTGTGGGGCTTTAATTCTCCCAGCCTCCAGATCATTCTTTAAATATTTACTCTGATTCAACCTATCCTGTTGAATTAGTCCCTTAGGCAGCTGCCACTCTCCCATGTGCATTAACCTTTTTTGTTTAATTTTCTTTTTGTTAATAATCTACATATTTATGCAGTACAGTGTGACATTTCAGTACATGCATACCCTGTATAATGGATCAGATCGAGGTAAGTATCGCCTCAGACTTACATCATTTCTATCTCCTAGAAACATTCAGAATCCTCTCTGCTAGCTTTTGGAAAGTATTCAGTTATTTACTCTTTTTTTTTTTTTGTACCAGGGATCGAACTCTGGTCCTTGCACTTCCACTGAGCTAAATCCCCGGCCATACTTGTTTACTGTTAACCATAGTTATCTACTGTTCTGTAGGACGCCAGGAGTCCCTCTTCCCACGCAGCCATACCCTTCCCAGGCTCTGCAGACCACAATTCTACTCTACTCTTTACATTGACTTTCGAGGCCGGGCTTCATCTTTATCTTCCCACTGTTGCCACAGAGCCTGACATACAGGAAGTTGCCCCTCGGTCAACTTCAAAATCAGTGTAGTTCACACTAGCAACTAAAATGATCAAATTTTGCAAGATGGGCTTGTGAAAAGATCGAGCCAAACTGACAATCAATTGTGAGCAAGAACCGTAAAATTAGTCATTTTCAGCTTTCAATCTTATTCTGTTTTCATGACCTAAGGTGGAACTACTGTTCCTAAACCCAATTTTCCAGAGTTGATATTGTACTTGTAACCGTGAAATTTAACACACTGACCCCACTGGAATATGACGTCAGCCTTGCACGATCGGACTGTAAAGTGCTGGGCTCTCACCATAGCTGTCGCGCCCTTCGCTGCTGTCCTTGCTGTAAGTACCTTTAGGAGGCATTTCAGAGAATCACTGTAAAATCAGCGACAAGGTTAGGTTGACACATTTCTCTGTTCTTCCGCATCAAACAGCTTGTTCTTACCGTTCCAAGGAAGTACTCAGCAGCCTTTGATTGTCTCCAAGAGCAAGGGGCACGAGGGACTTGTGCACATAGAGAGGGATCTGCTTCGTCCCGAAAGCCCATTGGCCGAGTCTCCCAGAATGTCCCACTCCCACCGTTCAGCCCTGGCTGTGATTGACTTTCTTTCTACTTATTGGTACAGGGAAAGTCCCCACGTAGGCAGCAATGAGGCAGGATGGGTGCGGGACGAGTGGATGCATCAGTCCACCCAAGTCGGTGAAAAGCTCCCGCATGATCAAAATGTGACTGATTAGAAAGGCAGTGTTTTCCTAAAACTGAGAAGATATTTGGATAATTTAGCACAGTTCCAATTTTACATGCATGGCAGAGAGATTTTTTTTTTTAAGTGCACATTCATGGAAAGACTCAACACTATCCATATTTATACTAACTTTACAGAAGAGGACTTAGCTGGATTTAACATAACAGGGCATGAAGCAGATTTCTTTGTAACTAATCCCTAGCTGTCAGCAGCACTTCCGTGGCTCTTCTCCTGGAATTATTCCATGGAGCTCCCCAGGCAACAGTCTGATAGTAGCCGAGAGCTAAAACACAAGCACAATGTCAAACGTTGCACTGTTTAAACAATTGTCACAGCACAGGACATTGCCACGAATCTTCTTCAGACCACTTGCTCTTGCTTCGAAGCCACCACTTATCCCATTCTTCTTGCCACCTTCTGAAGCAGTTCTGGAAATCCTCCTTCGCGAATGTCTTTATGAGGGGTGATCAAAAACTACAATAAGTGCAACTGCTGAGCACCACCCACCAGAAAGGCAGGCTCATAAAAACACTGCGGTGTGCCTTCACCCACCTTATTCCCAGGGTCCTGCACCGTGTTCCAAAGTCAAAATGACCATGAAAGGTAAATGTTTGAGTGGATTGATTCAGACATTGAGGCAGCCAAGAGAGTGCAACTAAAAGCATTCAGGAAAGAGGACTTCCTGAATTGCTTTAGGAAGTGACAAGATCTGGGCGTGGTGGCACACATGCCTATAATCCCAGCACTCAGGACGCTGAGGCAGGAGGATCTCTGTGAGTCGGAGACCAGCCTGGGGTACACAGTGAGTTCCAGGTTAGTCTTAACTACGTAGTGAGACCCTGTCTCAAAAAAACAAAACAAGTCGGGCATGGTGGCCCATGCCTGTAATCCCAGCCCTTGGGAGGCTGAGGCAGGAGGATCGCTGTGAGTTTGAGACCAGCCTGGGCTCCATAGTGAGTTCCAGGTCAGTCTCCACTACAGAGTGAGACCCTGTCTCAAAAAAACAAAACAAGTCGGGCATGGTGGCCCATGCCTGTAATCCCAGCCCTTGGGAGGCTGAGGCAGGAGGATCGCTGTGAGTTTGAGACCAGCCTGGGCTACACAGTGAATTCCGGAGCAGTCTGAACTATGTAATGAGACCCTGCCTCAAAAAACCAAACCAAACCAAACAAAATAAAACAAAACAGAAAGTGACAAGAGGATTTAGCCCAGAGGTTCTGCCATCTGCCTCTCAAGCACAAGGTCCTGACTTCAATCCTCAGTACCAAAAAAGAAAGGAAAGTTTCAGGGCTGAGGATTTAGTTTAGTGGTTCTGCCACCTGCCTCGCAAGCACAAGGTCCTGAGTTCGATTCCCAGTACCCCCCCTCCAAAAAAATGTGACAAGAAGGATGGGCTAAGTGTGTCCAAAGTGAGGGGGAAGTATTCTGAGGAGGGTTCATGGCAGTGTGACTTTTACTGTATTCATTTAAAAAAATTAAACACATACCATATTTTTCAGTTACACTTTGTATATTTCCCTGGCTTGTTTTTATCATTTCAGATTTAAGAATGTTTGCACACATGAACTTATGAGTGGGTGTGTACATGCATATGTGTGGGTATGTTTTAATCCTCAGCTCGCTTTAAGATACAGAAATAAAGAAGTCAGTAGCAGAAATTGGATTTTGCAAGCTGTAAGGTTTGTTTACAGATTGGTGAACCTGCCTTCTCTTAATACCCAGTCATTCCCAGACCAGTATTAACGAAGTATAGTCAGTAAAGCAAACATCAGAGCTGCTATGGAAACTGGCCAGTCCATGAGGAACAATGGAATGCAATACTATCTTTTAAAGAGCTGTTGAAACTTTTGTAATAGATATTTCACCTTACCTTGCTTCATGTGGTTTTCCCAACATTGAAATTGTGTTTGTCTTAAGTGACAGTCCCTGGGATGTGGGCTACATTGTAACTTTGTGGGAATCAACGTCTTTGTAATAACAGCTTATATAATACATGCCACTGTAAACCCCGTATCCTCAGACCTTTTCATCTGTGCTCTGTCATTTGCCTTTACCAACTCCTTGAGAGGGTGGGAAGAAATGTAATTTTTCATCCTTTTCACAGATAGAAAGCTGCAGGCCTACCAAGGTGCAAGGGCACACACATAAATAAAAGACAGGGAAGACTTCACTCACCTGTCATTAGCCAAGGTGAATTTCCAAAGGTGGAATTACTTGATCGCTGGTGTATTGCCGGCACAAGTAGGCATTCAAATATTTACTGAATGCATTGAGAAGAACTTCTCAAAATCCAACCAGAAGACCTGTGTTTCATAATAGTGTGGTTTGATATAGATCATCTGAAAACATTTAAACCTAGTACTGATGTTTCTGGGGCACCATCATTTTAGAAATGGGCCATAAGAGCTGTATTGCAGCTAAGTTGTTCCTCAGAAACAAAATCATATAAAAATACTGTGATGAACATTTGAAAGGAGAGAGGAAGATACAGATGATCCATTCAGCTGAAAACATAAAACCTTTAACTCAGAGAATTTGAGCACCGATGGATAAAAGAGCTTGTAAGGCATTTTCCCATTACTTTAGATATAAATTAACCAATGTCATTTGCCTTTCTGGGGTACTTCACATGTCATGAGTCCCAGAAGGAAGTTTGAAGGGATACCTTCAAGTTTCAGAAAGCAGAAACGGAGGTGAAGACTTCCGTTTCATAATTAAGTAGGCCTAACATGGATGCCATTTTGGAGAACCTTTACAAGGTGAGTTCTTTACGAAAGATAGTCATTTGAGGTGAACCCATTGAAATGATGCAGTTTTAAACTTACAAAGAACACGGAATGTGTGCCTTAGAAAAAGTACAGTTTAGACTAAAGTGAAGCTTCAGACACCAACCAAGATTGTCCATTCCCTCATGAGGGAGACAAGTCATCGGCTGGCTTGAGTCAGGACACAGAGGAGGGGTATAGAAGCGGGGTTCTGACTGTCTTCAGATCCCTGCTGGACTGGCAGGGTGACTGGAAGCAACAACCTACTCTTTCGCTAAGCTTTGGTGAAGCAGAGATGTGACCGGTACCACACACAGGGCTGGCTGCCTGGAGGATTCACTGAATTAGCATGTGCATAACCCTATCGGAGCAGATAGTAAGCCCTGCATAAGTCTTCCTTGTATTTGTTGTCATTGTTATCGACAACAATGTCTCCCACAGTTCCCGAGAGGCCCAGGTTATGAAACGTCCTCACCTCTCAGAAGTGCTTAAGTGTACATGCATAACCGCAATTTGGGCATGGAAAGAGAGTGCAGAGGAAAATGATTTAAATTTAGTATACACTATCGGGGTTAGGGTTAGTGGCAGGCCCAATCCGATAGGTGCACATCAACCTTGAAAATAAAAATATCTTTGTGTATTTACAGAGCTCCTTTACTCAAAGTCTTCATTTTCACAGCAGGACCACAGATTGCTTTCTCCCGATTCATCCTTTTCTCCCTCTAATCATCCTTGATTATCTTATAAGCACCTTGCACTCTTTCTTTCTTTCTTTCTTTTTTAAACTACTGTTTTCCCTCAGAACACTCTGCTGCTACAGATTCAAGCTGTCAACGTAATCTGGTGCCAGGGTGCATTTAAGCAATTAGAATGCTGTAATTAAAGTGTGCTGTGCGTCTGATCTTACACTGCATAAGGGCGCGTACAGGAGCGGAGAGCGGGGTTCTAAGTATTCGTTTGGTCGTGGTTATTTGTCTGTTGTCCGGCTGTCTCCCGAGTGCGGGTCCCACGCGGGTGCCTGGGAACTTCCACGCTCCTTAGTGGAGCCTGACCCAGTTAGGTGCCCTGCCCATCTCGCGTGGCCCAACAATTTGGCTGTAGATCACCGCGCCTCTCATTTCCAGGGCAGCCCTGTCGGCCTTCACTCCCTCACTCTGAAAATATGTTGGCGCTGGGGTTCGTTAAGAGGCTCAGAGGGCGGCAGAATGGCCGAGCCCGTCTCTGAGCCTTGACCGTGAGCTTAAGAGGAATGAAGTGGAAACTTAAAAATAGGGAGCAGTAAAACTGAGAGATGAGGAAAAGAAAGCTCAGAAGCCTGATGACTTGTTTTCCAGCATAATCGGGTAGGGCACGGGCCTCAAAACATAGTAGTTTTAAACTATTGAAGAATTCACTTTAAAATGTGTATTTATTATCCAAGATGGAGGCCGAATTTCTTCAACACAAATAGTTTTAATTAGAACTTTGCTCAGACCACAAAAAATCATGTAAACACGATCGGATCATGTAGCAGGAACTGATCCTAACCCCTTAGCCTTTGATTTAACACACACACACACACACACACACACAATTTTTTTAAAAAAGAAAGATTTCATTATGCTGAAAGCTTCAGGGCCCTAACAATAAGGTTTTTAAAAGATGTAATTTTAAAATGTGCTTGTATAAATTGTTTGTTTACATTTCTTTAATGAAAAACATAATGTTTTGCTTGTAGAAAATCAGAATTTTGAAAAAAAAATGTGTGTTTGCTGAGTGTCCCGTATGTGCTAGGCATTACGTAGGTCCTGGCTGGACACCTGTGGGTCAAACGCTCACCTTGGCCCATGAGGAGTAGAGATTTTCATGAACACCTACCACAGTTTACAACCTCTGTCTATTTGACGTAGAGCCTTGTTCACATTTCTCTGATGGTTCGTGTTCCCTGTGGCCCAGGGCCCGATCCAGGGCCACGCACTGCGCGTGGCTGTGGTGACTCCACAGCCTCTTCTGCAATCAGGGACAGAAGTCTAGTCTTCCTTGGGTCTTTATTACACGGATGCACTTGAAGGAAACGGGCCAGTTGCTTAGCAAAATGCCTGCCACTCTGTGAAGTGTGGACGCGTCTGACTCAACACAATCGCGCTGGGCCTGTCTCCGAATCGGCTGGGAACCTGGGGCAGACACTGAGACCCCCCACCTCTGCCCTTATCACCCTCCTCCTGCTCTGGGGAGCCCGGCCTCCCTCTGTGTCTTCTTCTGGCTCTGCCAGTATTTCCGCTTCACGCCGACGTTTGAGGCCTGCTAGTTTAACAGTGCTCATACTGTGCGATGCTGGCCAAGTGGTGCAGTGTCCCTCTCGGTGCCCCTCACCAGACACGGGCCATATCGGCGTGCCTTGCCTTGAGTGAAAGTGACGTCCACCGGGTTTCTCTGCCATGAGTCCCCGTCTGACAATCTCTAACCCGAGGACCTTGGCCTGCCCTGGAGACCTCGCCTGAGTTGTTAGTACTGTGCCAATTGAAAAAGACAATTTTCTAACTTGTCACCTTCCATGTTTTTAACATCCATCTGAAAATAATAATTATCCCTTCTCCTGGATCAGTATCTTTTAAAACTTTTTTGAGCTGCTAGTCTGGATTCAAGAATTCTTTTTTATTCAGTGTATTATAATTCATTTCTGTCATTCATTTTGGTTTTTCTGTTTATTTATTTCTTTATTTTTGGTACCAGGGATTGAACTCGGGTCCTTGCACTTGCGAGGCAGACAGCGGAACCACTGAGCTAAATCCCCGTCCCTCTGTCATTCATTTTGATGTTTAAATTGCTTCCACATTGGCCAATGGAATCCTGTTTAAATTGAATGCTGGGTCCCCTTGACTTGTCCCCATCACTTTAGACCACTTCTTCTTTTATTTTTTGTTTTTTTTTAGACAGGGCCTCACTATGTAGTTGAGACTGCCCTTGAACTCACTGTGTAGCCAGGGCTGGTCTCAAACTCACAGCAATCTTCCCTCCTCAGCCTTCTGAGTGCTGGAATTGCAGGTGTGAGCCACCATGCCCAGCTACCACGTCTTTATTTTATGACATAGTAAGAAAAATCCAGATTCTCTTTATACCCTTGCTGCCACAGCTTTGGAATCAGCTACTTTTCCTTTCAGTGGAGCATGGTCTCTACAAACTATGACACGGTTTAAATTAGTCAGAATTTCATCCCAAGCTCAAAATTCTCTGCCCTCTGTGTAAAAATAAAAATACACTGCGCAAACTGTGCCTGGGCTGGAGCTGGAGAAAGTGTGGTCTGGCTAGATTTCCCTCCTCCCTCTCTCCTTTCCATATCCGAATAGTCATCTGTGTTGCTCTCCCACAGCCGAGCACTAATTCACAGGCTTAGAAGTAACTAACTCTCCCCCCCCCACCTCCATGCTCCTATCTTCATTGTGATCAAGTTCCTGAGAAGCAGTCTGCCCAGATACTCTGCGCATAATGCTTATGTCTTGAAACTGTGATACACGCCCATAAGACACCTGTATTTGTTTGTTTTTCCTGTAATGCTTCTTACCTTTTTGAAGTCTCTCTCCCTCCCCCTCCCCTCCCTCTCTCTCTCTCCTCTGTTCATCCTCAAGCCTCAGTGAAGTACAGGAGCAAGTATTACTCTTTACCTGTTACATTTGTAACAAGTGAAGCCAGCCAGCCAGTAACCTTTCTATACCTAACACCTCTCATGTACAGTGTCTCAAGTCTGCCTAGGTAGAACTGCTGCTTAAGTTCTGTGCTTGCATTTCTCCATGGTGAAGCCAGGTCTATACCCTCACAGTTAGAAACACTGGAATTTTAACTCCGAATTGAAGATCAACATAAATCAATTATACAGTACATCAAGAAAGGCGAGAAGCATTCCCATTCCAAAGAGAAAGACATAAACCCCTTCATCAGCTTTGTATTTCAGCACTCTTTGTTGGTTGATGTTCTACAAATATTACTGAGCACCCGCTGTGTTCCAGGAAGTATACTAGGTCCTTATAGGTACAGCTGGTGTGACAATAGCTAAAAATCCATGCCCTTAAAGATCTGACCTGGTAGGCAGGAGTGACGGCAGCTTAGGGCAACACGTAAAGAACATGTATAAGGTTTATTATAATGTATAGAAGATTTAAACCGAATCACCAGATATAGTTGGGGAGGTTGCTCACTGCACAAGCCTATGCCTGAGACTGCCTATGGAGGGTAGAGTTGCCATTAAGGAAGGTGGGAGGAGGCTACCAGTAAAATTAGGCATTCTGCCTATTTCTTAACTTTGTATTGAAGCATAAATATACAGAAAAATGCAGGAAACCTCAGCATGCAGCTCAGTGCACTTTCTGAAATGGAACCCATCGGTGGAACCACCATCATTATCAAAGAACATCATTGACCCCTGAGAAGCCTCTCAGATGTTCTCTTCCGGTCGTGAATCCTCTTGCTACCAGGCCTTTTAACTGCAGTTACTGTTTTAGCTGATGTCTACATGATGGGAGGCATCCAGTATCTGCTCTTTTACTGTCCGGTTCCTTGTTCAGCTTGTGTTTCTGAGATCCATCGATAGTGTTTGTGTGTGGGCGCTGCCGACTAATTCGTTGTCGCTGCTGAGCTGTAGTCCACAGGGTGAATTCTCCACCGTGCAAGTACACATTGATGGGCCTTGAGGACCCTGCACTGTTTGCTTGACCTGGAGAGCACTGCTCTGAATATGTCGGTGCCTGTCTTTTAGTAGCCAAATGTACGAACATGTGTTAGATGTATCCCTGGATGGAGTGCCGGGCTGTCGTGAGTCGGTGTTAAGTTTTAGTGCACCCTGCCGTGAAGGGCTTGTCTGAAATCATTGTGGGGCCCACCAGCAGCGTAGGAGAGGAGCACAGTTAAAATGCGCGTAAGGATAACAACCAGATAAAAAGTAGGATGAAAAAGAGAGGTCCATTTCTAAAGGAAAATATAAAGCAGTGAATATTGATCCTAACAGGATGTGTGTGATCTTAATATATATATCAAAAAGCTCTATGACTGCTGTTCAGCAATTTCAGTACAGACATGGTACAGCTCGCAAGAGGAAGACAATTGCTATATCTTTTTTTTTTTTTTGACATAACTTTCATTGAATTCTTCAATTCTAAATATGTTTTGAAGAGGATGAATAAAACAAGTTTAACCTTTACCATATAAACACAAACAGCAGGTTACTAAAAACAATACACAAAGATATCATTAATGCAAAATTTTACTACTCAGCAAAATAATTTAATTATTTTTATACCATGGTAAGATAACAGTTACATTAGCTAGTTTAAGCCAATTAGACTTTTTATCCACTGTATCTTTTTTGAAAGTTGCCAAAATTATTTTAAAATTTCTTTGAAAATAAGTGAAACGTCAAAGATTAATGTGGAAATGTGACACATTTTTGTTATTAGATATTAAGACATAATGAAGTGATTAAAATTATAAAACTACAGAAAATGTGCGCAAAATGGTCTAGAACAAAGTAGATAATCTAGAAGTATGTGTAATAATATGAAGAATTTAAGATTTAATCAAGCCGGGCATGGTGGTGCATGCCTGTAATCCCAGCCCTTGGCTGAGACAGAAGATTTGCCCTGAGTTCAAGGCTAGCCTGGGCTACACAGTGAATTCGAGACCATCCAGAATTACCTAATAAGTCCCTGTCTCAAAAAAACATTAAAAAAAAAATTGTGTCAAGCATTAATACAGAGGATGGCATGAAGAGAGATTTTGAATGTGAGGCTCTGCGATAAATATGTTACCTTTGCACTTAATGCTCTAAACAACTCAGTTATGTTAGTATGAGCTTCTCCCATTTTACAGATGAAGAACTGAGTTTTAAAAAGAGCAAGTTACTGAAGGACCCATGGATTTTTTCAGTGGGGGAAGAGGCCTCAGACCAATCTACTTTACAGTCCAGGAGCGGGACATGTCAAAGGAAGACATTGAAGGATACAATTTACCCCCAATAAACCAAAGAAAGGGTTGATATTGGAATGAATATACAAGTGAGAATCAAACATAAATTCTCAAAGAGGCCAGTGGAACAAAGGATCATTTAATACAGAGGTGATAGTAGATCATATGCAATGTCAAAAGAACCACTCAGAGAGGTTAGTAACAGACTGCACATTGGAATAATTCTGCAGTAGTATTTAACACTCTTCTAATTATCAGAGCAATTTTACTGTTTTAATATAGTTTATAAAATATATATAAATTTTGGGGCCAGGGATTTAGCTCAGTGGTTCTGCCGCCTGCCTCACAAGCACAAGATCCGGAGTTCAATCCCCAGTACCCAAAACAAAACAAAACTATACGTATATATACATTTCCCCAAGATGAAAGGATCAGGGAGAATGTTTGATATACTGGGTATCGGCATTCATGGAGGTGTGTGCTGAGAGCTGTGCCTTATCTGTTCAGATGTATGATTATGTTGTGTACACCACCATAAAAAATAAATAAAAACCCACAGATAAGGTAAAAATAATGATGAAATAAAGAACAACAAAAAAGAAACCCGGGTTACATTTTAATAAGAAAATAAAGTAGAAATCATTAGATGCTACTGAGATTAACATTAGCATAAAATATTTACTCTTGCCAGTTTAAAAACATTTAGCCCACAAATCTGAGAATCTCCTTAAGAGCCAAAGCGGTGAGGAAGTTCTGACCATTTACCTAACTCATCGTGGTCATTAAGGAAAAGCAGAGAGACACTTAGAAGGAACACAGCCAGGGCCAGGGAATTAGCTCTAGGACACCGCATCTTCCTTGCAACCACAAGGTCCTGAGTTCAATGCCTGATACCGGGTGAGGGGGAGAAAGAACACAGTCAACACTGGTGCTGAAGCCAGCAACTTCTCCCATAAGTCCTCATAAAGGGATTGTATATGATGTAATAAACAATGTCCTCAACAACATACCTGGACTTATTAAAATAGTGACATCTGAGGGGTGTTTCTTACTTATTTCTCAACATAACACAGGGGAGTAATGCTAAAACACAGTCTCCCAGCTATTTTACCTGGGTTAAAGCTATGGCTCCATATGTAGGCCTCTGATGACTCTAGCTCAATCCTAGAATAAAACTTAGTGATGCTGGAGCAGTGGTTCTTCACTAGGGACAGTTAGCACCAGCTCTGCTCTGGGAAACATTGGCAGGGTCTAGAGACATTTTTGTCATTGCAACAAGGGAGAAGCTGTTTTGGGATGCTGCTTAGCATCCTGGAATGCACAGCGCAGTTCTCCACAATCACAATCACCTAACTCGAAAATTGGCAATTGTTTTCAAGTTGCCAAACCCTGACCTAGAAGAGTGGAATGAAAAACGCAGCATGGACACCATTCCTCACAAATGTTATTTCTGACAACTAACTTGGACAAAGGGAGAAAAAGTACTGGTTTGTATACTTGAAAGATGTAGGTAGGAGGTCTTCTAGGAGTAGAGTAGTTTACCACATCCCCAGGAAATAGGAGCCAGTCCAGGGAAGATTGCTTCCGCTGCCATGGAAGAATTGGCCTGGAAGGTAAAAGGTGGGTTTTAAGTGCTGGCCTGTCTCCTCCACTGGCCCGATTCCATGGAAAGCACCATCCTCTCCTCTGACCTGGTCAATTCCTCCATCCCGTGTGGACGTATAACTCAGGAAGAATCACGCACTATCCAGAGATCTGCAACTACCCATTCGTTCGTATCCTTATACCACCTGTCCGTTGCTCTGCTTGGTGGCTTACTGGTAAACCAAGGAAGAGAAGCCTAAACCACATCTCAGACATGATTCTCGTCAGGTTTTGAATCTTAACGAGTCTTTGACATCGGCCCTACTCAGCAGTGGATGTAGTTGACAGCCATTGCCAAGAAGGCTCTTTCTTTCTATCTGTAGTCATTGGTATTCTCTGCAGGGGGTGAAGGACTTTCTTTCCCTGGTTCCAGTCTGGGAAATCTCTGGGAAGATCTTTGGAACAGCTTTCATCATGTGCCCCAAAACTAATTATTGTGTTTCTACTGGAGAATAGGAAAGTAAGTAAATCCTCAAAAGAATGGGATATTATTATGTCCAGGAAAAAAGTGTGGTGCTTGTCAGGCAAGACACCTAGCTATTCACCACTCGAGGAAAAATGGTCCAAAAACATTTTATAGACTTTTCGTTTAGAAATAACCTTAAACTTTGAGAATAGCTTAAAGGATGGTGCAAAAATACTAGTACATTTATCAAGTCAGATTCATCCGTTGGTAACATTCGGGCACATTTATTCTTTCTGCCCTCACATGTGAAATTTTATTCTAAACCCTTTGAGAGTTAGTTATGGAAATTATGTCAGTTTGCCCCCTGCATGTCTCATTGTATCTTTCCCAAGATCAGGGGCATCCCTTGTGTACTGTATCATTATGTCACACTCAGAATATACAACAGTGAGAGGGCTGGAGATTTAGCTCAGTGGTTCCACTGCCTGCCTCGCAAGCGCAAGGATGCGAGTTCGAGCGATCCCCAGTACCAGGAAAAAAAAAAAAAAGCAACATTGAGCCCATATTTTTCTCTACTATATGACTCAGTTGCGCACTCTTCTCAGAGGATCACACTGCATTCAGTTGTGATGATCCTTAGTCCTCTACTTGGGCCTTCATCACACTGGCATTTTTTTTTTTTTGTACTGGGGATCAAACTCAGGACCTTGGGCTTGTGAGGCAGGCAGCGGAACCACTGAGCTAAATCCCTGACCCCACACTGGCGTTTTTAGAGTATGGGCCTAGTATTTGGTAGCACATCTCTCGGTTTGGGTTTGTATCACGGTTCCTTATGATCAGATCTAGAGATGGTTTGGCTTGGTTTGGTTTCTGGATCTGTGAGACAAAGTCCTCCTTTGTAGTCCAAGCTGGCCTTGGACCTACTGTGTAGCCCAGGCTGGCCTCTATCTCATGGCACTCCTCCTGCCTCAGCCTCCTGAATGCCAGAACTACAGGCCCACACCACGCCTGGCTCGTGATTTGTTTGTTTTTGGCAGAACTGTGATACCGTGGTGTGTGCTGCAGACAGCCTGTACCAGCTCTTCAGAGCCAAATCTCTCGTCTCTTTCCAGTCCAGTGGCTTGGACTCAGCTATGATGGAAATAACCAGCAAGGGCTGTCAATCAGAGCTCCCTCCCTCCACCCAGCTTTCGCACTGTGGAATGTCTGCATTTGCCTATTGTAGGGTGAGTGTGTGCCCTTCTGAGGGCACCTCCTCTGAAGACGCGCGGTGCTGCTGTGTGGTCATGGGTGCTCCCTGATTACCCGACCCAGGTGGTATCTATCAGATTCTCCAGTGAAGAGCTACTGTCTCCCACCTTTTGTTTTTGTTTTTGTTTTTTGTTTTTTTAGAGTGTCTCACTATGTAGTTGAGACTGACCTGGAACTCACTATGTAGCCCAGGCTGGTCTTGGACTCACAGCGATCCTCCTGCCTCAGCCTCCCAAGTGCTGGGATTACTGGCATGCGTCACCACGCCCAACAGCACTCCACTGTTACCAGGGCTGCATGTCATCAGTAAACCATTCAGGGTCATTTTTACACAGTTTACCTGATTCCTGTTTTCTCCCAAAGCATGCTTTTGGAAACTTCCTGGTGAGAGATTGCCCTGGAGTCATAGGAAGTTAACTAGGGCAGAGGAGAGTATAGTGTACCAACTCCCCACAGCGAATGCAATCATTATGTATGGCATATGTGTCATAGTAAAAATAGTAGAAGAATGGAAAAAGCCCTGCACTGGAAGTCTGGATCGCCACACACCGGGGGATGGGATGGTATACCTCCTGTCCCCGAGCTCAGAGCTGTCATCCGTAACACGGTCGGATTATGTTTTCACCAAGTCCCCTCTCGGGTCCTAGAGCTTTATTTTATTCAGTCCTCTTCTGAGGGAGTCGACACTTACAATTTACTTCCTTAGCACGTTGTCTTAGTCAGCTGAGCCAATAAACCAAGGACAATGAGATGTGCAGTGTGCAGCCTGTTGTACCCAGTGAGCTGATGTCTGAATTCCCAGGGCAGCTCGCCGCGCGGGTGCGGTGCCTGGACCTGGCCCTGCTGTGTATCAGCTCAGCGCCTCCAGCCCCCTCACTTCTCTCGCCCCTCTCCTTCTCTGTGTTTAGCCCCATAGTCTGGCCCGTAGCGGCAGAAGCCCATGGCAGGATCTCATTACCTTGTCCTTGGAGGAAATCCTCTCTCAAGTATTAGCTTGCCCAGTGCCTGTAAGGTTACCTCTGTTGCCACGGTTGAGAGTAAAAGAAAAGAAATCCATGGGGCCAGTCTGCAGCTTCCAAGGAACTTTTGCCCTTCGGGCACGAACTGTTAAGAGCTCTTTCAAAATCTTTGTTAAATGTCACCAAATGAAATTGATGAGAATTAGGCAAATGTTATTCTTAGTTGACTTACTCTTAATTGCTGCATTGTTTAGTGAACAAGTCCAGTGATACCAGCAATCTGTATTGGGGTTCAGAATTTGCTGTCATTGCACGAAAGGTTAGGTGGGGACAGAGGGCTTTAGAAAAATATGAGGGCCTGGCATGGAGGCACATACCTGTAATCCAGCACCCTGGAAGGCTGAGGCAGGAGGAGTGCAGGTTTGAGCCCAGCCTGTGCAGCTTAGCGACTTAGCAAAGACTGGTTTCAAAAGAAAAGATACAGAAGGGATGAGGATCTGGCACAGCGCAGAGGCCCTGGATTTGATTCCCACCCCCATTCCCCCCAAAAGTGGGGCGTTGCCGAACTATGCATTCTCTTCTCTTCCTGGCATGAGATTTTGAACGACCCCCCTCCTTCACCCCACTCCAGCCTCCCCTGCCAGGGTGTGGTTGGGTCGAGGGGGGTGGGTTACTGCACCCCACGCCTTTGGAACTGTCTGAGCCTGGTACTCTGCGCGATTCGCTTCTCATTTCAGCATTTTTAATATTTGATGCCCCTCCCAAGATGGAGAATTATTTGGCAACTTCTGAAAGATTATCTGCTTTGGGTCTTTTTATCTGCCTGCTAACCCATTTACTAAATTGAAAAGTTGGTGTTTCTTCAGATGACTCATCTGAGGCTCTGAGGAGGGGAAGGGCGTCGCTGAGGGGTCCCTGGAGTTGAGAGAAGATTTTCACTTATTCATCTTTAGTTTTTGTTTTTAAGTATTCCCCAGATGATGCACTTTTTCTCTTTTTTAACCTGTCATGACAAATTTGACTTTAAACTTTGAATTCCAGCCTAAGTGAAACTCAGGGATGCTTTTGAGTTCCCCTCTTCGCTCCCTCCTACTCCGGGAGATTCTTTTTCTTTGAACCTGAGGAATTTAACCTCTAAAATTTCATCTGATCAACGTCCACCTCACCTGTTGGATTAAGTGTTGAATCATCCTTCGCCAGATTAGATGTCTGCCTCTCGCTGGACAGATAGGAAGATTCCAACCAACCTGGCTGATCTGTGATTTGATTATCGGTTCCTGGAGGTGATAGGTGAGCTTTGAATTCCAAGGCCAGGGTCTGACCACTTTGGAAACAAAGACCTTCAAGCAGATCCTCTGCTTCAGGTTTCAGAAGGTAGGCTTGTGTGTTAGAGGAGGAAACTAATTTGTTTTCATTTTGTAATATCGGAGAAACATGAGTAATTATCACTTCTAGCACTGTAATCTCCAGGGTTCTCTGTTTATTTTAGTTTATGGCTTATATAAGATTTATTATTAGGTTTTTTGAGAACCCTAATCAAATCACTTAGAACCTGAGAAATAAGCTTAATCCTTTCTGAAGTTCTCACTGACGATAACTACCTCTGTAAACCTCCCCACTGTACCTTTATTGAAAGCTACTTACTTACCACCAATGTAATTGGGAGAAGTGGGAAATGTCCCAGCTCAAATTCAGCAGGTAGAAGGCAAGAAGAAAGAGAGAGTACAGGGCAATTTCCAGGCCCAAGAGTTCCATTGCTTAAGGCATCTGCATTTTCAAGAACAAATTATACTGGACTTAGCCAAGGAGAAGAGCTTGGTGGAATTGTTTTTGTATATGTAATTCTCACAAGTTCACACTCACACACACACATACACATTGTCACACAGACCACACACACACACACACACACACACACACACACACACCATACATGTATGTATGTCTCCAACCCTGTATTTGAAAAATAAGAATCCCAAGCCAGGTGTGGTGGCACAAGCCTGTAATCTTAGCACTCTGAGAGGCTGAGGCAGGAGGCTCACAAGTTTGAACCCAGTATGGGCAACTTAGAGATTTATGAGGCCCTGTCTCAAAATTTTAAAAATATATTAAAGGTGTAGCTCAGTGGAGAGGCCCTGGGTCTAATCCTGCACCCCCCACAGTCCCACACCCTGCAAATCCCTATACCTGGCGGTATAGTTGTAACACTGCACAATTCGGTATTTATGCACATAGTCGCCACCTTGGAAGGTCTGAGTACTGACAGGCAGTGCTCTTCCTCACCCACATGTGATGCCTCCCCACCAAGCAACATTCTTATGAACCGAGGCCTAGGATTGCAGTTTTTTCTTGGGGATGCTGGAGAATGAGAAGATAATATGATAAGAAATAATAAAAGCATTCATCTGAATTCATTAGAAAGTGTCAGAATCTTGGTTTTCTAAGCATTTTCTGTGACTGGTTTTTAAGGCCTCCCATTTTATCTAGAATGAACAAATACGAACTCCATAACACGTCGTGGACACAGAGGTGAATTTATGTTTTAATAATATTTGTATTGTTTGTATGTGTGTTCTGAAGTCACCATGCTGAGATGAAGAAAAAAACATTATCTCAGGAAAACCCATAACAAATGAATCTAGTACAATCTGTGGAGCTTAAAAATGAGTGTGCAGAGATAGGAGAATTGTTCATTTAGAAGTTGTCTGAATTTTCAGCCTCAGAGTCCTGCGTGTTTCTTCCCAAATACTGAACTCTGAACAAAATTCTCCACAGTTTAAACACACACACACACACACACACACACACACACACATACACACACCCCTGCTTCCCCTGCAATGGTATGATCTGCATTTGATCATAAACTGAAGGTACCAACTTGTGACAGCTCCCCGCACTCCACAGCCTTTGGCTACAGCTCAGGACAGCCCTGTGTTCAGTGACGGTTTCCTTTTCCACCAACAGGGTCAAATAGAAGTGGACAGCGAGACCATCTTCAAGTTAGCAGCCCTTGTTTTGCAGGTAAGAACTCGCCAAGACCCTCGGGCCAGCTCCCTTTTGTTTGGTGTTTTTGTTAACCGCCTGTAACTCTGAAACTTTTGCATGGGCAGCGCCTGATGGGTTTTTAAGTTGTGTGCCAGTGAAAAATGTAAGCCACTGTCTTCCACTGTAAAAGAGCTTTGCATGTGCTCTATATTGTGACATTGAGTATCGCCAAGAAAAATGAAATGTAGCCTGCTCTGGGGGAAAAGAGTTAAGACCATATTCCTGGAAAAGTGCTCTGAGGTACTTGAATTTGGGAAGCAGCAGTTGGCAGAACAGCTGTAATTTTCATTTAAATTTAGTAACTTTGGCGTACACGTTCTTGAGGTTGTGCAAGACTCTTAATTCGTAAAGGAATTAGTAGTCAAAAAACAGTCTGTTTCTATGCTCATTTAAACAGGGAAAAGAAAACATAGTACATGTTGATGTACTGTGTCTTGGTTTAAAAGGTCTGCAGCCACTCTACAAAGCGTGAATGGAAAAGCATTTGTCATGAGATCTTAGAAATGTAAAGGGAAAATAATGACCTGCATTTTTCCATATTTGTCTCTTCTGTTGACAACAAGAAATATTTCATGGACCCTAGCATTTTCTTACCAGTGCCACACTCTTGTCCTTGGCTGCAGGGAAAATGTCCCTTTCATACATTCCTTAACTCTAAACTCCTAAACTCGGGGTTGATGATGGGAAAATAACCAAGAGTGAATACTTCATTTAGCTTAGCATAAATACATATTGATCATCTGTCTTCTTTTTTTTTTTTTTTTTTCAGGAAGCCAAGGGAGATTACACCAGGTAATGATTTCTTTTCTGAGATTACTATGCAAAATAACCCTAGCTGAATCATTGTGTTATTTTAAATAACAATGGTTGCAAAATCCAAAGAAAGTAGACCCGGGGCCAGACTATCACCGCCTGAATAGAGACCGATGCTTTCTGTGAATGAATTGACAATGAACCTTTCTTACAATTTGTCTAGCCAGAGTGACAGTGAAGGGTGATCAGAAACTTTCCAGAGTTCTGTTTTCTATCATCCATTAGTTAGTGAGATGAAGAAATCTATAAAAGCTTCTGTAGCTTGTGTTGATTTTAAAAAAACGAAAAAAAACCTTGTAGTGGTCGTGCCTCTAAAGAGTTGTAGGGTATGCATGAAAAGATTAAATCCGTCAGCTGCTTAGTTAAGAGATTAACAGGGGCTTTTCTGGTGCAGCTGCCTTGACGGGCCTCACCCTTCACACACTTGACCTAACAAGGGTATTGCTTCTGAGACACTCACTGGCTTCTAACTGCTGCAGGCCACATCCTCAGCCTTTCTATTGGAATTTGCCCTGTACCTGCTCCCTTCCGTTCCTTAAATACAGTACAATGGGGGTAGGGAAGTAGGAGTCCATAAAGGTGGTTGGGAGGCCTCTGATTAGAAAGGCTCGCAGGCCAGTGACCCATTGAAAGCCTGGCTTCTATCCTGTTAATGTTCGACTCCTGGTAAACTTTACCCACAGATTATTTACAGATCACCTAGTGCTCATTCCCAGCCACGTCTCTGAACAGTGTGCTCCTTAACAAACTGATGAAATAATGCCTTCCGAGCCGGACTGCACACTTCCCGCCACTGGACACTCCAAGCACGCGCCTTGTCTGCCCATTCGGTTTGGTAAAGCAGTCGGGGTTGCCACTCAGTACACTGGCCCGCTCACCACCCTTCACAGAATTAGATATAGAAATGTAGATAGACAGACAGATACCATTTTGTTTTGAATTGAAAGAAAATAGGAATATTATTTTATAGAATGATGTATTGCCTGATTCTAGAATTGAAAATAAAGCCAACTAAGATCTTTAAAAACAAAAACAAGCTGAGTATGGTGACCCACGCCTGTAATCCCAGCACTCTGGGAGGCTGAGGCAGGAGAATGGCAAGTTCCAGCCAAGCTGGGCAACTTTACAACTATCTCAAAATCAAAATCATGGGCTGGGATGTATCACTGGGAAGGGGCTGAGTTAAATCCTTGCTATTGAACAAAATAAAATCGAAAGAAAGTAAAAAGGGATGGAAGGATAAATTTATTTCTAGATCGTTAGTAATATCAAGAGCTATTGTGCCTGAGTGTGACCTTCGAGGGAGAAGTCACATTCCTGGGACTATGGGGAGTGTGTGGAGTGTCCTCATTTTGTGGGGTGATTTGGGTCCCAAAGCTCATACCCTGCATTTGTTGATTAACAGCTCCTCCCCTGACCCCTCAGGGTCAAGCAGAGGCCTCACCCTGAGCCTCAGTTTCTTCATCAATAAAATGGGACCAACCCCATAGGACTGCAGTAAGAATTAAACGTATGCATATTTCCCAGGGCCCGCCTAGCTTTTTTTTTTTTTTTTTTTTTTTTTTTTTTTTTTTTTTTTTTTTTTTTTTTTTTTTTTTTTTGGTACCAGTACTCTAGCTCAGGACCTTGCGCTTTTGAGACAGGCACAGTACCACTGAGCTAAATCCCCAGCTCTTAAAAAGCATCCTAGGTCTATTCTGATTCTGTTGCGTGCTCCAACCTGTGCAAAAGCCCTGCTGCCACCCTAAAATGTAGATTTGACCATAGTTCTTTACTTCTGGAGTCTCCTAGTTTCCCACTGCACCAGAAACCTGCCCTTCAATAACCCACCTTGACGTTCGAGGGTAACTGGTCCACACTCTGCTGCTCCTGCTCCTCTACACCTGTCCATGCCTCTCTCCTCTTTCTCTTCCACATAACCCTGTGGTATCTGGCCTGCATCGTTTTGTTCAAACTCTTCTTCCCCAGATGCCTTTATGATTGTTTGGGGCTTGCAGTGCTGGGGGTTGCACCCAGGGTCTTGGGCATGCTAGTCAAGCTCTCAGTGTTCTCATCCTAGGATGCTTTCTGAAACTAGACTGTAATCGCACCACTGTGGGAGGCTGAAGCAGACAGGTCACAAGTTGGAGCCCAGCCTGGACGCAGGGGGAGGGACACGGACTCTTGGTTGTTTCGCTTCCTGGCAGGTTTGCTTCAGAGAATTTAAGTCAACATTATCGTAACTAGTAGGAAACCCTGCTCTCTGAAAGTTAATTAAAAGAGAGGAGTGGGGGGCTCCCATTGTCTTTAAATAGCTGACAGCCTGAATTTCCACGTCAGCCCTTACCCTGCAGAGATAAGGAGCTGCTGGGGTAACACAACCCAGGCAAAGGCGGAGAATTACTGAAAGCTGACCCAGGGAGAAGGAGAGAAACCTGGATCACTGAGCAGCCGAGCCAGCCGCAAGAGACTGTGAAAGCAGAGGGTTTTGTTTTAAGATCCCGGAAGTTACCAAGTAACTGTAATTAGGGTGCTGCTGTTTACCAGAGAAAAATGAGTGACTACAATTTTCAGTTCACTGCTGGGGTAGAATAACAGCGTCTACAACCCACCTTCAATTGTAAAGGAAATATTCCCAATTTGCAGCTGTGCTGTAAAAATGCATCTATTTCTCGCAGGAAGGGAGCTTCTCTGGATGCCCTTAGAATAATAGTTCAGTGAAGGAAGAAAACAAAAATCAAAGGCCTGTAAGAAATTTGCCCCCCTCAGTTCTTATAGCCCTGAAACACAGCTCTACAATATAATTTCATTTCCAGGACCTTCAAAGTGAGTTGAAGTGGGAAAAACAACAGCTCAGCTGGGCATAGTGGCAATGTGCCTATAATCCCAGCACTCTGGAAAGCTGAGGCAGGAGGCTCACAAGATTAAGCCCAGTCCTGTCAACTTCATTAATTTTTTTTCTTTTTATTTAGCTTATTGGTACATTTTAGGTATACAATACAGTTACATTCATTATTGGGATCTTGTACCTTTACATGACAGGTCTTGGTTCTTATTTTTTCCCCTTGTCCCTGCCCTCCCTAAATTCATGATTTTGTGAGAAACATTTCTCAAAAAAAAGGTGGGGGGGAGTACTGGAGATATAGCTCAGTGTAAGAAGCCTAGGTTCAGTATTCAGTACAGTAAAGGAAGAAGGCAGTCAGGCAGGAGAGAGGGAAGAAAGGAAGGAATGGAGGGAGGGAGAGAGGAAGAACAGATGGATGGATGGACAGATGGACAGACCGCCCGCCCCAGGGATCAGGTGAAGAGTACCTGCATCAGTTTAGGGGTGAAGGTGAAAATGGAGCTTTAGAATTTGACTGGATTCAAATCCAGGCCCAGACCCTTGGTGGATAATTGTGGGTAACTGACCTACGTTCTGTGTACCTCAGTTTGTCTCCATTAACATTCCGTTGTTAACAATGGCGCCGCTGTTGTTGAAACCTTTCATCCTCACACAATCCCGTGAACACAGACGCTGTGCTTGTCCCCATCTTCCAGGTAGGAAAACTGAGCTTTGAAGCCTCCTCTGGCCCAGTGGGGTTTCATGGTTTGTGTGCTTGACTACTGTTAGGAGTTGCCTTGTGTCTCCAAGGAAACACAGCCTTGTAAGAGTCATTCGTAAAGCAAGGTAACTTAAAAGAAATTGAATATGACCGTCTGCCGGTCTTATTTTATTTTATTTTTTTGGTACCGGGGATTGAACTCGGGTCTTTATGCTTGCAAGGCAGGCCACCAAATCACTGAGCTAAATTCCCAGCCCCTGCTGGTCTTATTTTAGTCGGGGACTTTGATACATCAAAAATTCCCTTTTGTGAACAACAAGCAGCATCTCCACAGTCCTCGGTCCCTGATGTCTGAGCCCTCTCTGGACTAGTGGCCCTCCCGTCCTTAACCGCAAAGTTTTGCTAGGAATGAAGGAGTTTGCATTTCATGGACTGCATATTGTGCATTTCACAATACTTTGCTTCCATAGCATAAATGCTAAATGCAACTCTGAAAACCAAAACCCCAAGTCCCACTTCAGTATATCTCTAAACTGCTAAGCCCATGAGCATCAGCCCTGGGCCGGAGGTGGCTCTCTGGCCCTCTTTGGGTTGTTTCTCTCCACACTAGAGCAGCTAGCTATGTAGGTCTGAAGTGAATCAGCCCCTTTGTCCTCTTTGGGCACTGGCTGGGGCAGGCTCCGTATTTATTTAGTATGAAGAGATTAGCATGACACAGACTGCCCGCCTCCTCAGGGTGCAGACATCCAGGGAGGACATTGCGGGGAGGACTCCTATGAGCCCTCGTTGATAGCTGTTTCAGTGCCTTTCAGTGTGGTTCTAGAAGCACTGAGTGCTAACATAACACACAGCACAGTGCTGTTTTCTGTGTTCATACAGTGAAAGCGGTTGATCTGGGTTTTGTGTGAACAGGAAGGACGCCCCGAGTGACACAAGCAGGTAGAAGGGCTAAAGCTTTGCCTATTCAAGTTGACCGCACATAATTTTCACTTGTCCAGTGGCAAGTTTCCCAGGAGAGCAGCAGATTCCTTAATGTCCATTCCTTGATAGGAAAGCACAACTTGTATTGGTTCATTTTTTTCTAAGTGCGCATTTTCTAATTCTAGATGTAAGCGAGAGGAAATATTTTTAATCACTATAAAAATATACATCATGTAAAATTCACTATCTCCACTTTTTCTTGCTGACAGTACTAGGGATTGAACTCAGGGCCTCTGCAATGAACTTCCTTGTTGGCCACGTTTTTATTATTTTTTATTTTGAGACAGGCAGATCTTTGAGTTTGATCTTTCCATCCTCCAGTCTGAGCCTCTCACGCACCCCTGGTCCGGGCTCATCTCCACCAGTTGAACACAGATCAGTAGCACTATGTGCATTTACCTTGTTTTACAACCAACCCCCAAAGTTCTCATTTTGCAAAACTGAAACTCTGTACCTGTTAAACAATTCCCTATCCCCTATTCCCAGAGCCCCTGAAAACACTTTTCTTTTTCCTGTATCAGTTTGACAACATTTTTATTTAAAATATTCAGATTTCCACATTAACCTGTTTCTCAGCCTGGGTCATTCTTATAGATTATATTTCTCCTACCAAGGTACTGTTAAAAAAGAAGCGAAGACTCAAAGTAGACATGATTGGGAGTCCTCAGCAAGCTGGCTAATGTTTCCAAAAAATCTCTCATCACATTTTCATTCTAATTAGAAATTCCTTCGTCTTAAAAAAAAAAAAAAAGTTGGATAATAGATCCCCATCGAGCACACAGATAGGAGGAGTGATTTCCCCTGGGTGAGCAGGGAGGCTGCAGGCAGAAAGGACAGGACAGGAATTCCGGCCGAGTGGACCCTGCTCTTGGTAGAACACTGGCCCAGTCCCTAGTGCAGGACGCCTCTGACAGAGACTGCGAAGGGGGGGTCACAGGCTCCACGATAATGTGGGACAAAGGGTTGGCAGAGGTTTCAGGCCCGACTCCCACCAGTTACCAGCACCTCTGAAATCTGTCGAACCAACCCCGAAACTGCGTACAACTTAGAATGTGGCAAGTTTCTTCTAAAGTTCTTCTCCCCTGTGGCGTATTAGAAACCTGTAGGGTTGCGAGGTTTATCAAATAAAAATAGAGGAGGCCGGAGTTTTAGCTCAGTGGTTCTGCTGCCTGCTTCCCAAGCGTAAGGACCGGAGTTCGAACTCGGTACAAAAAAAAAAAAAAGTGTGGAAAAAAAAAAAAGGACACACAGTTAAATTGCAATTTCAGATAGACAATAAAGTTTTTAAAGTATGTCCTACGTATTTATTCTGGCAACTCAAACCTTCACTGACCCCTGGGAATGTCTTTCTGTGGTAGTAATCCACCACCAGCCTGTTCCCAGAGTGAGTGGTAGGAATAAAACGGAGAAAATCTTGGGTTTGGAGCTGGGCGTGGTGGCACTGTAATCTTAGCGCTGTGAGAGGCTGAGACAGGAGGATCACAAATTCAAGTCCAGTCTGGGCAATTTAGTGACTTTTCGAGACCCTGTCTCAAAAAAAAAAAAAATGATAGATTAAATTATGTTTTAAAATATCTCTTAAAAGGGAAAAGGGGTTAACTCAGTGCAAAGGCCCTGAGTTTAATCCCCAGTACTGCCCACCTAAATGTACATGTATGTATATCTTGGGTTTGGTGTGCTGCAGTGGGAAAGGAAGAGCGGAAAAGGCAGAGACACATTTATTGAACCAAGCAGGTACTCTCACAGCAGTCTATTATAACTTCCCCAAGAACCGTATGAGACATGTCAGCAATCCCTACTTCTACAGTGCAGAAACCCTGGCTCATAAAGCTTAGTTTATCGAAGACCACAAAACTAGGAACAGGGAACCTAGGACTGAATCTGGTTCTAGATTCCAGCCCCAATTACAGTAAATCACCGAGGGTTAGATGGTTAGTGTTTGGCCAAAGTATGCTCTGGCTGCTTGTGGGCTTGCTCTGGTCACTGGTGGGCAGGTGGAAGAAGATCTTCTTGAACCTCTGATTCCTTATCTGAAATTTAGAAAGGGCATCAGCATCTTGGCTTGGTAAGAGGACAGTTTGAGTTAACATAAAACACCTCTGAACACTGGTCACTCAAGGCGAGGCCCCAGGATAGTCTCCTTTGAAGCCAGCAGGGTTTCTCTTGTTGTGTTTTGTTCAGTTGTGGGGTGAAGGAGGAGCTGAGAGGCAGCCTAGGAATGCAGAGTCACGCCTAAAGTTTCACAGGGACTTTCTGTAGTCCACTTGAAAGGAGAGCTCCACACCTTCCCAAGAAGAAAGGGGAGTTGGGGCGGGGGGTCCCCTGGCTTTAGCCAGCCTTGGAGAACTGCTAGTATAATCTTTTCAGTTCTCCCTGTGCTCTGAAAATAGCTACAACACAATTGGCTTAAAGTCTGATAAAGAAGCCCAATGGTAACCCCAGCACTGTGGAAGGCTGAGGCAAGAGGATCACAAGTTCAAGCCCAGCCAGGGCAATTTAGTGACTTAGCAGGACCCTGTCCCAATATAAAAACCATTTTTAAAAGTGCTCAGGATGTTGCTTTTTGCAAAAGACCCTGGGTTCAATCCCCACTACGGGGGGAAGAAAAAGGTGTGATCAAGAACTGTTTCAAGGGGATGGGGAGGAAATTCCTAGAATGGAAAGCCCCTCCCCTCTTCCTCCACAGAATCCGCCCCTACTCTGGCCCCTCCTTTCCCGCTGGTGCAGGGGCCTGAAGTCTTTCCAAGCTCAGACCTCTGGTGCCTTGGGTCTGTCAATCACCAGCTACCACAGGGCCTTGGTAAGTCTTCATACACCCCTGGGCCTCGTTTTTCCTCTTGTGCGCTCGTGGGTTGGGCACAGTGAATTCACCTCAGTTATTTGGGTGGTTGGAGCTGCTTTCTTAAAATTTTGTTTGGAACAAGTGGGGAGGTGAGAAGGACACTTTATTTTAGCTATCGCAAGATTAGCTCAGGCTCTAAGCAATCTTTCTAAACTCTGCAAGAATTGGGAGTGGCACCCGAGGCTGAATGAACTCGAGCCCTAGGATTTCTAACTTTGCATAGGACCAACTGAGAAGAAAAGTGTCAGCTTCCCACCCCAAGGCTGTGGTGTCCCAGAACGGGAACCCATAGCTCCAGAGAGGGAGAGATCTTCCCCAGAGGTTTAGTTTTGTATTAATTGTTTTATTAGTATAGGAGCTTGGCCATCAGAAATTCCTGGTGTGGTTAAGGAAACTTTCTAGAGATGTGCATCTCATGTGAAGCAGTTTGACTCGCTGTTTTAAGATTCTGTGGGTAATATCTGGTGTCTGATTTTGTAGCTCACTTAAAAACATGTTTTAACCAGGAGTCGTGGGGCAGTTTAAGGAGACTGGGTCTCAAAAAACAGGGGGTAGTGGAGATGCGGCTTTGTTCCCTGGGTTCAATCCCCAGGACTATCATACATACATATGTACGTACTTACTGAATTTAGTGTCTTCGCTACTAGAGGGTAGCTATAGTCTGCAGTTTGGGTTTGGTTTGGTTCGAGAAGTATGGAGTGATGGGTAGGTAACACATTCAGTCTTAATTATCTGTGTTCAGATTCTTTATGTGGTTAATCCAGTTTGGGTTAGTCCAGTTTAATCTAGTTGAAAAAGCAAACTGTCACCACCCAAGAAGGACACATTCTAATGGAATTAATCAGAGGCTGCCATCATTAGGCATCGGAAACCTGCGGTGACTCTGACTAGTCTTCCTCTTCCTGCCCTGTTGTCCCCTCTTTGTGAACCCCTGAAGGAGCAGGGCAGAGCGGGTCTACAGATATGGAACCATCCTGTCCAATTCTTCCTTACTGGGTGGGTGTGAATTGCTTAATTTCTTAAATCTCATTTTGCACATCTGTGAAATAGGGATGCAGAGGATAATAAATCAGCCTGGTATGCCTGTGGGGAAAGGGTCTGGCATGCTCCCTGCCACTACACCCGTGAGGTGAGCTTTTGTACCATAGAAGCCCTTCTCAGTGCTATATTAGGTCACTGCAGGTCTCTTAGCCTCTTCTGAAACTGACCTTCTGTGCCATCCCCAACTAGGAGGTCCAGCCTCCTTCACTATCTTTTCATTTAATGTTTATCTTTCTAATTTTTGAACTTATTTTTAGTCCTGAGGGCCAAACCCAGAGGTGCTCTACCATTAAGCCACATTCCCCAAGCCTTTTTATTTTTTAATTTTGAAACAGAACCTTGCTAAACTGCTCAGGCTGGACTTGAACTTGTGATCCTCCTGACTCCCCCTCCCAGAGTGCTGGAATTATAGGTGTGAACTACCATGTTCAGCTCCATCTCTCTATTTTAAATTGTTGATGCCCATTTCTGTCTTGAAAAAGATCTCCGCTTGGTGTTGTATTTATTCCATCTCAATGGCTTTTAAACCATCTGCGAACTGCAGTTTGCTGGGACCCACCCTCAACCTTCTGAGTCAGCAGGTCTGGGTCTGCATTCTGCATTCTGCATCTCCTGGTGACACTGCTAGTCAGGGCCTTGGAGAGATGCTTTCCGGCCAAGGACGGGATCATGTCCCAACAAACCTGTGATAAGTTGAAAATATAAGTCGAAAATGCGTTTTATACCCCTAACGTCCTGAACATCATAGCCTAGCAGCTCAGGACATGGTAGAGAATCAATGCCTCCTGTGGTGATGGAGGAGCTGACTGGGAGCTGTAGCTCAGTGCTACTGCCCAGCATTGCCAGAGATCAGGCTGAATCTCACTGGCCTTAGAAAAGATCAAAAATCAAAACTTGAAGTGTAGTTTCTCCCACTGTTGCTTTCACGTCACATCAAGTTGCAAAACTGTAAGTTGGCCCATCATGAATCAGGAACTGTCTGTGTCACTTTGTGTTTGGCACCTTCAGTAACCCTTTCTGTAGGAAACAGTACAGAGGAATGCATGGTGCATCCCTGGAGGCCGAGTTCCACGAGCTACTGAACCCGGCACGATTTTGAATCAACGGCAAGGGGAAGGCGGTCTGGCCAGTGAAGAACCACTCTAAACAAACTGGAAGTGGACCGGGTGTGCTGATCACCAGCTGGCAATGGTGTCCATAGATGAAGTCAATGAAAGTGGTGTTTATAAATAATAGTATTTATAGTTTCGTGTTAGGCCAGCTGTCGTCCTTAAATCTGTATGGATCCAGGGCACATGGTCTAGTAGTTCAGTTGGCACCTGTTACACGTATCTACTGGATGATCAGTACCCTGTTCTAACTGTCAGGGTCATTGGCCCTGTCCCCTTCCTTCATCAGAGTGGAAAACCTCAATGGGTCACTGGCGATTGCCAGCAAGCTTAGACAGGAAGTGACCTCTCAGAACCCATACAGGACAGCGCCCCCAGTCTGGCAAGGGCTCGAAATTAGCTCCCTTCTCTAACAACAGTAAATCTTGTGGCTGGGGATTTAGCTCAGTGGTTCCACCCGCTGCCTCCCAAGCATAAGGGCCCAAGTTCGATCCCCGGTACCAAGAAAGAAAAAAAATCACAATAATAAATCTTGTGCTTTCATGAAACACACATAAAGTAGAGTTCCCTGCTGTAATGATTTTTCCAGGGGCTCAGGCACCCCTTAGTCATCCTTTAGTTAATTTCTGGTGACAGCGAGACCACATGGTTCATTTACACTTATTAATAATAGGCCTGAGACTTCACCTCGAGCACTTGACTAGGTACTTAACTATAGCTTTTGTTTTTATATCCACATATGTATTTTTCTGAAATAAGTATTTTGAAGATAAATAAGTATTTAGAGATAGAAAAATAATTTTGACTTTTTCAAGAATTCCATTAGTTCTGCTCACTGCGTGGTTTTTTTCTTTGTGTCATGAAGTTTCTGCTAGAATTTTCACTTGGTCCATTTTCTGTACATGTGTGTGTGTGTGTGTGTGTGTGTGTGTAATGACCAATACTGAGGGTTGAACCACTGTTGCTTTCACACTGTGGCAAGTTGAAATACATGCTGGGCAGGTACTCTAGCACTGAGCTACATCCGCAGCCCTTTTCAATTATTTTATTTACTTTGTTGTTTTGTTTTGACACAGGGCCTCACTATACAGTGGTCTTGAACTTGCTATGTAGCCCAAACTGGCCTCAAGGTTGTGATCCTCCTGCTTTAGTACTTCCCATGTCTGCATTCAACCCTTTATATTTTATTTTTAGTCCTTTGGCAGGGGTTGCTGGGGATTTTCTAGGACCATGTGCTTACTATGCAAGCACTCCATTGAGCTATGTCCCCAATTCTACATTTTATTTTGAGGCAGGGTCTTTTTAAGTTGCCTAAGCTGACCTAGAATGTGAGATCTTCCTGCCTCAGCGTCCCAAGCAGCTGGCATTCCAGGCCAGCGCCAACAGGCCTGGCTTTGGTCATTATATATAGCTTGTACTTTTTAATGCACATTTGGTTTGTGTTTCAGGTAAGGAAGAGCTTTGGAATTGACAACAAAAGTGAGCTTTAGGTTTTGGAATTTTTTTTTTCCTTTAAACTGTCCTAGGACTTGAGCGATAGCTCCACACAAAGCCCAGACCAGTGGGGTCTTCACTTTCTCTAAATCTGTGAAGTACTAGCAGGGATCTTTGGCTAATTGGTGACACTCCCTCCACCACTGCCTCTGAATGGCAGGTGGTTAATTGTCGCTGTTAGCCACAGCAGGTGCACACATTTGCTGGGGGTGGCTTTTTCCACACAAATGCTCCAGCACACACAAAGGGTGGCATTGGCTCTACCAGCCATGTGGCTTTGTCAAAAATGAGTGGGGCTGGCACATTCCAGCAGGGCTTTTGAGGTCAGTAAAGAAAAACAACAGCCCATGAAAAGGGGCTTAAGAATGCCCAGAGGAATCATTGCCTGAAAAATATTTGCAGTGGCTAAATGGAGGGCCAGGACAGCTTTCTTCTGGAAGGCTATCGAGAGAGGAATCTGCAATGCCTAAGGGAAGGGCTCAACCCCGATACTCAGATAAAATGCAAGCATATTCTTCACGGTGACATCTGAATTCTTGCTGAAATGACAGAGAAAAGCAATGGCTGGTTTGGTCACTTGAGTAGTGAGTGATGGAGATTTATGGGCATTCTCTCTGGCTGAGAGACCTGGAGAAACCAGTCCCTCGTGACAGTTCTGTCTGATCAAGTGCACCTTTGAAATAACAAATCCATTGCCATTAGGGTCAGGAATGTCCAGATGAGGTGAGTGTGTTTATTGCTAGTGAAAGGCAGAGACATCCCGCTGGAGGCTGCTCTCCTCCCAGCTGCTCTCCAGCCAGCCCTCCCCCAGACTCTGAGCTCAATCCTGGTTCATATTAGCTGTGCCGCCTGCCCCACTGGCCTGGGAGGGGCCCTCTGCGCTCCCTCTGCAAGCTCAGGGGCTGTTCAGGCTCGGGCTGTCAGACAGATTCATCAGGAGGGTGAACAAATGAGCTCAGTTACTGTGTCTGCTCAAAGATGGAATCCTGTTTGATCCTAAACTCTGAAGATGATCAGAATTAACCCTCTAAACCAGTGTGCCCATGTCTTTGCACATCCTGGTGGGTTCAGCTTTTGGTCAGCAAGTTCTAACCTCTTGCATCAGCTTTGTAGCTAAACAGCATCCATCCCACTTTTCCACATCCCCACATCCACTTGCTGGTCATGTTTGACATAATTTGGCGTGAATTATCACACGGAGAAGGCAAAGAAGGCGTGAAACACGCATATGAAGGACAAACAAGAAAGTGGGGTGTTGCCAGGGCCCTAGAGTCGTCTCCCGCCCTCTCCACTGTGAATTACACTTCCCAAGTCGGTACAGTGCTCCCTCTTTTCTCAGAGGTCCTTTTCAACAGCATAGATTTTCTCGATGGGCCTTATAGTTTTATCACCTATATAAAATTATAGTTTCATTTTGCTTATTTGGGACCTTTATGTATCTGGGATGATGGTGTGTTTCTTCTTTCTTTCTTTCTTTCTTTTTTGTGGTACCAGATATCGAACTCAGACCCTTGTGCTCAAAAGGCAGGTAGTGGAACCACTGAGCCAAATTCCCGGCGCAGTGGTGTGTTTCTTAAATAAGAAATAAGGTCTTGTGTTTTGCTCAGTATTTATGAAATTCACCCATGTTGTGTGTAGCTATAATCTATTTTATTTGCTGCATATTTCATTTTATGAATACACTATAATTTTGTCATTCCTGCTATTATGGAACATTTATATAGTTTTTTTTCCCCCCTCTTCCTGTTCCTCTTCTTCTTCTCTTCCTTTTTTTTCACAAGGCCTTGTTATGTAGGCCAGGCCAGAAATGAACTTGCTTTGTAGCCCAGGCTGCCCTCAAATTCATGACCACCCTGCTTTAGCCTCTTGATTACTAGGATTTTAGGCATGCACCACCACACCTGGCTCCTTTTTTGTCTTATTGTAAACAATGCTGTTATAAACCTTATTCTTTTTTTTTTCTTTTTTCTTTTTTTTGTACCAGGGATCAAACTCAGGACTTTGTGCTTGTGAGGTAGGCAACAGCACCAGTGAGCTAAATCCCCGGCCCTATAAACCTTATTCTTGTGCATAAGTTTCTCTAGAGCTGTACCTAACCGATGGTTGGAAGGCCAGGGCGCGTGCAAATTTCCAAAACATCCTCACCAGTCTACACTCTAATTAGCAAAAAAGTAGAATGCCTGTGGCTTACATCTTCACAGAAACTAGATAAGGTTAAAATTTTGAAAATGTAATAGTCTGGTTCCTTTCAATAATTCATTGAAGATGTCATTTGCGTTTCTCTGAATTCTTAGAAAGTTGAACGTATTTCTCCTGCATGTTGGCCACTTGGATTTATACTCGCATGCAGAGCTTGTTCAAGGGTTTAACGTATCTTTCTGCAGGCTGTCTGTCTCAATCATGTTTTTATTCTTCTGTGGGCTTTCTCTTGTGCTGTTATAACCAAATCCATAGCTCGCTTCAGGATCAGTGATGGCTTGCTGAAAATTTCCTGCAATAAATAGGTTCTTAGAGGAAATTGATGTTATCTCGTCAAAGCAGGTGTCCTGCAGTAGCACAAAAGGCCAGATTTTCAAACTCATAATAGGAAGCTTTTGTATTGCAAAGAAATAAAGCTATGTTATTTTCTGCAAATATATTCTTTGGGAATGATCCAGAGTGCATGTCTAATCCAAAGTACTCATGTATCTCCTTCATTCATGCACGCCTGACAGTTTGTACTGTTAATAAATTACCCAAAACTTGCATCTAAGTTGAGAAACTGAGAAAGCACCACCCTTCCTCCATTTACTAAAACAGATTCCTTATATTAGAAATTTAAAAATGACGGTGGTAGCCTGCGGCATACCCCATTCAGATATTTTTCATAAAACACTGGGACTTTGAATCTTTTTTTAATGCACTTGTTAGACAATGATGTATCCGTGTCCCTGTGTGGCAGAAATAAACTGGTTATGCGTGATGACTCTTTAAAATGGCTAAAATGCGACTGTGTTTCCATAGTATCTAATCTTCTTCTCCTCCAAACTATTGTATTATAATATGTAATATGTATATAAAGTATTATAATCTTTGTCTGGCTTGGGCAAAATAAAGACTACATATCCCAGCCACCCTTGCAGCTAGAGCTAGCACATGATGAAATTCTGGCCAATGGGAGTGAGAGAAGTGAGAGCTTTCCGGTTCTGCCCCTACAGGAGTGAGTATGCACCTCACCTCTTCCTAGTTGTTGAAGTGTGCCCCAGGTGCTGAGCTATCCTGGGCCCCGTGAGAGAAAGCAACACCCCAGAAATGGCAGAGCTGCTAGAGAGATTGAATTCCTCAACATTTCCTGCTATTCTGACTATATTTATGTAAGGAGAAATTAGGTAAAATTTTGATTTCTGTCACACATAGTAAATCTATATCCTAACTATTATGGATAGTTCTCAATTTATAATGGTTGACTTAGGATTTTTTAATTTTACAGTGGCGCAAAAACAATACCCACTGAGTATATGCTTTGAATTTTGATGTTAGTCGTGCCCCCCCCCATTACTGGGATTGAACTCAGGACCATCACACTGAGCTAATTCCTTTATTTTATGATGGAGTCTTGCTAAGTTGCCCAGGCTGGGCTTGAACCTGAGATTCATCTGCCTCGGTCTCCTAGAGTGCTGAGATTACAGCACATGCCTCCATGCCCAGCTTGACTTCGGATATTTTCTCAGACTACTGACATGTCATACAGTCCTATGATGCTGGGCAGCCACAGGTCCCAGTCAGTGATGCAGTCACAGAGGAACCCACCAGCACTGTACAGTGTAGTATTATGTTAGCATTTTTTTATACAGTTATCGAGTGGATTACCTGAGATATTTAACACTTTATTATAAAATAAATTTAGATGATTTTGCCCACATGTAGACTAATGTAAGTGTTCTGAGAACTGTTAAAGCAAGCTAGACTACGATATACTGTTAAGTAGGGTGAATGTAGTTAGTAAATTTTAACTTAGGATATTTTCAACTTATGATGGGTAAGTCAAGGAGCATCTGTCCTTCATATGTGCTATGCTTTTTCTCTTCCTTAGTCCCCACCCTTTCCTTTGTGCCCCTGTGTCTGATGCTAACTATAGCTTGCTGGTTTTTGGCCAGCCAGTGCTGCCAGTTTTCTAATGCTTGCCTCACCTGGCTCCTATTAGGCATTTGCCTCTGAGATCTTTGATATTTATAATCTGAGTGACATAAGAAAAACATCTTTAAGTATAAAAGTGGCAGTTGAAAATGTATTCGGGTAGAATTCTAAGATTGATCTTTTTGCTCTCACTGGTGGCACTGGGTAATAAACCCAGGACCTCATGTTTGCTAGGCAGATATCCCCAGCCACCTCAGAATTTTTTAAATGGTCTATTGCCGAGTTTCATAACCCTGGCACCATTGACACCCAGGTGAGGTAACTCTATTGTTGTCCTGTGCGTGTAGAATGTACAGCAGAGTCCTAACCTCTATCTGAGAGCTACCAATAACACCTCCTTCCTCAAGTGCAAGTGTCAAGAATGTTTTCAGACGTTGCTAAATGTCCCCTGAGGGACAAAATTGTCCCAGTTGAAAACCACTAATCTAAAACATACTTCTTTCTTTCTTCTTTTTTTAAATAGACTTTATTCTTTAAAGTAGCTTTAAAGTTACAGAAAAATGGAGTAAAAAGCACAGAGTTCCTATGTGGCCCCTCTCCTTCCTCACACACTGTTTATCCTGTTATTAACATCCTGCATACAAGAGTGGTGCCTTTGTTACAAAAGCCTGTAGATAAGCTCGGGTTTACTCTTTGTGTTGTGCTGTTCTAGGTTCTATCCTCTGGGCAAATACATAGTGTCACCATAGTATCATACAGAATAATTTCACCACCTTAAAAAAAATCCCCTGCACTCCATCGGCTGAACTAGAATGGTCCTGTGGTATTCATGGAGAATTAGCTCTAGGGCCCCACTCCTATGCCAAAGTCTGCAGGTGCTCAGGTCCTTTGTATAAAATGGTGTGGCAAAAAATAAATAAATTAATAAATAAATAAAATTTTTAAATGGTGTGGCATTTCAATAAACCTACACATGCCCTCCCATGTACTTGGAATCAACCCGAGATGGTTTATACCTAATGTAATGTAAATGCCATGTAAATAGTTATTACTGCATTGTTTCCAGAATAATGACAAGAAAAAAAGTCTGTATGCGTTCAGTGCAAGCAAAATTTTTAAAAACTTTTCAGCCTGTAACTGGTTGGGTCCATAGATGAGGAAACCATGAATCAGTAGGGCTGAGTAAATTTCTCTTTAAAATAGTGAAACTCTCCTTAAAACGTCCCTAAGCCACTTCTCTGATAATACATGTTGTAGCTGTTTTTCAGTGACTGATTAGTACAAAAAAAAGTCTCAGTGAATAAATATTTAGTGTTCTTTAGAATGCTGGCTCATGATTAACCTCTGGTAATTTATTGATTTATTCAGCTAGTATTGTTAGATAAATAATGTCATATAACACGTTATCAATTGGGTAGGTTCTAATGGTGTAGAGTGAAAATTATTCTTGAAAATATTGGAGAATATGACATGTTGAAAACTGAAGTTTATCTTTCAAAAACTCCAACACAGCCGGGTGTGGTAGCACATACCTATAATCCAGCACTCTGGAGGCTGAGGCAGGAGGATTGCTGTGAGCTCAAGGCCAACCTGGATTACATAGCAAGACCTTGTCTCAACCCCTACCCCCAAAAAACATCTCCAACCCAGGTGGGATTTCTCTCCCCTTGAAGCATACAACTGTTTCTCTAGTTACACTCTAAATCTGGAAATTGCTTGCATTTAGCCAACTTTCACTAAGTGCTTAAATGCTAGAAAATGCTTGTGATTTGGGGGGCACAGGACAGAAACCATCTTAAAGGGCAGGAGCGTCAAGTCTCCCACTTTGTACTTATTTCTCAGTGTGAGCTTTTTGAGTAGAATGTGGATAAAATTTCTCCTACACTTTCTCCCCTTTCTTTTTTTGTCTTGACTGCTTTTGCGGAAAACTCCATCACTGACAGTTCTACACGCTAGGCATACAGTATAGATGTACACATCCTTGTTCAGTGCGTGAGTAAAATTGTGATACATAGCAATTTCGTCTACTGAGATCTTGATTGCCGCAAAATTTACTATACCCAAAGCCATAATGGAACACTAGGTTGGATTCTTGGAATGCGGTCAACTAAATCCAAAAATATAACAAAGTATGTGTGGTTGGTGATGATGAAAAAAGTGTTGTCCTTAGTTTGTCACTTTAGAAAATATACATGTATTTACCCTTCAGAAAAACCAAAACCACTGAGCCAGCTTCTGTTAAAAGTAAATGGGAGGGCCGGGGATTTGGCTCTGTGGTTCTGCCGCCAGCCTCGCAAGTGCAAGGGCTGGAGTTTGATCCCCGGTACCAAAAAATAAAAAAAATTTTTAAAGGTAAATGGGAATAGCAGGGGAATGTAACTTGGTGGTAGAGCACTTGCCTAGCATGCATGAGGCCTTGGGTTTCATCCCCAGCACTGCAAAAAGGGCTTTGAAGGACAGAACATAGGAGAAATTATTAAGAAAAATAAATATTAATTGTGGGAGTTGACAGTTGACCTTTAATAAGAATAAATTGGATCATAGTCTATTTTGATTTTCCGGAAACCCAAACCAGTTTCCCAAGATTGTCAGTGTTATTAAGGCAAACCGCTCAAATTTCAAATGAATAGAGAGATTTATTCTTATGTAAGAACAGGAGCCAAGTGACTTTTTATTTCCTGCAGTAATTTAGAAAGCTAAATCTTTCACCTAAAGGAAGGGTCCACAACCCTGGTTTTAAAATGTAACATTGACAGGTGCAAATCACAGCGTCTCCATGACACACACTCTCTCTTTTCTTAGGAAAAGAGAGTAAATTATGTAGTCTGCTCAGTGGGCTCACTTTGTTGCCCTGTGGCATGGTCAGGAAGGTTGGTGACAAAACCAGAGAACAAACTTCCCATAGGCATTAAAGGAGAAGCACTTTCACAAGCTGAGGAGAAATGGGAGGGAGCTGGTTCTCGGGGGCAGAGTAAAACATGGCCAGGCAGAACTCATCCAGGGGCCATGCCTGGACCCCAGGGTGAGCAGGGTGGAACGCTTGATCTGAGTGTGGGTAAGTGCTTTGGGGAGAGATTCATCTTGGGGTCCATCTACTTCAATATCATGATCCCCTTTGGGCATACCCAGGAAAACTAATGTAAAACTGCGTGTAGGATGGATTCTGAAACTTAATTTGCCACTGTTTTTATTTGGCCCTTGGGGACGGGTAGAAGCGGGGCTGAGCCTTCCCAGAAACCAGAATGTTCATGTTGACACTTTAGGACACTTCCCTGGAGTCTCTCTGGTAATGAAATAATACAGTGGTTAAGAACATGGCCTTTGGAGGGCTGGGGGTATAGCTTAGTGGTAGAGTATCTGCCTAGCATGTGCAAGGCCCTGGCTTCCATCCTCAGATCACCTACACACACACACACACACACACACACACACACACACATGAACTTGGGGGGCAACCAGACTTCTTCTGGCTCCACCAAAGGGTTGCAGTGAAACATGGAGACTTAGACTCTCTGAACCTCACACTTTCACCAGAAAAGCATGGGTAAGAATATTACTCTGCATGGGAAGGCTACTGGTGAGCTTTCCATGAGGAAAATAATGTCCTAAGCAAAGTGCCTGATGCTTGTAAACTTTCCACAGAGGGTGGCAGCAATGAGAAGAGGTGGAAGTAGGGAAAGGAAGAGTTAGCATTACGGTGTGTGAGTAGCTTCTTCTTGGGTTTCTCCAAGGCCTTACAGATCTCACAGTTACCATTGTTTCCTCACAGACTGTCCCCTCCAATACTGGGAAACAGTAAAAGTTTGTTCTCATACAGTGCAGGACCATTTATAACCGGCTTCATATTACTTGTTCTTTCTAAATTTCATAAAGAACACACCTTTTTCTCAACAACTGCTGTCTTGCCATTTTATAATTAGAGAATGGCAGAACTTTACAGAGGATACATTTTAGTTCTACTGATGCAGTTTGAAGGGTATCTTGGGTTTCATCAGACAAACATTCCAGTCTTCTTCAGTTTCCAGGGATTTCCACAGAGAGGGCCAACTTGGTCCGTCGTATTTGGGAGGCTGGTGGAAAACCAACAGAAGGGCAGTAGAAAGTTCTGCTACCATTGCTATGTTACCAAAACCATTTTACTGCAGTGATATCTATGGAGAAAAATTGGTAATGATATGTGACAGGTCATGCGATAACCTGTATTCCAACATGGTAAATGTTATGTAGCCACTAAAGATAAGTAAGGAGATAGAACATAGAGACATGGAGTGCACAATGAAGTGTGAAGAATGCTGTATAAAAATGCAGTATGAAAAATGCACAGTTCTAATCACGTGATACAATAAAAGAGATACATACAGCAAACATTATAACTTCAAGGTACCGCTATATGTCTTGCTTGTCAAATCTGAGGGCTGTCTCTCCTTAGAGCTCAGTACCTTGTGTATTAACACTGTAAGAGATCCTAACATTCTATAAGCAGTTACTTTTCAGGTCTCATTCTTTGGGTAAGCAGCTTGGGTAACTTTTTAGGTAAAGGTGCCTGACACTATATTGTTTCTTTTCAGTGATGAAAATGCTAGGAAAGATTTAAAGACATTGCCAGCCTTCCCGACGAAAACTCTTCAGGAGCACCCTTCCCTGGCATACTGGTAAGGCAGGGGCCCTGACCTGGGAGCTGTCAGGACATGTCGGGGAAAGTCTCCTGTGGAAACTCTCTGGAGATTGCTGTACCAGGTCACGTCTTGTGGGCTGGCTGTGTGCATCTCCCTGAAGTGTGTGAGCTGCCCGAATAGCGTGTTAGTTAGGCGAACTGCGCTCAGGTCACTGTGTGACTCACTCAGCCTTCCACTAACAGAACATGGTGTGGTAATAACACAGATCTCCTTGGCCAGAGCATTCCTTAAGGGCCAGAGGTTTTCTCTGCTACGGCATACCCTAATCTGTTTTAAGTTGTTTCAGTTGTTTGCCTTTTAACAAATCTATCATTCTCATTTCACATCCCCTCTTGGTTCCTAGAAATTACTTTTCTTTCCTCCCTTTCAAATTACTTATACTTCCTTTAAGTATAGGTTTCTTGGTTTCAGTCTCCACATCTTGAAGATGATTTCCCAAAATAATGCTGAGATATAGCTCAGTGGTAGAGCATTGGCCTAGCATGAACGAGGCCCTGAGTTCGATCCCTAGAGCCACATGCAGAAAAATTACAAAATAAAAATTCTAAAGTATCAGACATTGAAAGCTTTAACAGGAAAGTTCAAACAGGTTTCCCAAATGTATAGTGGAATTGAGTGCAGGGGCCCTGTTGCATCCTAACTCTTGACCCTTCTGAACAGGTCGCTGGGGTTTTGTGTGTGTGTGTGTGTGTGTGTGTGTGTGTGTTGTTTTCATTTTTTGTTTTGCTTGTTTGAAGGGGGAAACTGGTGACTGAACCCAGGGATTTCACACTGAGCTGTATCTTCACCCCTTTTTTATTTTTTATTTTGAGACAAGATCTCACTGAATCGCCGGATTGCCTAGGAGGGGCTAAAACTTGCATGCCTCCTACATCAGCCTCCTAAAGCTCTGGGATTACAGATCCCCTTTGCTCACCAAAGAGGAGGCCAGGTCTTAGGTTCAATGTTCTCCAACAAGGATTTAATATTTTTACTTTGTACTATTTTCCAACCAAGATACTAGTTTTCCACCTGAAAAACTGATCCTGTCTCCTTGTGTAGTGAATGATGTCTTTTAAACATAAATGCGTTCCATGTAAATAGATTTAAAGATCATAATGGAGGCAGTCTAATTGTTACTGGGTAACTTGCTTCTGAAAGTGGCTCACATTACTGAGCTTTGCGTTGCTCGCCTCTCCCTCTGGAGTTAGATTTCAGGTTCTTCTCCTCTCAAAGAATTATGGAAAGTTATAATAGCAAGCTCTTCATAGGATCCTTTATACTGTCCAAATGCCGAGGAAACCCTCGAGAACTCCATACAGATCCTGAGAGGTGCTGCCGGGATCCCTCATCTCTGCTGATATCAGGTCCAGAGCATCCTATTGAAAACTGATTGAGTTCTCGGGAGAAGTCCACATACGGGGCCTTGGGACCTGTTCTGCGCATGTGTCGGGGGTGTTGTAATCAACAGGTCAAGCCTACTTTCCTACACAGCTTTGTCATGCTCTAATCTCCTGGCTCAAAATGTTTGAAATTCAGAAATCCATGTCCTACAGAAACGAGAGCTGGGCCGTACTGTGTCCCCCGAGCAGAGTGGTGAGGGCCTTCTCTCTCAAGTTTCTAGCGGCTGCCTGAGAATCTGGAAGTGGAGTCTGTACCTCAGATAATCATGGGTTGCTGTGCTTTTTATTTCCTGTTTTACAGCGAGGACAGGGTGATCGAGCATTATCTGAAAATCAAAGGTCTGACTCGAGGACAGGCTGTGGTTCAGTGAGTATCTTTGGTGCTGTTGTAATGTTTCCACCAGAAGTCGCTGAAATAATTTTTTGTTGTGTGTGTTTTTGTTTTTGGTTTTTTGGGTTTTTTTTTGCGCGCAGAGTTAGTTGGGAAATGTCTTAGGTTCCACATTTTGGTCCTGCAGCCCTATCAAAACAGAAACAGGAAGGCGGTAGGGAATGGTAAGGACTGTGGGGAGAACCAGAGAGCTCTCACCGCACCTAGAGGTGGGTTTACTGAGCTTCAGAGTTCAGGCCCAGTGATGCCAGAGTCTCCAGAATTTTCAGAGAAGCTCCAAATTCAGTTTGCGATTCTACTTTAGGTGGAGTACGTAGCATATTGGTGTTTATTAGTCTGTTTCTTCATGCTTCAAAGAGCAAACTAGAGTGATACATTTCTGTATTTCATGTTTGTAGTGTTACCACAGACTTAAGAACCGTTCACTTACCTAGGCTTGGTGGTCCTTTCCTGTAATCCCAGCAATCTGGGAAGCTGAGGCAGGAGGATCCTATTTTCGAGACTAGCCTAGACAACTTAGTGACTTAGCGAGACCCTGTCTCAAAATAAAAAATGAGCTGAGATTATAGCTCAGTGCAAATGAAGGTCCTCTGATCAATCCCCAGTACGCCACCAAGTAAAGAACTGTTCACCTATATATCACACCTCTAAAAATGATTTTTAAAAAAATCTAATCAATTTAAGTACATTATTATTGTAGTAATTGGAGAGTAACTTTTGTGGCCATAGAACTTAAAAAACAAAGCAAGGGGTAGGGGATTTAGCTCAGTGGTTCTGCCACTGGCTTTGCAAACACAAGGTCCTGAGTTCGATCCCCGGTACCAGAAAATAAAAACTGTTGCGTCTAGCACAGGACGTGTGAAAGCTGGAATAAAGACCAATCACCCACCTCCTGGCCCATGTATGCTCTTTCCTAACTCCCCTGCTTTGCCCAAATCTCGTTTTTGTCGTAACACACCTGCCATGATCCTCGGGGCAGAGGTCGTAGGTCAGCAGCAGTCCTTGAAGCCTTGACAGTTTAACTCGTGACACCTGTTTCCTGGAGTGATGAAAAAAGCAGGAAACGAAGGCGGCACAAAGGAAAGAAAGGTGGTGACCCTGAAGGGTTTGAGCAAGGCTGAGGCACGTATCACAGTGTCCCTACTTCAGTGCAGTCGGTTTACGTTTGCTTCCCTTGATCACTGCTGTGTGGGCTCCAGCCAGAAACTGTTTAATGCAACTGTTAGGACTCCGGTGTGGACTCCAGGCCATTTACACAGAGGCCATTTGCTTCTCAAAAAAGGATTAAGTTATTGATTAATGTGTCCAGAGAAACTGGTCTTCGGAATGTCGTTTCAAAGTCCACTTGAAAGGAACAAAGACCCTCAGTTCCGTGAGGGCAAAGGGGAGTCTTATACAAGCCAGACCACTGCAAAGCCTGAAAAGTACACAAGCTTTGTTTGTTTTAAGACAAGTTCTCACTACGTAGCCCTGACCTCCTGCCTCGGCCTCCCAAGTGCTGGAATTACAGGTGTACGCCACCAGTCTCAGCCAACAAATACTTCTTGAATTAATAATAGCAAGTGGTGGCATTGTTTTGACTTAGTTTTTATTTTTGGAATATAAATCAGGTTTGCAACCATAAAGTTCCCCCCTTTTGTTGTTTGTTTGTTTGTTTTGAGACAGGGTCTCACTATGTAGTTCAAACTGGCCTTGAACTCACTTTGTAGCCCAGGCTGGCCCGCAACTCGCAGTGATCTCCTGCCTCAGCCTCCCAAGTGCTGGGATTTCAGAAGGGGTGCACCACCATGTCCGGCTAAATCCACTTTCTGAGAGTGTATATTTCTGAGAGTGAGGACAGATATTTACAGTTATAAGGCTAATCACAATTGGTCATGGTTAATATATGGAATAAGTGGAATAGCTTTTTCTTTTTTTTTTTTTTTTTT
>NW_022900940.1:3388524-3392104 GCF_012274545.1 Fukomys damarensis | reverse complement strand
TGTTTTTTTTTTTTTTTTTTTTTTTTTGGCACCAGCGATTGAACTCGGGTCCTTGCACTTGCAAGGCAGGCCACTGAACCATGAGGTAAATCCCCGGCCCTAGCTTTGTTTTTTTTATCTATGATGATAAGCGTGACCCTTAAGTCTACTCTCCCTGTTGTATCATTAGATGCTTATTTTTAAAAATATTTGCAACTCAGATTTTTTGTGTGTGACACCAGGGACTGAATGAACCCAAGGCCATCGTACTGAGCTTCTTCTTAGTCCTATTTATTTGCTTACATTTTGACAGGATCTTGCTGTGTAGTTCAGGCTGGTCGTGATCTCACTCAGTAGCCCAGGTTGGCCTTGACCTCACAGTGATTCTCCTGCCTCATCTTCCTGAGGGTTCAGATTACAGATGTGTACCACCGTGCCTGGCTTAATTTTTACTTTGAGGTAGGATCGCACTAAGTCCACATTGCCCACGCTAGGCTTGAACTTTCGCAGGAAGTAAGACCTCCTATAGCTTTGTGAACTTGAGGCTTTGTTAGAAAGTTCCTAACATATGGGATAAGGTGTAGACTACATGAATCCCTATAGTGATCTGTTCTATTTCTACTTGAGTCAAGAGACGTTAGTCGTAGTTTACATGAGGAAAGGAGAAGCAAGTTGTGTTCCTTTAAGTCACTTTTCCTGAAAGAGACCTTTGACTAGAGTAATAAGATTGTGATATGTATTCCTCTTCCCCAGGTACATGAAAATAGTAGAAGCTCTGCCAACTTACGGAGTCCATTACTATGCAGTGAAGGTAAATACTTCTTACATGACAGAGCTTTCAGTGACCTCACTGCTTTATGAGTTACTGAACAAAGGCACCTTTCTAAAATCACTTATCCGCATACGTGTGTATGTAAACTATCTGTGGAAAACATTACGGCATTTCAAATCAAATGTGTTCCTTAACATTTTACAGCCTGATCATATCTTACCACGTCTAGCAAATTATAAAGCACTTTACTTTTGCAAAATACTTGAAACGTTCAGGTGTCTTACCAAGGCCTCTTTTAAGACATTCAGGTTGTCCTCTCTCCTTGTGAAGGAGGGGCTTGCTTGGGCTTGGACCCAGGGTCTCTCGCGTGCTCAGTTGAAAATGTGTTCCTTAACATTTTACAGCCTGATCATATCTTACCACGTCTAGCAAATTATAAAGCACTTTACTTTTGCAAAATACTTGAAACGTTCAGGTGTCTTACCAAGGCCTCTTTTAAGACATTCAGGTTGTCCTCTCTCCTTGTGAAGGAGGGGCTTGCTTGGGCTTGGACCCAGGGTCTCTCGCGTGCTCAGTTGACGATTTGCCTGCACCCCCAGCCCTAGACCTTTTTTTTTTTTTTAAACCCTTGCTGATTTTTCTCTTCCAGTTGATCACCCTCTTAACACCATCAGGTCTTCGTTTGTTAGTGCCACTGGTGAGGATCCTGCTTTCTCTGCTGTCCTTTCAACAGCTTTCAGAGATGCTGTTGTTTTTACAAGATCTGCAATGCCACTTTTCCATCAGTACATTTAGTATTGGCCCTGTATTTTCAGACGTTTAAAAGCAGAAAGAGGTTGACTGAGAAGTATTTTTGAAATGATAAGGGACAGAGTACGGTTTAAGAAGGGAGTCTTGTTTGAAAGAAATCATTTTTATTTATTTACAGTACTTAGTATTTATTTTTTGCAGTACTAGGGATCAGACACAGGGCCTAACACATATTAGGCAGGTGCTTTACCATTAAACTGCAACCCAGACCAAGAATAACTATAAAATTGACCAGTTCTTTAGTGACTTTTGATTGTTTCACATCTTTTACCATCACAGACCTTCGGAAACTAGATAAATATTTACACGATGAGGACACCCTGCACTTAAATGTTTCCAATTAAACTTTTGTTTCTGCTGATCCTAATCTGCATATAGGTATATGACAAAGCCTAAATTTTTCTGTCCCTGGGTCAAAACATCCTTTCCTTTGGCAAAAGCTGAAACAAATTTCTGAGAAAGTATATCGGTTCTCTGCTCATAAGTACCTCAGACTGATTATGCAAACATCCTGGTATTGAATTGTACAGTTCCCCCAGAAGGTTTTTAAAAATATTCTTACCTTCATTGTTCATTGTATCAGGGTTTGGAACCACTTCCTTTCATCTTTGTAATTCTCTGGAAACTTCCGCAACCTTTATAACTGGTTATGGATCGAGAGAACAGAGGCTTTTTCTTTAAACTGATAACTAGCTTTGCACTAATTTAACTTTCTTTCTTTCCTCCCTTCTTTCTTTCTTTCTTTCTTTTGGATCTGGTCACACTATGTGGTTCAGACTGGCCTTGAATTCACTCTGTAGCCCAGGCTGGCCTTGAACTATGTGATCCTCCTGCCTCAGCCTCCTGAGTGCTGGGATTACAGGTGTGTGCCACCAGACCCAGCTTGGATAAATTTTTTGGTTGAATCATTTACATTTTGTTTATTCTATTCAAATGTTTAATCGAAACAGTACTGCTTTGTTCTTTTTATGGTTTTTACCAGCGTTGGTCTCTTTCGACTTAAATGTCTTATCACAAGAAACACTAAGAAAGCATTTTTGTAGCAAAGTTAAAAGTAGTGCTTTTATTTATCAAAACAGCCTTATTTTGAACTTGTTCATACTTGTTAATGGAAAAAATTGGTAAATATTATTTCACCTTTGGAAGGCATAACAACTAGGTGTTGGTTCTCATGCTTTTCGGTCTTCTAGGATAAACAAGGACTTCCTTGGTGGCTTGGAATCAGCTATAAAGGGATTGGCCAGTACGATGTGCAGGATAAGGTGAAGCCTCGGAAGGTAAGTACAGATCGTTTCAGATGTTTACGGGGTGCTTTGATTGTTCCAGGTCTCGTGCCACCGTTTTAAGGGACACCGTGAGCAGTCTTGGGCTGAGAACCTTGCTTATTGAAGCCACTGGTTCAGAGAAGACTTGAGTGAAATGAAACTGGTTATTTTCGTGGGGAATGCAGGCATTTTCTTCTACAGTTCACTGGGGTCCCACTTACATAATTTCAGGTACCACCTGTTGCCCTGAGGTGGTAAGACGCAGCCCCAAGCACCTGCAGGTAGCCCAGTCTCCCAAGCTAGTATGGGAGGATTCTGCCAGTTGTTTTATCTATTTTATGAATATAAACATACGTACACATGCATTTGTAACAGACGGGTGATCCAGTGGATGAATTCTGAAAATGTAAGCCAGAACCTTTATTGCTGATTATTTCTCAGTGGTATAGTTACAAGAAACCTTTTGACAGCTGCTGCTATGTTTTACTTAACTACGTTCCAGTTTTCTGCAATGATAATTTTCTCTAGGTAGAGAAAAATAAGCAGTATGCTACTTATTAAAGGGGTCTAGTCTGTAAATTCAGGTTTTACAGAACTAAAACAGTTACTATTTTCTGCTTAAAATTTGATTGTGAAAGCCGAGCATGGTGGCTCTTCCCTGTAATCCCAGCACTCAGGAGGCTGAGGCAGGAGGATCGCTGTGAGTTTGAAACCAGCCTGGGCTACATAGCGAATTCCAGGGCAGTCTGAACTA
>NW_022900940.1:3355251-3388459 GCF_012274545.1 Fukomys damarensis | reverse complement strand
ATAAAAAAAAAAAAAAAAAAAAAAAATTTTTTTTTTTTTTTTGATTGGGAATCTGCTTCTCTTGACTCCGCCTAAGAGTACAGCACACTTTTGCCTGTGTAGGAACTGGTGAATCCCTGTGGATGACCACAGCTGCCTCTGGTCTCCTTAGTGTTACATGAAATAGGACTGACTCATGCCAGCCTGGTGGGTGTTGCCACCCTCCCTGGGCTCTGCTGCCGTCACCGGGGGCTACAGGAGTAAACCAGTGACCTCTAATAACAGACCACAGTCGACCAACCTGAGTTATCACGACCCGACATCACAGCCCTGAGCGACTCCTGTCATCCCGCCTGCCTCTCGCCTCATTCCTCATGAAGCAGGCCTGTAATTCTTCCCGGGGCGCACTGTGCCGAAGTGTGTGCTCACGGTCTTCCGTGAGTTCCCTCCTTGCCCGCATCTTACAGCTGTGACACTGACACAGAGAAGAGGCCCCGGATGAACCTCCCCATGCGGACCAGTTGGATATGTAGGTTTCTTATCAGAAATGACTGATGTGAACCAGGCCTGGTGGTGCACACCCGTCACCCCAGCTACTGGGAGGCCGGCACAGGAGGATCACAGGTTCAAGACACCTTAGGCAAGTTAGGGAGACCCCGTCTCAACATTTAAAAAAAATTTTTTTAAAGAGCTAGGGATATAGTTCAGTGGGAGAGTGCTTGTCTAGGGTGTTCAAGGTGCCAGGTTTAATCTCCCCAGCATTACCACCACCAAAAAAAAGAGCAATCACTTATCAAGGAGAATAAGCAACGTCCAGCTGTCTGAGGGTTAGCATGTGAACACGTAAACATGGAGTCCGGCAACTGGCATTTTCTTCTTCTTTTTTTTTTTTGAGACAGGGTCTTGCTACATAGTTCAGGCTGGCCTTGAACACACTAGGTGGCCCAGGCTGTCCTCCAATTCATGGCAATCCTCCTGCCTCAGCCTCCCAAGTGCTGGGATTACAGACACATGCCACCACACCTGGGAGCATTTGTTTCTGTGATCCCTGTGACTGAGAGCAATTTCAGAAAGGATTGTACAACTTCCAAGAGAGATATGCTTGTATTTGAAAATTTACTTTTAATGCCGAATTGCTAATTAGTGACATTTGAAATGAAAGTCACCCAGGTGTTTCAAATATTTTTCATTTTCATTTATAATTTCATATTTTTATTTAACCAGAAGTCATCGTTTTAGGTGGGGTTTTTTTTTGTTGTTGTTGCTGTTTTCTTTTTTTTCTTTTTTTCTTTTTTTTAGGAAGGGTCTCCTTTTGTAGCTCAGGTTGGCCCTGAACTCACTATGTAGCCCAGGCTGGTCTCAAACTCACAGCGATCCTCCTGCCTCAGCCTCCCGTGGACTGGGATTACAGGTGTGCACTACCATGCCTGGCTTGTCATCATTTTTAAAAAAGCAAACAATATGTACATTAGGGCAAGAAGCCTTTCTGCAGCTTTCCTCCTGACCCTGGTGCCCAGTACAAAGAGAGCAATACTTAGCATGTGTAAGAACTGTCCTGTCTCGTGAATTACTGACTCTCATGTTTTCTTTTTGGTTATTTGAGACAGGTTCTCACTATGTAGTTGAGACTGACCTGGAACTTACTATGTAGCCCAGGCCAGTCTCGAATTCACAGCGATCCGATCCTCCTGCCTCAGCCTCCGAGTGCTGGGATTACAGGTGTGCTCCACCACGCCTGGCTTCTCATGTTTTCTTAAGGCGGACTCCTATATCAGTCCTGTAGATGTTTTGTTACTTTAGTTCTCTCCTGAACGTTACACTAAGAGTGTTCAGGAGTCTTGCTGGTCTTACTGAATCTTGCATATAAAATACAACTTACAGAGGCCAGGGATTTAGCTCAGTGGTTCTTTCACCTTCCTCATCAGCACAAGGTCCCAAGTTTGATCCCCGGTACCGAAACAAAAACAGAACAAAACCTTACTGTGGCCTCATCTGTCTGAGTCAGCACATCTGGTCCCACGTGACTTTTGGCTCTTCCCAAAGTCAAAATGACAATGGAAGGGAAACGTTTTTAATCGGTTCAGAACAGGGAGGCAGCCACAATACAACTAAAGACACTCACAGACGAGGATTCCCCAGACTGCTTCAGAAAGTGTCAAGGACACTAGGTGTGTTTGAAGCAAGGGGAGTGTTTTGAGAGGGACTCGTGGCAGTGTGTCTTTTGATATAACGCGTTCTTAATATTTAACATTTACCACATTTTATCACATCCCAGATACTGACTCAGAAGTAATTTCTCAGCTAACACAGCTTGATAAAACGGAGATTCCGAGAGAATTAACATTGTCCAGAAAAGCAGTCAGACTTTCTCTTACAGTAACGATGAGTCAGAATGTGCACAACAAACACTGAACTTAATTTCCTCCTGTGCTCGTGATTCGGAGGCCCCGCTTTATAGACACGGCCGCCTAGAAATTGGTAAATACTGCTTCACACTGATCCTTATCAGGTTGGCTTCTTCATTCCGGAGTCTAGACAAGGGTCAGAAGTCACTTCCTTTTTTCAGTTTGTCGAGGCTTCCTGTTTCATTTTCAGGTCATGCCACTCCCTTCAAGAGGGACCATAAACAGGCCATCTAGTTATGACTTTCTTGCCTTCTGTTTTTCCATTATCTTATGAAGTGCTCTCTGTGCTGCCGTCTGCTTCCTCCTTTCTTCTATCTTTCAGTGGAAGTTAACAGTGAATTTTGTCTCCATATATGCTTTCTGTTTGTTTGTTTGTTTGTCTTATGAGACGTTATCTTGCTGTGTAGTTCAGGCTGGGCTTGGACTCACTATGTAGCCCAGGTTAGCCTGGAGCTCACAATCCTCCTGCATCAGCCTCCTTGAGGACGGGTTTGACAGGCATGTATCGCTATGCCTAGCTCTGACTATTTTCTCTGCTCAAACAATTTAAGAGTCTGATGGGAAGAGGAATGTTCTACAAGTCCCTCTCTCAGCCCAGTTGGCACCAATGAAAGAACGCATAGTTTAAAGGGCTGTGAGCACTGACACAAAAGGAGGATCATGCTTCAGGTATTTGCAGGGACCGGGGAGGAGGCAAGGCCAGATGGGCAAATTCTAGTGGGACAAAGACTCTCGAAGCCTTATGGTGCTCAGCCCCTCGAGCCACGTGACTGCCTGGTTATAATTCTGTGACCTAAAAGCAAGCCATGAGAGAGATGTACCATCAATCAGAGTCTGACGCCAATCGACTGTTTTGCAAAGGTTTTTTCCAGGACCCACTAGCAGAGGCTGGCAGCCCGTTCAGGCCCTTGCTGTTCTCTGTAGTCTATGAATATTGGGGAATGTGTTGTCTTACCTACCGGAGGACCCAGCAAATGCTCCGCAAAGTGTTTTAGTTTTAAAACTTTTTCACAAGTCCAGGGACCTACCAAGTTATTTTCCATCAGTGTAGTACAATATTTTAAGGCCAGAGTTTGGGAGGCATCGCAGACCCTGTCCCTGGGGTCCCTGCGTGTGAACTTTGGTGGGATTGTTTGGTCTCTCTTTAGAACCCGTGATCCCACGTCCTGCAGTTTTTAGAATTAAGTAAGATATACTTAGCACCGCACCTGATACACAGTCATCATTTGGTAACCTGAGGTTGTTCCTTGGTGGTAAGGGAGACAGAAAATTTTTAAAAGGGTACAAGAAATATTTCTGGATCACTGTTTGGTTAGAGAGGGACCCCCACAACGCCATAGTCCCAGTGAAGTAGGAAGTCCCTGCTGTCAGGAACTTTAAGGAACTTTCCTCCCAGTTCATCAACCATCATGCGTGAAGGTGTGCTACACACAAAGAAAAAATGCCCACTTTACAGACCCCAAAATGTCGTGGTGTTGAAAATAAGCAGTTTTACTTTTTAATCCTCCTTTCATGCATGAACTTTGTATAGCAAACTCTTATGGAAGGTGAAAGCATACCGAATCTCAACTCAGTGGGAGGGCACCCGTTAAAAATGGATGTTTGGTCCAGGGATTTAGCTCAGTGGTGCCACCTCCTGCCTCTCAAGCACAGGGTCCTGAGTTCGAGCCCCAGTACAAAAAAAAAAAAAAATGGATGTTTTACTTAAGAAAAAAACCCAAAAAAACACTGAACCTCACGTTTCTTCTAGATGTTTATTGTTCATTTGGTGTTAAAGGAAAGTATATGTTTTTCACAAAGAAGTAGACAGGAGGTCAGTGGGGAGTAAAGTATTAGCATGTGGTTGTGACTGACTTCTGTCCTTCTGGCAGGATCTCACCTGGGAAAACCAGAGCCTGTCAGACAGATAGGACAACAACATGACATGCTAGTCCAGGCCTTGTGCAGGGCCAGCCCGGGATAAAATGCCTTTCAAGATTAGAATCTTTTTGCATTATAACATGCTAAGCAAGCCTTGTGATAGATGCCATCACCTCAGGGCCTCTGAGGATGGGAAAAGATTTTTAGCCTTCAGTTAACTGATATTTTTTTAAACTGTTGGAATTCCCTGGTGCCTAGAGCCACATGAGTTAAGCAAGAAGCACAAAAGCCATTCTGTTCCCTTGTCTTGGAAATACAGGGTTCCTTTTATTTCAGGGCACTGACTTATTTTTTTAAAGCTTGGCCATCTTGACCATTTTGACTTTTCCTTGCTCATTCGGTCTCCATAGGCTTCTATTAGAAGATGCTTCTCACCCTTGTTAAATTCTAGATGAGGTTAACTGTAGGAAAAGGAGAGAAATGCGCTATCCAATCACGCTTCTACATTAATACAAAATAAAGTATGGTGTGCAGGAAAAAAAAAGTGAATTACCAAATGCCATCTGGAGACCTGTCCATCCTGTTTGTGAAGGATGTAATTAAGCTCCAGCCACACCAATAATCAATGTGACTGTTAAACCTGCAGAGTCAGTGGGAGGAGAACTTCAGTCCTATAGCGTGGATGCGAAATTAGAACCAGTTCTATATTACCACTGATCAGCAGGCTGACCAAGAGGTGTCACCCAGCCTTTCCAGGCCTTCATTTTCTCATCTGTCCAAGTCAGGTCATTCTGTCTACTCTGTACCTCACAGTGCATTGGAGCTTTTATCACTGAGTAGATTTACTGCTCTCCACACCGTATTCTAACTTACAGAGAGTATGCTAGATCGTATTGTATTTTTCCCCCTCCTATAGTTAATCACAATTAGAATTAGAGATTTAAGCAGTTCTAGGAAAAGAACTTTTCAAAAATTTGGTTGGATATTGGTGAAGAAGATGGAGAGAGCTCAGAGTAAGCCCCCTAAGCATTCGTAAAGTTATGAGGTCTAATTGCAAAGGACACTGGGAAGTACTCTCTGTAGGTGGGTGGCCATGACCAAAGTCATAACTTGAGGTGTTGTTTTACCAAATGGATATATAAAAATAGGCACTGTAGGAAATAAGTCTTTTCTGTCACACTGTATCTGTGTCCTTTGAAGTCTTGTATTGGGATAGTTGGTGAGAAACAGGTAAGCAAAGAAATAAAGACCTAAATTTTGAACTGTCCTGAGGGCAACAGACAAGATGGAGGAACAATAATGGGGTGGGGGTAGTGTTCAGGGACAGCCTCCCCAGGGAAAGGTGACACCTCAAGGGCGATACACTTAGAAGAATGGGGTAACTTGCTCTGGTGCAAGACGAGGATGTGCTTATGAGGAGGTAGGCATGTGGGAAAACTTGAGAGCAGACTGTGCTAGCCCAAGCTTAAAGAGGAAGAATGCTCTTGTGGTACCAGAAGGTGCAGTTAGAAAAGGAAGGAATGTCATACACAGAAAGAACTGTCAGATGGCTGTCGGTGGCTCTTGGTCCCTCTATTACTTGATGTACCTAGGCCTTTACCAAGTACTTTCATTGTTGGCACATGTAGAAAAATGAAATGGTATCTGTTAGGTAAAAAGAGCCAAAACCAGGACCAGACCAGGACCATAACAAACCTTTACTATGAGGAGGATCTGCCAGGCCATCTCTGAACAAAGGAGAGAAAGCAATATGGCCAGACCATGGGAGGCTTCTTATAGGGCTGGGATGGGGCTTATAGGAGCTGGGGTGGGATTTAATGATGCAGTGGCTCGGGATTGGGGGAGCTTAGGACATCACTCGAAGGGGCTGTGACATCACTAGTTGCTACGAGGTGGAAAGTACCAGGTTACTCTTTCGATTGGAAGAGGGGCATGTTGAGAAGAAGACTGTCCTTTGGTAGAAACCGTATTTTAGGTAAGAAGCAGGTCATCATGGGAAGGTGGAGGCTATTTTATGTGGCAGCCATCTGAAGACGAGGGAAATCTAACAGTATCTTTTCAGTAGGATTGACAGTCTGAACACAGAGAGAAGCACTTAGCAACCATAGCAAATTGTTCTGGGAAGAGGCATAAACAGTAATGATTTCTTTGTTATATATCTGACCAGTGACTAACAAGGGTTTTTAATGATAGCAGGGTTTTAGTGATAAGCTAAAGATACCGAATTCACCCATCCTTACAAGTTTCTAACAATACAGTATACTGTATATGACTTTATGTTTCTAAGAAAAACATTTTTTCACATTTTTCTCTTTTTTTGCATTTTTTAGAAAATTTACTGGTACATTTTAGATATACTGAACAACAACATTCATCATGGGAATTTGTACCTGTATATGATACATCCTGCTTCTTTTATTCCCATTCCCCTCCTCTCCCTTCAACCCCTCTTCCCCTCCTCATTTATAAAAGCTTTGTTTCCATTTTTTCCTTCTAGTCTTTTTCTTTTCTTGTTCCTTCTTTCCTTTTCCCCTCCCCCTCCCCTGTTCTTCTTCTCATTTGAACATTTTCTTCCCATTTCCAAGTATCTGTTATACATTTTGGTCCTTATTTCCGCTTTTGGTTGCTCACACCAGAGAAACGATGTGGTATTTAAACGTGTGTGTCCAAATTATTTCACTTAAGAGTACGGTCTCAAGATGCAAGTGCCCATCAACCGATGAAGGGATGAAGAAGTTGTGGGGTTTTTTCCTTTACAATGGAGTACTACTCTGCTGTAAAGAAGGGTAAACTAGAGACATCTCTAGCTTAATGGAGGCACCTTGAGAAAAACTTGTATTGAGTTCATTGTTTTTATAAGGGCCCTGAGCTGGTACTTTATTTTCCTTGTCTCGTTTAAGGGAAAAGCCATAGTTCTTGCCCAGGGGGATGGAGAAATCCATCTGGAAAGAAAGTATATATTCGAAGTTAGTGGTATTCTTGACAACATTTAATAAGCAGACTAGATAGCAACCCATAAGGAGAGACACCAGCTGGCAGCTCCATACCATCCTTACCAGTTCTAAGAGGCCCAGGTTGGCTGTGGTTGTATCACACATGCAGTGAGTGCACTGAGACAAGTGTTATCAGGAAGTCTCAGGCTCAACTCTGGGAGTCTAGAGATTTGGCCACAGGAAACTAGGGTGGAATGCCATTCTTTTAGAGGTCAGATTTTTTTTTTTGGTGGTACTAGGGGTTGAACCCAGGGCCTTCACACTCAGCTACATCCCTAACCCTTTTTGCTTTTTTAGTTTGATACCAGATTTCTCAGGTATGCTCCACGGGTCCTTCTGCCTCAGTCTTCTACAGAGCTAGGATTACAGCTGTCCCCCTTGAAGGACCTACCTTGTTTAATGACTTCAGATTTACAACCTACCTCTCAGGTTTAGGATTTTTTTTTTTTTTGGTACAGTTCTGTATACCTTGTTTATAATCTCAGTGTATTTTTTTGTACAGTATACCATGTTTATATAGTACTGTAATTTTACTGATTTACTGTACAGTACTATACTTTTACATTCTTTTATACAATACTACATGTAAGACTTATGCAAATAAAAGCCAAGTCATCAAGTTGGAGTTCCCTTTGACCATTTGTTTGTTCTGAATATTGTAATGTATGTACTATACACAATTCCTCATGTAGTGACCAAATCATTTAATGAACTAGTCGTGGGAACAGAACCCAGTCGTTAAGGGAGGAGTGTCTGTATATGCACATACTACCACGCCTAGCCACCATCAGATTTTATATTACATAGCCTTTCATAGCACTCAGAATTTTTTTTAATTGAGTTTATTGGTACATTCTAGGTATACACTACAGTTACATTCATCATTGGGATCTTGTACCTTTACATGACAGGTCTTGGTTCTCATTTTTTGCCCTTGTCCCTGCCCTCCCTTCACCCCCACCTCCCCTCCCCATTTACAAACACTTTATTTCCATTTTTTCATTTTCTCATATTTTTTATTTTCCCTTATTTCCTTACCCCTACCCTTCCCACTTTTCCTATATCTTTAGCCCTTTTCTTCCTATTTCATGTTGTCAATTCAGATTTTTTTTTTCAAATACTCAACATGTTTTATTCCTTGCATTTAAGATGTGATGCGGGGAGGTACCTGGGATCCAACTCGGGTCCTTGTGATTGCGAGGCAGGTGGCGGAAGCAGTGAGCTAAATCCCCGGCCCAAGGTGTGTGGTTTTATGTGTATAAGGCTATAAGATCACATCTGAAAAAATAATTTTGATTCCCTATGTACCATGTGGATATATTATGATTCTTTAGTTCACCCAGCTGACTGTTCATTGGCCCTCTTCTAGCAGATGAGTTGTTGGGAGTCCCTCTGCAGGTAACATTTGCACTTAGAAAGCAGTCTGAGCAACCATTTGCTCCTGAAGGCACTACCTAGTCAAAAGAAATAGAACTCCAAAATTCATTATTTTAGAGCAAAACATTATAGCATCTTCGTGGACACATTCCAACTACCAGAGCATAAGTATACCACCACGTGTTGTCCTTCAATCCAGGTTTTCTCCTCACCCGCTGGCAGAGGTGACACTGCTCTGAGGGGCTCCTGCACCCTGTAGGGTCTCCGGCAACCTGGCTGCCATGTGCTGGCGGCTCCTTCCCCTGCCGGTGTCTTAGGCATGGGGTTGGCAGGGGCTGCAAGTGGTGTACAGTCCTCATGAGGTAACAACCCCAAGTCTAAATAAAATTGCAGGGGCTCAGAGTCCTAGTCCACAAATGGCTGCCTTAATTATTACTTTCTCTTTTATCTGAGGTGTAATTGGGAATTACCTTTTGGGGGGTGGTTAGGAATTGAACCCACGGTCTTCATACTGAGCCACATCCCCAGCCTTTTAAAAAAATTTTGAGAGTCTCTCTGAGTCACTAAACTGCCCAGGCTAGATAGGAACTTGCAATCCTCTTGCCTCAGCCTCCCAGGATGCTGGGAGATGTGCACTACTACACCCAACTTCATTTTTTCCATCTTTCTTTTCTTTCTTTTTTAAAAAAACATAACAAATATCCTCACAGCACTCTGCCCACCTGCAAAAGGTAGGCTGGTGTGCTGTGGGGTCTTGGAGCGAGGCTCCCCTACTTGGCTGTGTGACCTCCATTAATTTACTTCAATCTCAGCGTGCCCCCGTTTTCTCCTTTACAGAATAGGGCTCCGTGTGTACCTTCTAAAACTCAAGGAGATAATTCATAAAACATCATGGCACTGCCATGGTTAGCACCTGAGTGTTTAGCTTATCTCATGTGGTGCTGTCCCTGCTAACTGCCGAGCTGCTGTGCGACTGTCCAGCCTATGCCCTCCTCAAGTGGGGACGCCTTGACTCAGTCACGACACCTGATAGATAGGATGGGTAGTTGGAAAGAAGAAACGTTGGCCTTTATAAAAAATCCCTAATTCGGCTAGTTTCTATTTTTGTGGTACTCCAGAAGGTTCGAACGGTATAGTTACCAAGTGTAACCTTTCTAAATGAGAAAAGGATAAATCAGTAGTATGTGATTTTGGTCTTGTTTCAGATAATGTAGCAGATCACCCCATGTGAGTCATTGTTTACTGTACCAAGGATGTGACTTTTCCAAATTTAGTCATTTCCAGGTGAATTTGCAGTTAAATGATTAACCAATAGTGCAAGTGCAATTAAAAAGCCAAGCCTCTGTGACATCTGTGTGTGTGTGTGTGTGTGTGTGTGTGTGTGTGAACAACATCTTTCTTATCCAAGTCTCTGTGACGTGTTTCCTCTCCTTGCTTCCATCTACTTTCAGTTGGCTGGGATTTAAAAGCAGCTTGATCCTCTGTCACAGGTTTCCCTGGGTCTTTCAGGGCCCAAGGAGGTCTCCCCAGGCCCCGGGGAGGTCCCCTCTGCCCGCAGCAGGTGCACGCTATTCACACTGTGTACCTGCCGGGGCGCGTTTCTTCTGGCCTGGGCACTCCAGACAGCACTTGCCACCTGCGTTGGCCTGCCGGGTGTGCCTGTGCCTTGCCCCTCCTCATCTGTGACCTCCAAGGTACAGGACAGGGAACAGATTTCCTACCTAGAGGGCGTATCAGGAAACCACTTATGAAATCAACAGATACAGCACTGGGCTGGTACAGAGCCCGAAACTCCCAGAATGGGAAGGTTGAGTGACACAGCTAGGTCAACATTATAACTCAGCTGCTTCTCATCAGTGTGGAGACAGTGCGCAGTCCCAGGTAGCCATTTGGAGCTCTGTATCTGCTGTCCAGTGGCGTCCTCCTTGTGATAAATTAAGAGGCGTGGACGGAATCCTTTCTCCCAAACACAACCAGCTTTACCACCTCGAGAGAGTGTGTTTTGAGCCAGGAACCGGTCCCAGAGTTTTACAAAGAGAATCTCACTGAGTGTCTGACCAGCACCGAGGTGGGTCTTGTTGGCCCATTTTACAGATGAGGTAGTGGAGGCTCAGGGAGGTTAAACAACTTGCCAAACAGCGCAACTACAAGTGATAAAACAAGGTGCAAACCTAGCCAGTCTCATGTGGGGCCCTGGGTCACATGGGCCCCACCAGGGAAGAAACCTGTTCATTACTCAGCGGTACGGACAGGATCTCACCTTGGAAAGTGCTCTAAATATTGTTCATTGAAAGGAACAATTCTAAAAGTCACCAATGTACCTGCTACCATTTCCTAAGAGTTCCTTGGCTTTTCCTATGGTCTTTTTATTTATTTATTTTTCATCCCTTAGGTTTGACAATAGCCTTAAATATTCAGGAACTATTATAATAATAGAATGGGGATAGGGAGAGATTTTCTCCTAGTTTTTAAGTCAAAACAAGTGAAAAAAAATTGAGTCGACCTTAGCCATGAAATCGCTTGGATATTTAGCATATTTATTTCATTTAATAAATTATAATGTGTGGCAAATTATTCTAAAAACGTTAATTGGTTTTTACCTCTAAGGATGTAGAAAATTTCTTCTGATTACAATGTCTTACCCAAGCACATTTTCAAAATAGGGTTTGATTCCGCCTTGGTTTTCTGTGTCAGTTTTAAATTTTTTGAAGGCAGGATGATCAATAACCTTAAGATATGTTCACTTCCTGTTGAGATTTCTTGATTATCTCTTGTTAGCATTAATCGTATTGCTCCTCTTTCACTATTTTGTCTGTTTACTTTTGCTATATCAAAGTAGTCCCAAATTGCTATTTACTATGTATTGCCTGCCATCTACTACCTTCTGCTCATACAGCAGGGTACAACTAAGCATTCCAAATGGGTGTAGAGGAGAGAACAACCTGGAAGTCCTTATACGTTTTCACCTTATAACTGTTCCCCTTTCTGTCACTACCAGCAATGGATTTTCATCCTCGCACCTTCTAGGGAGTACACAAGAGCCAGGATTGATTATTATCCTGCTTCTATAATGACCATATGACAAAGCTTTTCTGATTCAGACTCTTAGTTGAAAGGCAAATAATCCGCCCCCTCAGTCTTTAGGAGGGTATTTTGGCTACTTGAGAGGCTGAGGCAAGGATCATGAAGTTTGAAGACAGCCCAGACAACTGAGATTCTGTTTCAGAATAAAAAGAGGCCAGAGATGTAGATCAATACTATCTGGGTTTAATCCCCATCAGAAACAAACAGCCATTGGTGGCGCACGCCTATAACCCCAGCACTCGGAGGCTGAGGCAGGAGGATCACTGTGAGCTCAAGACCAGCCTGGGCTACATAGCGAGTTCCAGATAAGTCTCAACTACATAATGAGACCCTGTCTCAAAAAAAAAAAAAAGAAAAAGTAGGAATTTTGGCTCAATTTTTTTCTGTTTTAATAGGAATATTAGAAGTATATTGTATATATTTTAGATATACACAGGCATATATAAAATATTCTAGTCCACACTGTCCCTGTAATATTCCTACACTGTCTGACTGTTCTCCAAATAATAGAAAATGTGAACTGTATTTTGCTTCCTTCCATATTCCTTTGTACTTTATATCTTTCCTCAAATGCAGAATGTTTTCTTGCAACTTTTATCTTACCAGCGATTTAGAGTATTTGTTGTATGACAGGCAGTTTCTCTAATGCAGAGGTTTCCACAAGTCCAATTTCATGGTGGCTGTTTCTTTAACCAATTTTCTTTCCCTTTTCATTGGTCTGAAATCTCCGATTTTTGACCTGAGGGGACCCCTTGTTTTTTCCTTTCAATTCACCACTGGCAGAAGGGAAGGGATGTTCTTCACTTGCCTGTTCTGTTCACATCCAGGACCCTGGGATCTTTTAGGGGACAAGTTCACTTTACCTCTGTTTCATTGCCAATTTCAGAACTGTATCCAGCTAGATCAAGTGTTGCTACAATTAGAGGGATTTTTGTAGTAATTGCAGACATAGATCAAAATCACAGTGGTAATACAGAGGGTGGTAGCACATGCCTTATAATCCCAGTACTCTGGCAGGCTGACCAGGAGGATCACACGTTCCAGCCCAGCCTGGGAAATTTCATGAAACCTTATCTCAAAATAAAGAATTTTAAGAAGCTGGGGATATAGCTCAGTATGAAGGTCCTGGGTTCGATTCCCAGCACACCCTCTTCACACTCACAAATCGTAATGATAATCATGAAATATTAAAGGACCCTCCCAAACTGTTAAGGTGGGAAACCTCACCTTGTGTGAAATAAGCCAATTTATGTTCATTTTGTATAAACTTACATTAATTTTGAGTAATAAACACAGACAAGCACAAAGAATATGATAATATGGATCAAAACCACTATGAAATTGACTACTCCTTGGTCAAGTTAGCACTGTTTGGTCATATTTACTTTATTTTTATTAATAAAAACAATACTTCTGGTGACACTGACGCATTCTGTTCTGCTCCTCATACATTGTGCTCCTCCCCAGAAGTAACCCGTGTGGGAATACAGTTTGGGTCATTCCAGTCCATAATTTTACTGGCACAAACCTGAAATCACATCTTGCATACTTTTAAGATTTCAAGTGGCAAAACAAATGGCTATGTGTTTGAGACCTAAGCAAAAATCTGTAACTTCTTTTGCAAATCCAGGTGCCATGTATTATCCCAAATTCTCTTAAGTCAAAACTCTACCTTTTAAGAGGGGTCTTTGCCTGCCTGCCCTATGCTGGTTTCTCCCAGCACAGGGGCATGTGGAATGGAGCCAGAGTACTAGTATTTCCTATTTGTAAGTGATAAGAGGGGGAGGTGGTAGCTTTCAGGGATCAGGTTTCAAGTGGAGCCCTGGTTTTTATATGTGTGGGAATGGCCGAGAAGGAAAACACAGCTGAGCTGCATTCTGACTCTTCCTGTGAAACCTGTTCCTGTGCCCGTGAGTAGACCTGGGTAAAAAGGTTTCCCTAAAACAGCCTCCGGTGAAATTCGTACCTGGATCGGAGTAACTTACTTCCCGGGAAGGACTGGGAGTCTGTCGCCCGGCCCGCAGCGCCCCACTTTAGAAAAGTCTCTCTGCGGGGGGAAAAATCTATCAGCAAGAACTTTGCCCTCCCCTCCTGGGCGATAGGAAGGAGCAGACTGGGGAGGTGTCCCTCGCCAGAGTTGCTGATGTCAGTGGTGTATCAGCCGTGGGAGGCTTTGGGAAATTGAGTTACACCTCGGTGTCTTATGAAACTTGATTCAGAGCACACCGGAGCTGCTGTCCGGGAGGGGGAGAGAACCCTGAGACTTTCCCCTCCCATTTCTGTTCCACGTTTGGAACTTCTGGATTTAAAGAGATGAAAGCCTCAAGTCTACAGTCATTGTAGGAGATCGGTATGTAGCTTTATACTTTGCTTAATTCCTCTTTGAATCAATCTCCTACGTGCTCGGACCTTGAAAGGCAGCGTCCTGGGTGTGCGCTGATTGGCTGATTGGTCCCAGTTTGGGACCCTGGGCCATCAGGGGTCTAGCCTGAGCACTTTTGTCCCGTGACTATGTCTGTCTGCACCGTAGCCTTCAGCTTACCCTGTTCCTTTCCATGAGGTTTGTGTGTCTGTGAGAATTCTTGCTTGGTTCCTGTCCTCCGCGAAATGTTTTTGCTGATTGTGCGTGGCAGGCAAGTTCTTATTATTTAAGCTATTCAAAAGTGTTCTTTTAAGATTCTTTGAACGTAATTTTAAAATCCGGCCAGACTTAATGAAATGAAACTACTGTGCTGGTCCATATTTCCCTAATCGTGAAGACTGGGGACCCAGAAGGGACCCTGACTGCAGTGTCCATGCTGAGAGCTTTGTAAAGCTCAGGCGAGTAAAGGGGCGGAGAATGAGGTGTGGGAATGAGCCCCAAAATGCAGCACGGCCTTCTCAGTTCTGTGAGCAATCTTCTTTTTACCACATTACTTGCCTTTCAAACACATTTCTGGTGAAGTTTGTCTCTCCCAACCAAATGACAATCCACATGGAGTCCAGCACCAGAATATCAGCAGTAGGAATACAGGTCAGGGTCTGGAGGCTTCAGCTTAGACACCAAGTGCTTGACTTCGGTGACATTTAGGGGAGCTTTGCTGGGTGAGCAACCGCTGCCGGGTCAGATCTTCACCAGATCATCACCTCGACGTGGGGGTTCTCTTTTACTTTCACTTTGCATTCGTTTGAAATTTAATCTCTCTCGGGGCAACATCCTTTACAGCCTCTTTCCATTTAAATACGAAATCAACATCTTTGAGCGGAATGCGCACTTACTGGAAATCTATGCAGATTTCCTTATTATACAGTTGAGTCAGAGGAAATACCTTGTGCATGTTCTCTCGCAGATGTTTGGTTTTATTGTTCAAGGAAGATTTATTGCCAAAGTTTAATTGTTGACGATCACTGTCAAAAGAAGGGATAAAATGGTTTCAGGTCCTAGTTGATCTGTAAAAAGATGAACCGTGGGGCGGGGATTTAGCTCAGTGGTGCCGCTGCCTGCCTCGCAAGGTCCGAAGTTCGGTCCCGGTTCCAAAAAAAAAAAAGATGAATCATGTTTTGCGGTTAATCTTATCCTTCATGGGAACTTCAAATCATTTGATTATTAAGCTGATTTATAGACTTAGTAGGAATAAGAGTCATTAAAGCTATGTGGTTTTTCTCATTTCTTTAATATTTTAGTTATTCCAATGGAAGCAACTGGAGAATTTATATTTTCGTGAGAAAAAATTTGCTGTTGAAGTTCACGATCCACGAAGGTAATGATCAGAGGTTTTCACACTGTCCCAGTCACTTCATGAATAATACTCTTTTGAAATTTGTATATGGGTTTTTGTGTGAATATATCCTGTTATTTCTCAGGTCTATACCATACTTAGGAGTGGAATTTCAGAGCCAAATGGTAGCTCTGTCTTTAACTTTTAAGGGAACTGTCAGACTTTTCCAAAGCATGAGGTTCATTTCCACTAGCAATGTGTGTGATTCTAAATTCTCCACATCCTGGCTAACACTTGTTTTTAGTGTGTGTGTGTGTGTGTGTGTGTGTGTGTGTGTGTTCATGCATGCTTTATAGCCATCCTAATGGTGTGAAGTGGTTTCTTCCTGGTTTTTTGATCTGCATTTCCTTCAAGACTATTGATGACCAAGCTTCTTTTCATGGGCTTGTTGGCCATTGCTATAACTTCTTTGGAGAAGTATCTAATTCAGATCCCTTTAGTATTTTTGTTTTGTTTTGTTTTTTCCTGGACTGGGGATTGAACCCAGGGCCTTCACACAGAGCAACACCCCCACCCCACCCCTTCTATGAGACAGGGTCTTCGTTGCCCGAACTGGCCTTGGACTTGCGACCCCCCTGCCTCGCTCACCCTCCCAGAGTGCTGGGATTTAGGCCTGTACCACCACAGTGGGCTCCTTCCTTAGTTCTAATTTTGGTGTTCCTGGTCACTTCAAAAGACAGAAAAACAGTTGCCAGGCTATCAACATGATTCCAGGTCGGGATGTAGGTTCTCTGAGCTCTTAAAAGAACTTAATCGGTCCCCAGGGGTTACTGTTTTGTCCCCAGATAATGTTTATAGATGTTTGACAGGCAGAGGGATGGGAGGAAATGGCTGTGACCAAAGATAACCCAGGGAGACATGCCAGATTCTTACAAGGAACACTAGTACCCTCACTCTCTCTTACACACACACACACACACACACACACACACACACCCCACAGTGTCTGTCTGCCTCCATCCCTCATCATTCTCCCTCTCTCTCTGTCCCCCTCTCTCCCTATCCCAGGCTCTTGTTTTTTCTTACTCCCCACTTTTTTTCTCTTCTCTTTCTTTCTTTTTTCTTTTCTTCCTCATTGAGTTTATTGGTACATTGTAGGTACACAGTACAGTTACATTCATCATTGGGATCTTGTACCTTTACACGACAGGTCTTGGTCCTCATTTTTTTCCCCTTATCCCTGCCCTCCCTTCACCCCCTCCGTTTTCTCGTTTTGGCTGCTGCAGAAGTAACCCTCTGGGCCAGTTGTGGGTTTGTGTCTTTTCAGCCACTATCGTTGTGTTTATCTTTGCTAACGTCAGTGCAGGCCACATCTACCCAGACTTGAGATGCTCTTTCTTTACTTTGAGGCAGGTGCTCATCCCACAGGTCCTGGTCACTCCATTTTGAAAACATGACCTTTAGGGCCAGGGATTTAGCTCAGTGGTTCTGCCACCTGCCTCGTAAGCACAAGGACCTGAGTTTAATCCCCAGTACCAAATAAATGAATAAAACATGGCCTTTATTCTCTACCACTTAAGGTGGCTGCACATCTTTATGGTTTCTAACTAGTAAATATTATTATGTGGCTTTTCATTTGACAGATTCCTTATCCGCTTTTCATTGCACGCGTAGTGTTTTTCAGTGTGCTTGTTATACAAAAAGAGATTGCATAGGTCAGAGTAGTTCCATCATAAAAGAATAAAATCAGAAACTCAGCCCCTATCAGCCTAAGCCTGTACAACAGAAAGACAGGAAGAAGGTACTTTGTTACCACATTGGGCTGGACCAAAGGTGAGCAATTCAAGTGTTTCCCATAATCCTTCAGGATTTCGGTGCCTCGGAGAACCTTTGGGCAAAGCGGCCTCTTCGTGCAAACCTGGTATGCAAACTCTTCTCTCATCAAGTCCATCTGGGTGATGGCCATTAGCCAGCACCAATTTTACCTGGACCGGAAGCAGAGCAAAGTAAGTCCCTGGGAGCATTTCTACTCCAACTAATTCCAGTCCTGCTTTTGCTTTATTTCAGAAGATGAGCTTTTTCAGAAAACATGCAAGTACATGAAGTTTTGTTTTTGAGGGTTTTTTTTAAAAACTTTACTAGCAGCTATTTTACTTTTTCATGCATTTAAGAGATAAGCAATATATATATATATATATATTTTTTTTTTTAATTTAAAAGTTATAAGATCGGCATGCATATGGGTACATTGGTGACATTTTCAAGTCAGGGACTGAATCATGCCTTGAGAGTTTTGTGTAATTATGAAAACATCTTAGATGCAAAGTTTAAATTTCATGGGTTTTTTTTTCTGGAGTGTCATTTGACTATTAATCGTGCCATTAATGCAAGGTGTATTTTAATTGCCTTGGTTCCATTTCAATATTGTTTGCCTCACAGGCAAAAATCCCATCAGCCAGGAGTTTAGATGACATTGCCATGGATCTGACAGACATAGGGACACGACGGGCATCGAAGTCGGTGACACTGGAGGCCAAGGGTCAGTTCATCATGGCCAGCAACGGCAGCTTAATATCCTCAGGTAACGTCACGGCATTAGAGAAAGCGCAAGCCATGTCTTCTTTGTAATAAGTCATTTTAAATATATTATTTTAACTCATTTTGGGAATAAAAAGTCTGTCAAAACCTACTGGGTGCAACAGTTTTGAGTACAATATTAATGAATATAAAGTTCAATTATAAACAGCCAGAGGTCTACGCAACATTAGATGTCAAGGTAGGGCGTCCCTGAGGGTGACTTCGCAGGATGTTTTCTCCCCTTAAATCCTGTCACCTTCTTCTGTGCGTAGTTTTTCATTGACCTGACTAATCGTCTGTAGGACATGAAGTGCTATGCAAAGATGATTACATGACTCCCCGCCAAATGTAACCGCTGCCCCTCAGCCGTTCTAGAATTCTTGAGAAATTTCATGATGTGTCCCATGTAAATCTTACTGTTGCTTTAGAAAGCTGAAGCACGCGATCTTCGTTTGTGTAGAACACATTCCTTTGACTTGCTTGCATATCTACCTGAGGAACATTTGAAATGACTGTCTCAGGGAACATCTTGCTTTCCCCCCTGCTTACAAAAAGAACATCTTTTTCCTTGGGTGAAGGATTTTATCCTCACTTCTAAAGTGACCGAGCCAAAATGCACAAGGAAGGTTCCGTTTCCTACCAGCCTCTATTTGATGCCCAGAAGCATGAAAAAAATGTTCTCTAGTTTCCTTTTATTATTTCAGAAACGAGGAGAAAAGAAGTAAACTAGCATTTAATAGCAGGTTTGGCTTCACAGTCCTTTGTCCTTCCCGAGGGAAGGAAGCGCGCTTTGTGTAACCCTCCCCACCCTCCCCCACCACAGGTTCCCAAGACTCAGAAGTCAGCGAGGAGCAAAAGCGGGAGAAAATCCTGGAGCTCAAGAAAAAGGAGAAAGTATTGCAAGAAAAACTCCTTAAAAAGGTCGAGGAGCTGAAGAAGATCTGTCTGCGTGAGGCTGTGAGTGTCCTTACTTCTGGGGCTCCTCAGTTTGTGTCAGAGGGCTGTGGCCTGTGTCAGTTACGAGCTCCTGACCCTGTGCTGTGTTACAGGAGCTCACAGGTAAAATGCCGCAGGAGTACCCGCTGAGCATCGGCGAGAAGCCTCCTCAGGTCAGGAGGCGCGTGGGTACCGCATTCAAGTTGGACGACAACTTGCTGCGCAGCGAAGAGGTAGGAGTGCCAGCTCTGAACCTTTCTGTGAACCACAAGAAATTTGACCCCTCAAACTGCAGAAAGCATTCAGTGAACCCTAAATGTTTATAAACTGAGAAGCAGTATTATAAGAATGAAGAACAGGGCCAGGGAGTTAGCTCAGCCGTTCCACCGCCTGCCTTGCAAGTGCAAGGACCCGAGTTTGATCCCCGGTACCAGGAAAAAAAAAAAAAAGAATGAAGAACATTAGCCTAATTCGTTTACTTATAACTCAGTAGCCTTTCGCAGGCAGCTTAATCTCTGAAGTCTCACTTCCGAGGCTTCAGTTTCTCCATTGGCAAAATGAGAGTAAGAGTGTAATTTCCCTACAAGGGAAGTGATAAGTATTAAATGCAATAGTAATGCGCACCATTTAGTATAATTCCGTTAAAAATTTTGACAGCCACTCAGCCAATGAGAGTCTACACATGGTTCTTGTAGAAATGTTACTCTCTGGGCTTTAGAAAACAATATCCGTGTCTCCCATAATATAGTGAGCTTTGTTATGGGTTTTTTTTTTTTTTTTTTTTTTTTTTTTGAGACAGGGTCTCACTATGTAGTTGAGACTGACCTGGAACTCACTATGTAGCCCAGGTTGGTCTCGAACACACAGCGATTCTCCTGCCTCAGCCTCCTGAGTGCTAGGATTACAGCTGTGCACCACCACGCCCGGCCTAAGCTTTGTTATGTTGAGTGCTCACCTGTGCACCTAGCTGTGAACGAACCAGTGTCTAAGTCGGTCCAGTGTCACTGATTTAGATGCCCATCACGTTCCTGTCTGCACGTGAGTAATCTCATGTCATCTTTAGCACCTGCAATCAGGCAGTTGCTATCTTCCCTCTACAAATGAAAAAGCTGTAGCAGTAAAAAATTAAGTAGTATATTCAGAGTCATGTAACTGTGAACCACCAGAAAGAATCAAACCCAAATTTATCTTTCTAGTGCTATGCTTATATGTTCTGTACCCATGAGCCTTGAGAATCTGTCCCTGAAAACTATGATCTGTAGGCAGCTAACTGCATAGATGAAGGGTCATTTTTTTCCACAAGAAGGGAAGAGACTGGGGTAATGAAAAGTTCAAGTTGGATAAGGGCTATCTTGTCTGCTTAAAAAGTGTTTGTTTTGGGCCAGGAATTTAGCTCAGTGGTGCCGCCACCTACCTCAAAAGCGGAAGGTCCTGAGTTCAATCCCTGGTACCAAAAAAAAAAAAAAAAAAAAAAAATAGCTGTTTGGGTTATCACTGCATTAGAATTTAAAAAGACTTTATTCTCAAAGAACATCTGATTCAAGAATACACAAGAAATGTTGTTATCCAGTACCTGATAGAGTGACTGTACTTGTGTCCATTACAGTAAAATAATATCATTGTATAAATGCAGGATCCGGCTTTACAAGAACTGGAGAGCAATTTTCTAATACAGCAAAAGCTGGTTGAAGCTGCAAAGAAACTTGCCAGTGAGCCGGACCTTTGCAAAACCGTGAAGAAAAAACGAAAGCAAGATTACGTGGATGCAATGAAAAAGCTCCAGGAAATTGAAAATGCAATAAATGAATACCGAATTCGATGTGGGAAGAAACCCAGCCAGAAAGCAACAGGTATTTTACCAAATTAGTAAAAAGTGAAAAAGTTTTGAGTCCCATTGTCAGTACTCTTGATGATGTATATTTCTAAGCCTGCTCATTTGGTGCGAGATAGACGATAGGATGGAAAGTTTCTTAGGGTAATAATGGTTTGGAATTTCAGTCTTGTAAGTATGTAAATTTAATTAGCAGCTTCACTATTGTAATAGCACACTCTCGAGTTACTTTAATTTTCAGGGTGGAAGCGTTTTCACAGCAATCATGGTACATAATCAGACAAATTCAGCTTAAACTAGGCTGAAGTCATTGCCAAATATACTGTTGATAATACTGCGTATTGAGAGCTGAGCCTTCTCCAACAGTTCATAACAGTTTTTAACACAGCATGCATTTTCATAAGAGTTTATCCCTGTGTAGATAGAGGAGACTAAGGACTTACCCTTCCGTGTCGACAGGGATAATCTGTTGTAATCACTGTCATTCAAGAAGGCTGTTTAAAGCTATGGATAAATGATCATGATACAACACGGACTGCAGAAAGCATTGTAACCACAGTGTAACCCAACTTCGAGAAGCATTTAAAACACTAATAGCTATCGAGTTTAAGTAACTTAATTTACTTAATACCCCTCTGTATTTTCTAGGTTCTCCATGTCATTTAGCCATAATTTTTATGTTCAGGAAAAAAGGAAGCCAAGAAATTTCATTTAGGGAGAATTTAAGTGTAGTTTGCCTTCCCTGAATATTGCCATGATTTTTAGCCTTCATTATTGATTAAAATGTGATTATATTTTTTGATTCAAAGATTTCATTTTTTTTCCTTCACATTTTAACATTTGTAAAATTGAGATAATTCTTGTTCTGGATGGTGTGTTACAATCACAGTTGGCAGTACTTTTCTTTTTTCTGCTGCAGCATAAACTAATTACATGAAATACGGTAACTGGGTTTAGAATGTACTCAGGCTTAGAGCACAGGATCTGTAATTCAGTAATACGACATTCACACATAAGTGTTAGTCAACTACAGCTGGAGAATTTTGGGTGGCTTTGGCTCTAAATGTGCAACCCAGCTGGCCCTGGCAATAGTTACATTCTCAACTGATAGAGATGAGTGATTAACAGTGCACTTAACGTTCACAGATTTGTTACAGCTCATTCATCCTTCAGCTGTGGCGAGATTCTAGTGCTCTCCTTTTCAGAGACTGACATTTGGATAGCAGATGGTGCCTCTGTGTGAGCAGATATTGGGCAGGTTTTTTTAAGGGTGCCCAACAGCTGACGACAGTGGCACCTCGCCTTTGGCCTCCATTCTGTGTCTAATTAAGAGGTGGTCTGACACCATTTGAGATGGAACAGAGAGAGTCCCCTCATAATGGCTGGGATGTCATGTTTGGCCAAAAACCTTCAACACCAAGTACGGAAGGATTTGCGAAAACCTGTCAACACATCTGAGATGACACTTTTTACTACATACATTCTTTAAGAGTTGGTAGTCACCAGTAATACTCAGAGCATTGTAGATGTCATTTCTAGCTGGAACAGTAAGTGTTGGTCACAAAAGTGAGGGTATTGGTAATATTTATTGAGCATTTGTCACGTGTGAGCCTCTGGGCCAAGTTTTTCACATCGTTATTTCATTTAACACTTTGCCTCAGCACTCTCTGATCGGTGCTGTTGTAACCCCCATTTTAGAGCAGAGCCAGATGAGGCTTAGGTGAAGTAATTTGTCCAGCATCTTCACAGCTAATAAATAACAAAACTTAGCCACCCTCCTTTCTGCACATCCAAGCCCTTGCACCTGCTAGGCAAATTCTTTACCATTTAGCTACATTTCCAGCCTGTTTTATTATTTATTTTGAGTCAAGGTGTCACTGATTTGCCCAGGCTGGACATGAACTTGAAATCATCCTACCTTGGCCTCCTGAGTGGCTGGGACTATAGGTGTGCACCACAGTGCCTGGCTAAAACGAATATCTAAACCCGAGTCTTCCTATTCAGTGGTTCTCAACAAGGGTCAGTTTTGTTCTCCAGAAATATTTGACAGTATTTGTAGACATTTCAGGTTGTAAACATTGAGGGCGGGATTACTGCTGATCCTGTAGTGTATAAGACAGCTCCCCAAAATAAAGAATTATTCCCGAGGGCCAGTTGTGCCACTATTAAGAAAGCCTGGTCTCCCTAGAAGGCTCAGATACCACAAAGTAAGTACATGCCATTAAGGTAAAGCCCTTTTATCTGGGCGGCGGGGATCAAAGATAAGGTATACTCAGTTGATTCTCAAATGAGGGTCCAAATGAGTTTCTTGTAACATTTTGCATTTATGTCAAGAATGGTTTGATTTTTCTTTCCAGTTTGTTGGCTGTAAGCACTAAATATAGAGGGCAAAGTTTTCTTTCTAGGTAGCAGGAACTCTGCAAAGTAGTTGGAATCAGAATCCCTAGGCTGTCTCTTCTTCCATTTTAAGAATACAGTTAGCCCAGGCCAGGGATTTAGCTCAGTTCCTTTGTGCCTGCTTTACAAGTGGAAGGTCCTGAGTTTGATCCCTGGTAACAAAGAAGAAGGAGAAGGAGAAGGAAAGAGAAGAGAAAAGAAAGAGGAAGAGGAAGAAGAGGAAGAAGAGGAGGAAGGGGAAGAAGAAGGGGAAGACAGGAGAGGAGGAGGAGGAGGAGAGAGTTAGCTCTCGGTATCCTCACCTTCCACATCTGCAGATTTAACAACTTCAAGTCAAAAATATTTGGGAAAAAGAAAGAAACTTGCCTCATCAGACTTTTTTTTTTCTTGTCATTATTCTCGAAACAACCAGAGTAACAAGTAGTTAGACACCATATCCATAGTATTAGATGTTATAAGTAGTCTAGAAATCTTTAAGATATACAGGAATGTGCAAATGCTGTTTTATGTAAGGTAGCTGGACATCCTTGGAGGAGCTCTGGGATCTATCTCCCTCAGATATCGAGGGACCACTGTAATGCACTTTAATGTGTGTATGATACGTAAGATGTTTCTGCCTTCCGTGGCAAATGAGTCAACCCTTACAACAGTTTATTATTCTTAATGTACTATAATTATATTTATCTAAATGAAAATAAAACACACTCTATCGAAATTGCTTCATTGAACTCACTGTAATTATATAAATGCACAATTATACTAAAGCAGTTATTTTTATTCACAGAAGACATCATTCCCTCAGAGAGTAGCTCCTTGTCTGACACCGCCTATGATGATGGTAAGTGGCAACTTCTTTTTTGATGTAAAAATTTTGAGTATGCTGAAATACTAAGATAATACTTTAAGTATAGCCTATTTGTTTTCTTTTGGGTAAAGCAGAATTGACTAACTTTTACTTATGTGAAATGTTTGGGAAAGGAGGTAAATAGTTTACAAACCCCTCAGTTTAAGTCCAGCCAAATTACATCATTTCAGAGAGTCAGAAAACCACAGCGTAAATGAGTCTCTCAGTGAGGAATTTAAGGCCCTGTAATTTTTTTGTTTGTTTTTTGTTTTGCGGTACTGGGCATTGGGCCTTCTCACTGAGCTGCATCTGAAGACCATTTTTTTCTTCTTCTTTTTCTTTTTGAGACAGGTGCTTTCTAAGTTGCTCAGGCTGGGCTTGAACTTGTGGTCCTCTTGTCTCAGCCTTCCAGAGCATGGGGGTTACAGGCATATGTCATCATGCCTGGCTTTTTAAACAGAAATCTTCTTAAAGTAATCATAAACTCAGAGAATTGTACTAGTAACACAGAATCCTTCACCTAACTTTTCTTGGTGGTGATATTTTCCATATTTAAAGAGCCCAGTATCAAAACCAGGAAACTATCCTACAGACTTTGATTATCAGTGTTTTAGGGAGAGGTGGGAATTTATTTTATTTTCCCTAAGAAGTCACATTTTATAAGCCTGGGCTACATGTCATTTGTCAGTTCATATAGGTAGGTTCCATTTTGTGTTTGGAATGGGCTTCACATCAAGTGATTCAGTATTTCCTTGTAATCCTTGGTACCTATTCGGCCGAGTAAGTGAGCTATCTGATGTAATTTAAAGAATTCCGGGAAACTGCCACCCTCCATTGCTTTATCTTCCCCTGAGTTTTATGGCACATAAAATTCTGCCATTTAAAAATTCTTCCTTTGCACTGAGGCCTGGTTTGCTTGCTGCTGCTCTTTGAAAATGCAGATGTCAGTGGTGGACCTAAGAAGTCTGCAGTGGTTGCAGCGTGAGTTGGTTTCATCACTTTTAGAAGCAGGATGAGCCTGTAGAACACAAGTCTAAGAACTTTACAGGTGGACGGAAACAGTCTGCCTGTTCACGCTTGGCCCTTTGCACTCTGAAGATTTTCTTTAATAAATATTTCAAAAGATAGCGTCACCTGTTCTACCCCGCTGAGTTCCTTACCGTTGAATTGACAAAAGCTTCTTCCAACCCTGAGAGTGTATTCAGTAATGTCTTTATCTAGTGTATAAAATGTAAATATTAATTTCTGGCAATTTATATGTATCTGAAAACATCATCTTTGGAAGAGCACATTGTTTATGAGATCCTCCCGTTTCTTTTTCGAGATATTGGCAAGGTTTTAATGTACTTATTTATTTACCCCTGTTTATATCCATCCATTCATTTACTTATTTTAGCCAGTGATGCCTTCAGTCCTGCTGGGCAGCAACCAAGTTCAGTACCCCATTCTCCAAGAATTCTTCCCCCCAAGTCTCTCGGTATTGAGCGGATCCATTTCAGAAAGTCATCCATCAATGAACAGCTGGGGGATACCAGGCAGTCCAGGTGAGATGCATCTTACTAAGGTGAATGCCTCACAGTGAGGAAATCTTCCCTGCAAAATGATGACATATTTTTATTCTTTCAAAAGGTGTTCTTTTGTAAATCTGTGACATAGGAACTGCCCCAGAGATTTGTGGTTGACAGCAAATAGAAATATTTTTAAATGTTTAAAAATACTTTTTAAAAGTATTTGGCTCTTCCCCTGACTTTAAAATCTGTTTGATTTAAATTAGGTTATATGGGGCCGGGGATTTAGCTCAGTGGCTCTGCCACCTGCCTTGTCAGTGCAAGGACCCGAGTTTGACCCCCGGTACAAAAAAAAAAAAAAAAAAAGGTTATAGGGACATTATTATCTTCTGAGTTTGGGTATTGTATTATCCAGTTTTGCATCACTATACCAAAATACCTAAAATAATTGATAGGGGAGGAATGCTTACTTTGGCTCAGTTACAGATTTTTTCAGTTTCAGTCCCTGGTGTGTTGGCACTGTCACCTTTGGGCCTGTGACAAGGCAGAACACTGTGACGGGGGCATGTAAGAGCTGAGAGCAGAAAGAGAGGAAAGGCCGGGACCCCAGACTCCCCTTCAAGGGCGGGTCGCCAGTGGCCCAACTTCTCCCACCACATTCCTCCAGGAGGTCCCACCACCTCCCAGTAGTGCCAGTTTGGAGACCCTGCCTCTTAACATGTGGGCCTTGGGGGACATTCAGGATCCAGACTATTTCAGATGTAGTGTCCAGAATTCAGTCTCATAACCTTTGATCTATGGAAACCATCATTAAACACTTGTTTGCTAAACCGATGAGAGGGTTGACTTCTGAGTCTGCAGGTACACTTATTTTGTAGTATGTAAAATAGATAACACATTTTTTTCTCCCCTCGAATGACTTAGGTGCATATTAACTGGACAGTGAGATCAGGTTTAAAAGAATAGCGAACCATCCTGGGTTCAAGCCCCGATACCAAAACAAACAAACAAATAAAACAGTATTCTCAGAATTCGGTTGCATGGATCTCTGCTAATTTTTTAAAATTTAGGACATAAGATGAGACCTCTTTAATTTGCCTAGTTGCAGTGTGCAAACCAGTAATACCATGAATCAATGAAATAAATGATATTTAAGTTTCATCAGTATCATCATGATGAAATTCACATGTGTTGGCCGCTCACTATGTGCCGGAGGCTGTGGGCATTGTATCTATGTGTATTACCACATTTAATTCTCACCACGGCCCTGATCATCATTCCTTCTGCCTTTCCTGTGAATACACTGAGGACCAAACACCATGGAAAACTTCTCTGTGTTTCTCATTTACCAAACATTTACCCTGAGGTACATTCCTCGGGTCCTGATGGGAGTTAAGGCAACATGTTAGCCTGTCAGCCAATAAACTAATCTCAAAGTAAAAGATTAGTCAGATCGAATAAATTTTGACTTATGAAAATATATCATGTAATTTTATCTTTCTGACATGGCAAAGACAGTGAAAACTTTGTCACATTACCAGGCCTGGTTTAGGAATTAGCACTTAGGGACTTTTAGCCTGAAATAGTGGCCCTCCAAGGGATTGGCACTGTGTTATTCAATCTAATTAAGTCAATCCAATTGAAAATTCATTTCCCCGGTTGTGTTGGCCACTTATCAAGTGCTCAAGAACCCCTTGTGACTCATGGCTGTCATGCTGGGCAGCAGAGAAATGGGATGTTTCAATCATAGCAGGGAGTCCTATCAGAGAGCACCTGATGAATATGCTGTTTTAGCAAAAGGAAAAGTCATAAATGGGAATCCGTATCTTAAAAGTGACTATTCCACTTCTCCCATAGCTGAAGAGGGATTTGCCCTTTGATCCAGCAGTTTCTTTCGTAGGAGTCTTTACTGTTGAGTTGATCGCTCAACCTCAGGACGCCCCTCACAACATTGTTCATGCTTGTGACAAATCAAAAGTGACCTAAACGCTCAACTTAAAAATTACAGTTAAAAACCGTGGAGTGGAATGATGTGTATCATTAAAATGACACTACAGGCAAATATTAGGCAATATGAAACATTAGATACACATTTTTAAAGAAAGTATTGATAGGGAATATATATACAGTAAGATCACAGTTTTTATTATTAAAACTCTATGGATGAGGGGGCCAGGGCTTTAGCTCATGCCTGCCTCGCAAGTGCAAGGTCCTGAGTTCAATCCCCAGTCCCCCCCTAAAACAAAATCTATAGATGTTTATCACTATATATTCTTACAAAAATATATGAAAACATTTAGGGTTATATCTGAGGCTATATCGGAGGTATCAGATTATGAACACCTAAATTTTTATTTGTATCTTTGAACTTTTCTGTAATAAATTTGACTCATGTTTGTAATAAGTAGAATTTTATTTGGAAAAGCTTATTTTGGGGTAAGAGGTTGTGCTGTGGATGGACCCCAGGCCACCTGTTCACTAAGCATAAGCTAGGCCCTCAGCCCCTTAGAAAGTTACTTTAATTTTTAAAAATTAACATTAAGTTGCCTTTTCATTGTGTTGGAAAATGGACAAAAGGATTTAAGGATCTTGCTAGTCCAGGGACTAGCAGACCAACAAACAGTCCGAGGACTAGACCCATCCTGGCACCAGTTTTTGTACAATCCATGACCTAAGACTGGTTTTTATACTTTTTAAATAGTTGGGGAGGGGAATCAACAGCCATAATGTTGATGACATGTAAGAATTACATGAAACTGACAGTTTGGTATCCAGGAATAAAGTTTTATTAGAACGTAGCCACTCGTGTTCACTTACATGTTATCTAACTGTGGCTGCTTTTGTACTATGACAAGGACAGAGTAAATAAATAGTAGCTACAGGAACCATCTGACCCTCAAAGCCAAACGTATTTACTATTAGAGTATTTTTTTAAAAATGCTTTGCTTGCCCCTACTCTAGTTGCTTTCGGCCGGCAATATTTATTCAGTTCACTCTTTTGTAAAAGCCTTCCATTTTTTTCCCTACATGTTTATGACCTAGAGAGTCAATAGGTGCTTCCTCTAAAACTCTTCCAGGACAGAGCAGGATTCGAGTCCACGGAGACTCCCTTTGCAGCTTTCTCCTTACACAGCCTTTCTGTCAGCTTCCAGTAAGCTTCGCATAGGCTGATGACAAGGTCGCCCGATGTGTTGGGATTCTTACTGTTTCTTGAATTCCTTTTTTTCAATCATCACAGAGAAATGCTGTCAACACACAGCAGCCCTTACAAAACCCTGGAGAGACGGCCCCAAGGCGGACGGAGCATGCCCACCACCCCAGTCCTCACCCGCAATGCCTACAGCAGCAGCCACTTGGAGTAAGAGCTTCCCACCCTCTGCTTTGGCTCCCTCGATTTTACCCTTGAGCGTTTCTCTTGCTTTGTTTTGTTCTGTTTGTCATTCTAAGTGACTTTTTTGGTAACAGGGCCCTGTTTATTATTACACATTTCTGCTTATGTACAGTTTCAAATAGATCAGCAAAGAAAAGATGTGTTTGTCTAGGTATACATTGGATTGTTCGTAATTTCTCCGACTAGATAGTATTACTCCTCATTATTCAATGGTGAGGATGAAGAGAATAGCGACAGCAGTCTTTTATGTGTTTGCCGAGTGCTGTGCTAAATGTTTTACACACGCTATGCTGTTCAGTCCCTGTAACAAGCCTATTGTGAAGTGGTTATTAGGCACGTACTGTTTTTGTCTCATTTTACGAAGAAGGAAGCAAGATTAAGAGAGGTTGGATATCTTGCCTTAAACTGGGCATGGTGACTGACACCTATAATCCCAGCACTTGGGAGGCGGAGGCAGGTGGATTACAAATTTGGCATCAGCCTGGACTAAATACCAAATTCAAGGCAACGTTGGACTACATGGTGAGATCCTCTCAAAAAAACCCAAAATGGATGTGGTAATACATGGCTGTAACTCTAGCACCCTGGGAGGCTGAGGCAGGAAGATTGCAAATTCTGTCCTAGTTGGGGCACGTTAGCCACTTAGCAAGACCCTGTCTCAAAAAAATAAATAGGGCCAGGGATTTAGCTCAGTGGTGTCACCACCTGCCTCAGAAGTGCAAGGTCCCGAGTTCGATTCCCCGTACCAACTAGATAAACAAACAAATAAATAAATAAGGGCTGGGGATGTAGCCCAGTGCCAAGGCCTTGAGTTTGATCACCACCACCACTGAATGAACAAATGAACGAACGGACGAGAAATCTCGCCCCAGATCAGACGCCTGCACAATGGCAGAGCCGTGGTTCATGGAGGTATCTCTGGCTCCAGGGTCCACACACTACTCCATCCTGCAGTGCTGCCACCACTCAGCCTAATTTACCGTAATATTCTGTTAAAAGAGACGAACCTCCACAGACCATTGATATCTCCCCTGCCCTGGAGGAGTGATTTGCCTGAGAGCACCTCGATCTTTCTCCTCTTGGCTGTGTAACTCAGAGGCCTCTCGCGTGTTATTTGGACCCAGGGGATCCGTTGCGCTGTCAGCCCTGGAAACTTTAAGATATCCTCTTGCAAGTTAGCAGCCATAAAACCATTTGACAGGGACTTCTTGCCCTGCTGCGGGCTCCTCCTTTCCCTCTTTTCATGCACACATTTGCCTTTCTCTTCTTGCAGACCTGACTCTGCATCTCAGCACTGCCGACAGCGGAGTGGGAGCCTTGAGTCCCAGTCCCACCTGCTCTCCGAGATGGACGAGAAGCCATTTTTTTCCCTCTCCAAGTCCCAAAGAAGCAGCAGCACTGAGGTCTTGGATGATGGGTCTTCCTACACTAGCCAGTCAAGCACAGAGTGCTACTATGTGACACCTGCTGCTGCTGCTGCACCCTGTTACACCACCCAGACTCTGGACACGCGTGCCAGGGGCCGGAGAAGGTCAAGGAAACAGAACGTTGCTGCTTCCAGTTCAGGAAGCATGCCCAACCTGGCCCAGAAGGACAACATGAGGAACGGGGTCTACCCGAAGAGTCAGGAGCCGCCTTCTTACAGTTACTATGTCTCTGAGTATGCGCCCTACGCAGAGTGTGACCTGTATTACAGCGGTGGCTACGTCTATGAGAATGACACCGAGGGACAGTACAGTGTCAATCCTTCCTACCGATCCTCCACCCACTATGGATACGACCGCCCAAGGGACTACAGCAGATCCTTCCATGAAGATGAGGTGGACCGAGTGCCCCACAACCCATATGCAACTCTACGGCTGCCCAGGAAGGCTGCTGTGAAATCTGAGCACATCACCAAAAACATCCACAAGGCCTTAGTTGCAGAGCACCTGCGTGGCTGGTACCAGCGGGCCTCTGGGCATAAAGATCAGGGCCACAGCCCACAGACAAGCTTTGACTCTGACAGGGGATCCCAGAGATGCCTGGGATTTGCCGGGTTGCAGGTCCCCTGTTCTCCAAGCAGCCGAGCATCCTCCTACTCTTCAGGTAAGGCAGTTGTGAAAGCACACAGCCTCTGGAGTTGCTTTACATCAGCCACCCACCCAATCCACTCCTCTCTAGCATCATGAAACTCGTGCCAAAGGCTAGAAAAGTGGTAGCCATTAGTTGGACCACGGTAAGAATTGCCACCTTGAAAGGTTCTCTCCACATTTCCAGAAATGCAGGGCACATGAGTCTGACGAGGCAAAGTGTAGATCCAAGTGTAACACACATTTTCTGAGCACCTGCTGTATATGTCTATCTGTCTTTAGGTCTTCTGATGACAGCTACATCTCTTAAATGTGCTTGTGTCATTGAGGCCTGATAGTCTAAAAGACCTGAGAACATTAAAATTATATATAAATCCATCCCAGTCACCATGACGATTCAGTCAGTCTGAAGACTTTTGAATGCTCAGGGACCTGCATAAGGCTTTATCATAACTTGTGGAGATTGGTATTTATTAATCACTGTTCTAAGTCCATTGCATATTTTAATTCAGTATTCATGCAAATTTTACTTTATGGTTGATACAAAGATTTTTTGGAGATATTTTTGTTAGAAGAGTTGTTCCCTTATCCCCTTTGCATTGGCTTGGGCTGCTCCATCCACTGACGTTTGTGGGCTCTGCACTGCGCACCCCACCTGGGCTTAGTACAGTAATAGAAAATGGGGGCTGGTTTCTGCTCCATGAATTCAGCGAATGAGTAGGCACCCAGGAGGCTGAGGACGCAGTGTTGAAGCAGTTCCTGGCCTCCATGAGCTCAGGGTCTTGTCGCAAGCGAGGGAAATGTGTGAAAATTCAACGAGCTTTAAAACTCTTAAGAAATGAATGAAAACTCCAGCAACACAAACACCTGAGGGGATGAGTCCTGCCACCTCCCTTAAATGTGACACTTCGGGGCGACATGGTGTGGGGATTCCTGAGCCACCGTGTAACAGTCATCCTGTCACAAGTTTGCTGACAAGAGGCATTTCCATGGAGATTTCTGTTTGGGTTCAACTTCTTTCTTGTTTGTGCAGACTGTGGACTTCCACTAGAGCTGTTCTGTGTATGACCACAGTGAACGCATGAAAGGGCTCCTGTTAATTTCTTGTTTTTGTGGCCCTGATCTAGAGGAAGCCTTTCTCCCTCCTGAGATGCAGAGTGTTGCATGAAAAACTACCACAGACCAAGCCTGGGCCTTGCACTGAGCTACATCTACAGCCCTTTTATTATTTTTGAGACAGAGTCTCACATAAATTGCTGAGTTGCCCAAGTTGAGCTCAAACTTGTGATCTTCCTGCTTCAGCCTCCCAGAGTGCAGAGATTACAGGCATGCGCCACCACACCCAGCAAGAGCTCCTCTTCTTAAGGAGTTGGATGGAATCAGTGCTTCCAGAAATCCCTTCTGGACTTTTCCTCATTCCTGTCTCCATTTTGTAGCTGCAGAAATACATCACAATGGGTGTGTGTATTGCTCATGGACAGATACTTTTCCAACTATTTGCCAAATTAAGGCTTCTGTAGTTCCTTCCAGCCAGGCTGTCATGGTGACTTGGTTGTGGTAGTAACAACAACTACAGTTTCTTGGCAGCTTCCCGTGGCACATGACCTCCTCAGCACTTGATATAGGCAAGAGTCCTATGATGTGGTTTTTGCTGTTGTTAAGAGTTATTACTATTCCTATTGTCCATCCTCAGCACATCTGGCTTAGAGTATAAATGACCCCACCCAAGCTCCAAAGCTAGTGAGTGAGGGCGTGAGGCTTCTATCCCAGCCCTAAGAGTACAACCATCAGGCCTCAGAGCCTCCACGTAGACTTCTGGAACATTCTTGGGAGCTCCGAGTGAGAGGCTTCTATCTGTCAAACACATGCGGCACCCAGGGCTGCAGATGAGTCTTAGAGTATGTTTGTCCTCTGGTGATGGCAGATGCCTTGTGGGTGTGAGAAGAGCAGTAGGTCAGTAGCCAGAACAGGAAGTGGAGGCCAGCAGGAAGGATCATAGTGCTGGTTTTGTGAGTGTTGGCATCGTGGCCGCCTTCTACATCCCAGGCATGGAGCAGGACCGGTTTGGAGAGAAGACAGCAAACGCCCAGGGACGAGGACTTCATCTGGCTTTGCTCCCAAATTGTGCCCTTGTCTTCTGCCCCTCTGTGAAGCTAAGTCTCTCCTACCAAACTGCCTCCCAATTCCAGTCATCACCATCCCTGCCTCCCCATCATTGTTGAAGAAAAAAGAAAATGTATGTGTATATATATATAT
>NW_022900940.1:3313741-3355072 GCF_012274545.1 Fukomys damarensis | reverse complement strand
ATGCATGCCTTGGTCTTGCAAGTGGCCTGTGTTGCCTTTGGCTGAGAAAGAGTCGAGTCTCAACAAGTCAGCTTCCTCCAGAGGCCTCTGACACACTCAGACTCATCGTCTCCTTCATACCTAAAGCTGTATGTGTTCAGCCACCGTGGCCTGGTGCATAAATTATTTATTTTTATTTTTTTTATTGAGTTTATTGGTACTTTTTGGTATATAGTACAGTGACATTCATCATTGGGATCTCGTACTTTACATGACAGGTCTCGGTTCTCATTTTTCCCCCTTACCCCCTCATAAATTCTCTTAATATGGGAGTTTGTTGTTGTTGTTCCTTTTAGTTTTAAAATTATTTTTACCTGACAACTTTGTCTTTTAATTGACCTTATTCCTTTTAATAATAACAATGGTTATCATTTCTTAAGTGTTCACTTTGTGTTAGGCACAGTGCTAAAAATGTTCATAATTTTATTATTTAATCCTGGTCTCATACTTACATAGAAGATATTTGTGTTGTCATCCTCACTCTGCAGATGAAAAACCTGAATCTTAAAGAAAAGCAGCTAAGGGCCAGGGATTTCGCTCAGTGGTGCCTCCACCTGCCTCGCAAGGGCAAGGTCCTGAGCCCACAAACAAAAAAAACAAATCTGGCCTCTTAATCTCTACTCAGCATACAATCTATAATGTACATCAACGTGACATAAACATCACTTGGAGTATTTCAACTAACTTCTCTTTCTTTTTCTATTTCTAGTGTCATCTATAAATGCTTCTGGGAACTGGAGGACCCAAGTAACAGTAGGACACTGTGACTATGAGACCCCAGCACATTCTCCTTACACCAGCTGCTATGGCAGTGTCTATAATGCTTTGTCCTCTCCAAGCAGGTGAGAAGCGGGGCTCGCATTCCAGGAGCTTTCTCCTGTTCAACAGAACATAGGGGTCTCGCCTGTCTTCAGGAACACGAAGTAATCTAGCTCAGGAGTTGATAAACTAGAGCATACAGGCTAAACCCCACTGCTACCTGCTTTGTAAATAAAGTTTTATTGGAAAATAGCCAGCTTTGTTCATTTACATGTTACCGATGGCTATTTTTTTCACTCTTTGGACAGAGCTAAATAGTTGTCCCAGACAGCGTATGTCCAGCAAAGCCAGAAATGTCTACTAGCCCTTTATGAAAAAATTTGCTGGCTTCTAGTATGTTCAAATTTGATCTTTTTCTTGAAGTCCGTACATTAAATTCTGAGACTAAAGTTTTGTTGCTGACTTTTTAAAGACATTACTCAAAACTGTATTACTGATAATGTCTTTTTAAGTCTCTTCTGGAGTCTTATGGGGAAAATAGCTCAGCACCAGACAGACTGTTCATACCAGCATGCTGTGTGGACAGTTGGTCAGCTTGATATCAGCCATTTGCTGCCTTTCGTGTCTGAGCCTGTGTGCACCAAGTAGCAAGGGACACAGCCAGCTGTCCTGTTTAACAAGTAGTTCTTCGTAAACATTGGAGGAAACACATAAGAATAATGTGTTCAAATGATTTTTCACAAATCTTTACAAACTGAATGATATGGTTTTTCAGTACCTTTTATGCAAAATAGGAATGAAGTTTTAAGACAACCTTACTCCCTCTTACTTTCTTACAAAGTATAATCCACACCCTCAGTGCCAGGAAGTAGAACATTTTGACTACTTTATGTCAGCCTTCTGCAGGCAGAGGAGACTTACCCAGACTTTAATGTATAAAGGAGTCCTTACTGGTAAATTGGAAAGACTCGCATTTCCTTATTAAGACATGCAGGGATACAAACTGATGGGAAATATGCAGTCTCTTCACCTTGTTTTTTTCCACATTTATTGAGCTTTTCTTGGCTTGAAATATTAAGCCAATTGTCTTGACTCAACAAAGGATTGTGCTCAAAATAGACTTGGAATGAAAGTATACTTCAGAGGACCTCAGATGGCTTGGACTTGTGGGAATAATGATTGAAAGTGAGTTAGGAACAACAACCAAAGTGACTGGCCTCAAATTTGAACTGGATCTTTTCAGTACAGTTCTCATCATGCTGTATACTACATTTGTAAATTGTTTTCATGTTGGTACCATCGGACTTTCCTTTTTGTTGACTCAGAGCATAAGACAGTTCTAATGCCTGTAACACTTTTTTCATTGAGCTCAAGAAGTGCTAAGCATTTTTAGAGAAAAAAAAAAATCTCTTTTTACCAAGTCTGCGTATGTGTTTCAGGCAGCACAAGATGGCTCTATAGGGAAGACTGATGACAGTGAGGACATAATGTATAGGAAATTACAAGCGGTTTGAGTGTGTGTGTGTGTGTGTTGCATATAGGACCTCATTTTAGAATACAGGAACAAAACAATAATTTAGCTATAATACCACTTTCCCAAAGATACCAGTTACTAACATTTGCCATATTTCACTCATATTTCTCTGTTCATATTCACTTGATCATAATGGTCTCATAAACACAATTTAACATCATATATATAAAATCCTGCATCCCATTCCTTAAACTTCATGTTAAAAGCATGTTCCTATTTTTTTAAAACTCCTTATACCTTATTTTATGTGGCCAATATTCTACTGTAGTTAATAAATATCCCATACTTTGTTTAAAAGAACCTCAGTTTTTTTAAAAAATGGTAGTTTTTAGGGCTTCCTCTTTTTTATTTTTAACTTTCTGTAATGCCACTATTGCATCCTTGTGCAAAATATTTGTCTGAATTCCAGACTATTTCCTTAGAATACACTTCAAAAGAAGAGGTGAGGTGTAATGAGTTCAATTTGAAAGTATACTTTTTGAAAGTTGTTGTTCAGCACTGAAAAGTAAACCCAGGGGCTCACACATGCACTAGGCAAGAGCTCTACCGCTGAGCAACATCCTCAGACCATCTTTATTGTTATTTTGAGGCAGGTTCTCAACTAAAGTTGTCCGGGCTTGCCTCAAATTTGTGATCTTCCTACTTTAGCCCCAGGTATCTGGGATTACAGGTGTGCACCATTCTGCTGTCTTAAAAGTGTTCTTTTAGGGCCGGGGATTGAGCCCAGTGGTGCCACTGTCTGCCTCACCAGTGGAAGGTCCTGAGTTTGATCCCCAGTATCTAAATAAATAAATAAATAAATAAATAAAAATTTTAAGGTGTGCTTTTTAAACTCTTGTTGTCTAGAGAGAGATGTATCCACCCATCTACAAAGATATGAAAGCTCCTGTTTAAACCCATTTGCTTTAAGATTTCATTTAATTGTTATAATTTGGTCAACTTAGCTTAATTTATTAACAGGGAAAGTGTTAGGAATAATCAATCATAAAGCTTTAGACATTTGTTCTAAAATATGAATTATTTGTATGAAAATATTTTTAAAATAAGAGACAAAATAAGCTTCAAGATGCAGTTAAAAAACTACCTTTACCCTTTAGCCAAAGATTTGAATGCTTAGCAACGTGTCTTTTTTTATATAAATAAATCAAGTATGTATGATTTAGAAATTCTTTCCCCCAGGTTTCTAGGGTTTAATACTACAGAAAGCTACAAATTTTTAGCAACCAAAAAAATTCATCCCGCTATGATTGGGTATTCGTTTGTCATTGGCATGAACTTCCCAAAGTTAAAAAAAAATGTTGAAATCTTGTATGCTGCTGAGTGTGCAATACAGTCAAATTCTCAGCTTCCTGATGGTGCAAATTGTGTTTCCAAATAACTTTTTTCTTTCACTTCTGTTTTCCACCCCCTTTCCCTTTCCCTGTCTAACTCTACCTATTACTAGGCGAAATCAAGGGCTTCTGTCCCGGAGAATGATTGTCCCTCCAGAAATGAGATCAGTTTTAAATTCTCTTTTGCTAAGTGTAGCCACCTGTAGTAAGTACAGTCCCTGACATGTGCGTGTTGCTTTTTGCATAGCAAGAGTTTTGCTTGCCCTGATCGATCACTTGAAGTTATGAAATCTGTCCTTTATGTTACATGAAAACACTAAAAATTCTGGATTTACAAAGTATGTGTTTCCAGAGCTCTTCTTTCAAGGCTTTTTAATCACCTTTACTAAGACTTTGAAACTTAAAAGCAGAGCAGCAATCTACTACCTCTAACCTGTATTAACCTACTATTATAACTGCGTGCTTTTGCTTATCAGAATGGTCTGTGTAATAGGGTGCACCCAAATATGCCTGTTATTTTTAAATGTCACACAATTTTCTGGGTCCGAGCCAATTTATACTTAGCTCATAAGCCCTTGGGAGGTAAAACATGTGCCTAGAAGCCCCTGCTGCCTTTGAATACATTTCTTTGTCCCCGAGAAAAGCATATGTGACTTTAATTCAAAGAATAAAATACAGTTGTCAACATAGACTTTTTGAAAAGTGTAAAATATGACTACTGAACACATTTTCAGATGAACATGTGTTGAAATGTTTTGCACTTATTAGGAAACTAGCAGATAGGTTACGCTGGTCCCAGGAGCATTCAAGGCAACAGAGGCATGAGTGCTGGGATAAGATTATTAAATTAGATGCCAAACCAGCTACATTCCCACATGGGCACTAAAACCGTAGCCCATAATCTTTTCTGCTAGATGGAAATCATTTGTATTTCTTTCCCAACAAAAACCTACAAGTTAACATGTAACTTCATACAATCTAGGTCCTGATCTGTGGTAAATGCCGTTAAACAAAGGTACCGCTCCCTAGAGAATTAAATAATCCCTTTATAGGCCTGTTAGACAGTGTGTGATGTGGAAAGATCATTCAGTTATCTTTTGCTTTGTTTTTCTTGGTTTGTCTGTTTGTTTTTCTGTACTGGGAATCAAACTCGGGACCGTGTACTTGCAAGGCAGACGTGATGCCACTGAGCCGAATCCCCAGCCCATAGAAAATTTCTTAACAGTGTTTCTTACTAACTTCTCTGAGTGGAGCAGTCTTCGGATGGTAGGAACAAAAATGACTACAAGTAGTAACTTCTTCGGTTTCCTCCAATAGACCATACGCAGAGACCAGGCACCCGGACAGCAGTGCAGATGGAAGCCAGTTGGAGGATGGCCTGGAGAGTAGTGAGCAGAGGCTCTTCTGGCATGAAGATTCGAAGCCTGGAACATTAGTCTGAACTGCACTTGGGCCTCTGGACCTAGCGCTGCGTTCTCACACTGGCGTGCCTTGCAAAACAAAATGTACTCGCCTTCCCAGGAGGCTGTTGGCTTTAAGAACCTAAAGGCATCCCCGGTTGCGTAAATGACTCACATTGCCCTAGAAAGGAACCACACACTCAGGCCCAGGAGCCCCTGGGCGAGGAAGTGCCTTTCAAACTCTAGGCGCTAGCCTGACCCCCCCCCCCCCCGTGAAAACCCTGCCGAGAGAGGGCACAAAAATTATCAAAGGCAAACCTCCAAGCTGTGAAAGTGCGTAGTGGGGTGGCAGGGGTAGGGGTGGGGTTCCCATTGGAAAGAAGGGCAGGGGAGATTTTAGAGCACAATTCAGAATGATGACAGAAGGGAAACCAGAAGCTCCTAAGCCGCAGCTCACGGACAACAAGTTTCAATTTGTGAGCTCACACAGAATAGCATGCTGTTTCTCCACGGACTTGGACCATTTAGGCAGTATTGGAAAATTACTTGAAGAGAAGTCAGATTTTCATGAAGTTTTGAATGAGTGTAAATGCTTTTTGGAGTTACAAAAAGTGAGGATTTTCATAAGCACCGAAATAGGGGTTCTAGACAGACTTCTTGCGGTAGCACCCTGTAATATAACTTTATGTAGCAGATTAGGGAAAAGGAAGCAGCCCACTGAATAAGGGACAAACTCTGCTTGGACTTTTCCCAGGTACCTTATCCCCGGGCTCCTGCTTTCTTTCTCCACATCTTGCGTGATGAGCTGTTACTCAGGCTGGTCACGCTCTTACCTTGGGTTCACTTGAAATGGTAGAGTTGGTAGAGAAAGTTGTCATGATCACAAGTCTGGAAAAGGATCTTAAGGTGGTACAAAAAGGGGCCCAACAACAACAAAACAAAGCCACGTAATTGTAAATGAATTGTGTGCCTTAAAATGGTGAACATTAGAAAATTCAACATAATTTTCTGGATTCTACAAGTAGTTATGAGTCACCACGTGATGTAAACAAGATTAGCATTTAAAAAAGACTCCAAGCTGCAGTGGATTGGATTATGAGGCTAACACTACCTCATACTTTCCTTGGAAAAACTGATGAGCTATGGTTTATTGGATGGTTTTGTTTCTTGCTTCTTTTTTTTAAGAACAAATGATTTCCTTCTTGCGGATTGGTCTTTGTTGTCTTGACTGCTTTAGAATTCCATGAAAGGTGCTCCTTGCCCCATCCCCTTTTGTACAAGTTTCTTGTTCATATTGTGAATAGAGGTTTCTGAACAACTTTTTTGAACACCATTTTCTATCTGTATTCCAAAGCATGTAATATATACATAAAAATGATTTGTTAAACTGGTCCTTACTCATTTGTATCATTAGAAATGAAGTTTGGGGGAAGATTTTTTGGGGAAAAAAGCCACAAACAAAAAAATAACTTATTCTTTTTTGCATATTTGTATAGCCTTCTAGAAACAGAAATGCCCCTTTGCATATTCTTTTACTGTTCTGACTTTTTCAGACCTATTATTTTTTTACATAGGTCAATAAACTCAAGGCATGCTACTGAAAATGTGTATGTCCTCTTCCATATACACCGAGGGTTCAACAAAATAGTTTGAAGGGCTTTATTTTAAGTAATTTGTTAGGTAAGATGTCAGATCTTTAGTTACAGAGTTACCATATTTTATTTTAAGATAGACTTTTTTTCATATTTACATCTGAAAAGAGGGTTCATCTTTTGATTGGCTCTAGTCGACCGACTGTTTTTTTCCTCTTAGTGATTCCTAAAATAATGCTGTGTCTTACAATAAAGTTGTTTCAGAATTGATGAAATACAGCAGTTTATTGCCTCCCTTCCTGAGGATGACTGATGAGAATTTTTAGGTTTGCTGATCTTGGGGGTGTTGTTTATTTGTAAAGTTATTCATCCTACTTTCACAGACAAGCTCAACAGGCCTTTTAAAATTCAAGAAAACACTTCGTTTGGCATTGTTTAATCCTGCTCACTGGAATCCGGTGGCAACTGAAATGAAGGCAGAACTTAGATGAATATTTCCGTACATGTATATTGCATAATAACCTTTTCCTGTTCAAAACATGGCAAGCTCAGAACTGCCAGTATGCCTCAAAAGGACAGATAGAAGTTGGCTCCAAAAGAGGAAAAGAAGCCATAGGAATGTAAGCCTCACAGGGCTTCCATTTAACTGCCTCCTGCCCCTTTTTTTAAACCATCTCCATACATATATTGGTACAAGTATGTTTATTAAAAACCCCAAAATGGCATATACCTGTAATCCCACCATTCTAGGAGGCTGAGACAAGTTTTATCACAAATTTTATTTCAGCCTGGACATACTAGTGACTTTAAAAGATTCTATCTCAGAATAAGGGTTGAGGATATAGCTTAGTGCAAAAGCCCTGGGTACAATCCCTAAGATTGGGGAAAAAAAGGCAAATTATCCAATGTATAAACAACCACTTTTTTTTTTTTTTTTACAAAATATCTTATACTGTGGTAAAAACTAAGTGCAAATAAGATATACATAAGATAAATAAGTAATGGTTTTGTAAGCTTAACCCTTCCCAGGGGAAGAAATGTGAAGAACTGTTCTACCTTCCCCAGGTAGAACAAATGAGAATTCATTACATATTAGTTTGGATTTTTTCTGTGCATGTAGTTAATCTAGGATCATAGTGCAAGTACAGTTGTACAGCAAGGTTTTTCCTAATATACCACAGGACTTACTCTGTATTAGTACATATTGATACGTGTTCTACAAGGTGGATTTTAAAATTGCCTCACCTTCCTGGTGCCTGTTTTTTCTATATTTGAAAAAAAAATCTTTAGAACTCTTCCTTCTATTCACAAAAGCTTCAATGTTATAGGCAATAAAGATCCTGGACTATTTTAAACATTCTCAGGAACAAAGGTTCAGAGTAAGAAATTTCCTCAAATATTAGTCCATAAAAAGCTTTCACAGTTGGAATAATGACTTTTTCAATGCAGCACACAAATTTAGATTTTTTTTTTCCTTCCACTACTGGGAATTAAACCCAGGGCCTTTGCACTGAAGTACATCCCTAGCCCTTTTTAGATATTTGTCATTTTGAGACAGGGTCTCCCTAAGCCACTAAATTGCCCATGCTGGGGTGATCTTCCTTCCTGTCCCAGGCTCCCAGAGTGATAGGAAAACAGGTGTGTACTTCCCCACCCAGCTTGGATTATTTTCCATAGAGTAATGCTGCTCAAAGCAGGCATAGAAAAAGACCAGCTTTTAAAATTTCCAATCCATTGTGAACCTATGGTTTTGGAAAATGAAATAAGCTGAATTTTTAGGAAAAAATTAATTCACAAAAGTAAAATTGTAGATAATTAATCAAGATATGGAACTATGTACCCCGTTTATTAGATTCTGATTCAGCAGACACAGAGCTACTCTGCCAAGTTGTGCTCTCTCCACACTGACTCTGTTTCTGTGTTTCTCTGGCTGAGTTCTAGGGACCCAGTTTTCAGACCACCTTGCAGTACCACTGAGCTAGAGCTCCCACGGAGGAGGAAGGGGCTTCACCCATGCTTGGCTTGGTGACCATGTAGGGCCTCGGTAGCTCTTTGTAACCTTACGGGGCATGGAGACACAGTCCATTTCCAAAGAGAAACTTTTGGACACCAAATCGAGAAGATAATGCAAAACTTACCTCATCTTTCAGTTCAAGATTTGGCCGGCCCCGTATCCTATTTTCACCTTTGCCTTCGACTCCCCTGTGTCTTTTCTCCTACTGTTTGTTTATCCTTTCCACCCGCATCCTTATGCCAGTCCAGGGTAGAAAGAGAAAAGCATGTCCTGCCTCAAAAATGAGTTTGCATTTGTTCTGTTCTAGCTTGACGTGCAAAGGTGTGCAAAGGGCCGGTGTGCAAAAGTGTTTTATGTGCACTGGCTCATTTCATCACAGCAGGGCAAGGGGGTGTGAAGCACTACAAAAATCTCCTTTTTACAGATAAAGAATCAGAATTGGCCAGGTCAAGTGACTCACCACAAGTGATGCTATTGTTTGGAGAAAAGCAGGATATAAATCCTAACCTCTCAAACTCCACATCCTGAATGACTGCAGGCTGGGCATTCCTGATCCAAAATCTGAAACTTTTCGGGTATTAACCTGATGCCCCAAGTGAAAAATTCTAAACCAGGAAGCTTTGTTTCCTATACACAATTATTTATAAGGCTGTATAAAATTACTTTCATACCATGTATTTAAAATATATATGAAACATTCATGAATTGCATGTTTAGATTCAGGTCCTCTCCCCAATATATTGTGTATATACAGCTGGGGCAAAAATCTAAAAAAAATTGTAAAACTCAAGCATTTCCGGCCTCAGATGTTTTGGATAAGGGGTACTGAACTGTCCTGCCTTGCTGAACTAGTGCTTCCTATGAATAACTTCTCCAAGAGGGACAAATACACTTTTTAATGGGTTGATGAAATGAGAGCCAACATGCTAAGCCAGCTCTTGTTCACTATTACTTGAAGATAACAGACCTAATTTCCTTTCATTCACCAGTAGCAAAAGGACAAAGCAGGCCCACATACAAACAGAGGTCAAGATAACCTCTAGCTGGGAGGCTACCTATTCTCGGGTGGCTGCCCGCCTGAATTATTCATTCCTAGATGAGCTCATCTGTGGATCAAGTACATTTCTTCAGTCGTTTTCTAGTCAATACAATGTCTTCCCCAGCAAATATACTTGTTACGATCACAGATAACCGTAATGAACTAAGTATTGATTCGTAGCACTGAAACTACCGATTGATCCCTCCCTGTTTTTTGATTGTTTGGGGCAGTATGATCATGTGAAATGGGATATATGTGCCGCGACATCGCCCCTGAGAAGCTTCCCTGGGATGTGTAGCTCTGTGATGCTGGCGTTTGCAGGCTTTGGAAAGAGTGAGTCTGAGAGGAGTTTCCCAGTCGAGTCTGAGCCTGCTGCCCACATCCTTGAAATGCCTCCATCCTCCTCTCTCTGGGATGATTCAGTGAAGGAGTGGATTCCTGGCAGGAGAAAATAGGAAGTACTATGCGCCAGATGTGTTCTGGTGATGCTTATCTGATCTCTGTCCTTCACGTTAGCACACACAAGCTCTCTCCATTCCCTTTGCTCCCCAAGATCAGCAGTCTTGGCAAGAACGGCGCTCGGAGACTAAAGAGGATGGGCGTAGACCCGGCTTCTGAGTGTCAGAGAATGTCCTTGAATGCTTGTCATTCATGAAGTGCCCAAGGTTTACAAGTCCTGTCATTTTTCATCTGCACTGTACCACTCCGTCAAGAGCGTCTGGAAAATACTTTCTGAATTCTCCCACTCACGGGGAGTGCAACCTGCATCGAGGGGCCAGGAACATTACATCTACTACAGCGTGTGAAATGGTCCCACACACAGTTTGGTTACCCAAACTGCCCAAAGTAACTTCCTGGGGAAAGTCTAGAGGCTGTGTCCGTGAGGTACTGTACCTACTTCTCTATGTGCTGTGTTTAAAACAGATCTTCATTTTGTGGGGAGAGAGACGGGAAATGGAGGACACAAGTGCTGGTGAACATCAGGAAACAGTGTAGGTGATCTTTACAACCAGGTACCTAACGTGTCAACCAGGACACCACCTCTGGGTGAGTGAGCTGCTGTCCCAGGTCATGAAGATGGAAGATGAATGGACTCTCTTTCCTCAAAGCCTACCGTCCAGTTAGGGAGAAGCACAAGGAAAGTATTTGAATAGCTTCATGTGACTGTTAATTCTTGAAAGCCACGCAAGGTGAGAGAGAATAAAGAGGGGTGAATGATACCAGGGACTCGTGGGACAGAGTGGTTCCCTTTGGGGAGGTGATACTTAGGCCTAGATTTGAGTTTGGCTCAGGAAGATCCAATTAAGCAAAAAGAATACATACTCTCTAGGGTTAAGAGAAGAGCAGGTGGCATTCGCCAAGGCTGTGAAGCCAGGAGAACCTGGGCCACTTACGGAAACTAGTGCAGTACAAGGCCCAATTATGCTGTGTTCAAGAAACCGGGATAATAAGAAAGAAAGCTGTCATTTCTGAATTTTCATTGTATTCCAGCAGTGGGTGGCATTATTGTGCGTTGCCTCATTTAAACCTCTTTACAGCTGTGCAAGAGAGACGGTCTCATTCCCCAGATAAGGATGTAGAGAGAATGACTCAGGAGGATCGCCATCCCATGCTTATGTGATCACACATGAAATAGCAAAACTAAAATCCATACCTGTGTCTGTCTGACTCCACATCTCATGCTGTGACATTACACAAAAAGCAATTGTTAAGCTGGGCATACCAGTGCATTCCAATAGGCCCAGCTTCTCAGGAGGATCACTTGAGCCCAGGAGTTGCTGTGCTGGGCAACACAAGCAAGAACTTGTCAAAAAAAAAAAAACAACAAATGCTTACCACACACCTGTCTTAAATAGAAACCAGTGAAATGAAAAAGGAAGGGAAGGAGCAAACACAAGACTTTCCTGAGGAGGGCTAGAAGCCAGATCAGCAAAGCAGAAAAAGGATAATGAAGGGCAGGTGACCCTCCCAAGCATGCACTTCTGATGTTTCTGATCTGGGCTTGGCTTGGAGATACCGGTTGACAAAGGGCCTATTAATAGCCAGCCAGCTGTGCTGCAGTTACCTTTGCAAACCTGCAGGGGGCGAGCTGGGATTTTGAAGAACACATTCAGAAGGACCCTGGTGTAGTGTGTGAGCATCATGGCGCCCACCCTTACACACATCCAGGACACCACTCAGTATGCGACCTTCTCCTCGGTGAGTTTCCTAAGAGGATCAAAGACTGGAAAGCCCAGGTAGAAAAGCTGTTAGGTGTCCCTGCTGCTTATGGCTAGGAGGGGCAGCAGCCTTTCAGTGACCCTCCAGAAGCCTACCAGGGAGTTGATAGTGAGTGTCTGGCCAGAGAGCAGCATCTTTACAGAGCAGTGGTTAGACCTGTGAGCTTTGAAGTCAGGCAGACCTGGAGACAGACTGCCAGCCTCGGACTCTCCCAGCCTCACCACTTGCTGATGATGTGAACTAGGGTAAGTCCCCTAACCTCCCCAGGCCTCAGCAGCCTCTTCTTTTCTCCACCTCAAGCACTGGGGAATGAACCCAGGGCCTTTGCACTGAGTTTTACCCCCAGCTCTTCCCCCGCTTTTTGACACAGGGTCCCACTAAGTTGCTAAATTGCCTGAGCTGGGCTCAAACTGGGAATCTTCTGGCCTCAGCCCCCACAGAGCTGGGATGACAGGCATGTGCCAGCACTCCTGACTTCAATTTCTTTAGTACTCAGCTAACAGGGGCATTGAGTAGGTTGCACGAGATAATGCGTGAAGCTAGCCCAACGTTAAGTTTCTCCTAGGGGTTTCATACTGTACACTACTAACTTCCTAGAAGGAAAAAAAAAAGGCAATAAGTGACAGGAACACAATGGGATCTAGAAGGCTGAGGTTTCCAGGATTTGCACGGCATCAGCTGAGCCAGTGAAATGACAATATTAAAATAAAGCATCATTACACTGAAGGCTGATTCACATCTCAGTCACTGTCACTGGCTCTGGGAATATTTTTTCCTCTTTAATCCTGAGATTTTGTCATTATTAATTCTAAACTGAAGCTCAGGGAGGTGAAGCTGTTTGTCCAAGTTTACAGCTAGAAAGTATGAAGGATTTCAATTGACACACGCAAAAGAGAGCTAGTCAAAGGCGAGTGAATCCCTGCTACTCTGAGTCTGCTGTCTTGCTGAGGGAAGGCTTTTCCCACCCTGTCAGCCACAGCTCTCCCAAAAGGCCAGAAGCAGGACCAGGCACACTTGCCAAAACCTGGCAGTGAGCCTATGTTACCCCGGGGAACAGCCCTGCTGCGGGTTTACACTCAGGTACCTACCTGCCCTTTCTGTGTGCAGAAGAATGTAAGTAAGCCAGATTCGGCAAAGAAAAATATGAGATGCCAGTTCAATTTGAAAAATAACTCCCTGCCACATTTTTGTAATGTACTTTTCTAAAGTAAAACTTTTGGCATCCTGGGGGAAAAATACATATGGGATGTGATGCAAAATCATTAAACAAAGGACACATCCTACCGATTAAGGACTCTGGGCACACCTGGTTGCCAGGGCTGTGCCCCAGGGGCAGGCAGGAGTGTAACCCAGGCTTGGGAAGCCCTGGGAGTCATGGTTCCCTTCAGAGAGCAGTGCGTCCTACGGAGAGGGGTCCCTGCCCAGTCTGAGTCAGTCTTCAGAAACCTTCCAGCTCAGGCCTGGGTTGGCCTGTAAGCACACACAGAAAGTGTGGAAGTTCTGGGAGAGCAGGCCTGAGAAAACCTTTCCTACACTTCTCTCACCAGAATAGAATTCCAGAGCTTACAAAATTGGTTAACGATGACCCCTAGAGGCCTTTGTGGGCAGGAGTTTCTGGGAGGCCGCCCAGACTGAAGGGGCAGGACAAATCAACCTCAATTTCTAATTCCCAACAATTCCACTCACTAGCTTTCTTTTGGGTAAATGGTTTAAGGTTTTTTTTTAAATACCATTTTTAATAAAATAGAAATAATTGTAATATTATAAGATTATAAGTACTTCAGGAGTTTAGCACAATGCCTGACTGGGATAAACTAAACCCATAAAATGGTTTGCTGTCTTTATTTTTCTTTCAGTACTGAGGATTGACCCCAGAGGAGACTGCCACCAATCTAGAGCATCAGCCATTTTTATTTTTAGGTTTTTTTGTTGTTTGTTTTTTTGTACCTGGGTTCAAACTCGGGTTTTTGCACTTGCGAGGCAGGCACCAGAACCACTGAGCTAAATCCCTGGCCCTTGTCTTGTTTTTTGAGAGGGGGGGTCTCACTATGTAATTCAGGCTGGCTGAATTCACAGCAATCCTCCTGACTCAGCCTCCCAAGTGCTGGGATTATAGGTGTGTGCCACCACGCCCGGCCATTTTCATTTTTCTAATCAGGGTCTCACTAATCATCCAGGCAGGGCTTCAAATTTCAATCCTCCTGCCTCAGCCTCCCAAGCAGCTGGGATTACAGGCATGTGCCACTGTGCCTGGCTTGTTGCCACTATTCATGTGGGTGTGTGCAGGACTGAACCCAGAGCCCTCACACTGAGCTACATCTTCAGCCCTTTTTATTTTCAGATAGGGTTTCTTTAATTGGCTAAGTTTCCCTGGCTGGGCTCGACCTTGAGAGCCACTGAGGGGCTGGGATTACACCTGTGCACCACTGCGCCCAGCCCGCTGTCATTTCTAATGTGACTCTACAAGGAAGTGGATCATAAGAGGTCTCATGATTATATTTAAGAGTATTACATGTAAACAATAAATTTAAAATTGAATATTAAATATTAATATTTAGTAGTCATTGGATGGCAAGGCAAAAATCAAGGTCCTGAGTGAGGTGATTTCTCCACCCCAGATCGGATGGAGCCCCAGAAAATCCAGCGTTGAGATAAATAATTCCATTTCAGGAGTCTAAATGCAGGCCTCCCCCAATCCATGCTGAACATAACTGAACATTTTATACAAATACTGAGGAGTGTCGGACTTCTCCGCCTCAGCCTCAGCGTGGCTTCTCCTCCAGAGGAGGCAGGAGCCCCCTCCCGGGCTGCCCTGCAGGAGGAGCTGGAGGCCACGGAACCGCTGTGGCTCCTCGCAAGCCGAGCCCCAAAGCCGCTCCAGATCGGTGATTCTAGAGCCGGAGCTCTCTCTCTTCTCACCTGTTCCCACTTCTCCTTTGTAAAACAAGTCTGGTGCTTTCTATCCCAGGAGGTACTTTTCCTGGTGCCAGGTGAGAGTTTACTGGCGTGATGTTTGGCTGATAAAGAATGTGTAGCTAAGTTTGAAGTAAACCAGGGATGACTCTTAGAGTGCATGAGTCCTATGTATGTCCTTTATTTTATTCAGCAATGTCCTACTCTGCCCCCGTGACCCAGGCAACCACATATTTTAATAAACAGGGCTCACAGTTTGAAAATGGCTCAGTTCTGCCAGACTGGGCTAGCCATTGCTCTACTGAGTCCAGAGCAGGGATAGGCAATGGCTTTAATAGGGTAACAAGGCCCAGAAAAATATTGAAAACTGGCTTAGACTCTTAGGCTGATGGGCTTAGCTTCATCTGGCTTTCCCGAAGCCTCTTTGTGGCCCTTGCTGAGATGTTTGGTGGGAGAAATTACCAGCCTGAGTTGGAATCAAACAAAGAAAATGCTCGAAGGTGTTGTGTTGCCTGTACTGCAAATTTCATTTGTTTTTTTATGATCTCTGGCTCAGGGCAACGTAAATCATTTCCCTGGCTGAACAGTACTTGGAGCCCCACTGATTTGCTTCCATTTGCAGTGTGGTGAACATGATGGAAAACGCGTGAAATTTGTTCTTTAATCATGTTGCCCACCTGGAACTAAAACACGAGCGGATTTCAACCCCTTGGAGCTCAGTAAATTAAATGTATCGTCAGCAATTATTTCTTCTAACAACACTGCTGCCTGCAGATGGAGAAGGGGAAAATACAGCAAGGCTAGCCTAAATGTTAGCAACTATTTGGGAAATACGTGAGGGGTTGATTTTTTAATTACAGAAGAAGAGAAACACGTTCAAGTAGGTTCAGTGAAGTTGGAGGAGATTGCATGATGAAAAGCCATTTCAATCTCTAATTCATACTTTATCTACCCAGAGAGATTTTTCCAGGTTTCTCCCAAATAAACAGATCCTGCCCAGATCACTGACTACCACTTTGTACCATTAGCAGTTTCAGGATTACATGCGTGTGTGAGATTCCCACCCCTCAGCAGACTTCTCCACTAGACAGTTAGCTCTTGGAAACCAGAACCGTGCTGTGTTTAAACATGCCCCTTACCCAGCCAGCCCCTTACCCAGAGAGAACTTATGGTATTGTCTCATATAGCCGTGCTGGGCTTGTTTGCTAGAGCTCCTTTGTACAAAGCCCCATACACTGAGTGACTTAACAGAAACGTATTACCTTGCGGTCTGGGGGCTGAGCTTGGGCTGGCGAGGCAGGCTCCCTCTGAAGCTGGGAGGAAGACCAAGTTCCTTGCCCTCTCCTGGCTGCTGGTGGCCTGCTGGCCATCTCTGGCTTTCCTTGGCTTGTGGACACAGCACTGGGATCACTGCCCTCCACTTTATATGGCGTCCTTCCTGCGTGTGTTTCTGTGTCCAAACTTCCCTTTTTATAAGGACACAGTTGTGTTGGTTTAGGGCCTACCCTGGTGCCCTCATCTCATCTCGATGTGATTGCATCTGTAAGGACCTAATTTCCATGTAAGGGCTACATTCTGAAGTACTCAGGGCTAGGGCTCCAACAGAACTTTTTTGGGGGGCATAGTTCAAGCCCAAATGCATGCCAAACAAAGAAGAAAAACTGTCCAAATGCAAAAAGCACATCTCCCAAGTTCTGAAATTAAATGAGATCATAGACTAAAGCATGAATCTCACAGAGAGCAGACAGCCTGGTTTCGATGGGTGCAGAAGTCAGAGTAATGCATTTCCGAGCCAGGGTACCAAGGGCCGCTGGAGAGAACGGAAGCCGGGAGAAAGGTATAGGGCAAGCGTCTCCTTTGAGACTCTACAAGGGACCAACCCTCCCAACCCCTCAGCTTCAGACTTGTGGCCTCCAGAGTGCTGACAGAATAAAATTCTATTTTGTTTTGTTTTGACTTTTGATTTTTTTACAATTACAGACTAGCAAGGTTTGATCATTTTTTAAAAACCCTAAGTAGCAACCATTCTTGAAGGGAGGGTTGAGGGGGGTAAATAAGCATTCAAAATTACCCTGAATAGCAGGGTGTGGTGTCAGCTGCGTTGCCTGTAAGCCCAGCTCAATGAGAGGCTGAGGCAGGCTGATCACAACTTTGAGCCCAGCCTGGGGAACTTAGTAATTTAGCAAGAACCTGTCTCAAAATTAAAACAAAAAAACTACCCTGAATAATGATGCTAAAGTAAAGAGAACTCCACTCGGTCAGGATGTTGCCTGTTGAAAAAAGCACATTAGTGCTCTCTTGCTCTTCCCCTTACCCTCTTCCTCCCTCTCTCCCTCTCTCTCACCTCCTCTTCCTCCAGCCCTTTCTGGGTTTATCCAGGTTTCATTATGTCTTTCCAGGCCATAGCCACAACCCTCGTCCAGCGCTTGTCTAAAAAAGAATCTGTAGCTACTGCAGCCCCTTACATCAGGAATGGCTGTGAAAGATGACCCCTGTCCCCGCCAGAGCCCCAGTGGACCAGAAAGTCCTGGGACCGTGCACATTCGCAGGTGTCTCCCATGCCTGCTGAAGACCCTGCTTTAGCTCCTTCCCCCTCCCAGTGCTCCCAGCCCAGTCGCAAAAACACTGCCTAGAAGCTGCTAGGGAAGCAACAGGCCAGGCCCCGGCCCAGACCCATCCGGTCTCAGTCCTCATGTGCACGGGGCACCCCGGCAGACACTGGAGCAGTTAGCATCTGAAGGCTCACTCCGCCCTCGTGTCAGCCTGGAGGCGGAAGTGACTAGAAAGACACGCTCTCCCCCCGCGCCTTTCTTCCCACCGGTGGACAGCAACTCGGCCTGGTAAGTGGTATTAATGTCGGAAGGCCTTTATTTTTCCTCTTTTTTTTTGCAATAGCAGAGACGGAACCCAGGGTGCACTGTACCACTAAACTACACCCCCAATTCTTTTTTTTTGGCGGGGTGTGGGGGCAGACAAGGTCTCAGTAAGTTGCCTAGGTTGTCCTTGAACTTGTGATCCCCCCACCTTAGCTTCCCATGTAGCTGTGTGTGTGTGTGTGTGTGTGTGTGTGTGTGTGTGTGTGTGTGTGCGCGCGCGCATGCGCCTGGCAATGCGGGAACTTTTTAAAAAGAGGTATTGATGCCCCATCCCTACAATAGGCCGACTAAATCAAAACAGCTGAGGGTGAACCCCGCGGCACAGTTTTTTTAAAGTTCCTTCGGAACCGAATATGCTGTGTGAGGTGTGAAGACCGCGGAGCCAGAGCTGGTCTCCACCCTCATCAGGGACTCCTCTTCCTCTTCCTCCTCACTCAGCCTTCTTGGCTACAGACGGGTGTTTTGGTCAGCTCCCCAGCCCTGGCACCAACTTAGAAGGGTGGTCCTCACAAGCGAGAATGCCGAGAGAGTTCAGGTGTTGCCCAGAATGGTTGGCAACTACAAGTAGTGCAGGTCAGCCCAAACCCCATCACCTGGGGACCTTGTTAACAAGCCGATTGTCATTCAGGGCATGTGTGCGGGGCCTGGGAACCTGCATTTCTTCTGAGCTCCCCAGACACGCTGAGGAGGAGCCAGTTTCTAGACCCCACCCTCAGACCCAGCATTTATCCACTCTCCCTAATGTATACACTCAGGGCTCGTGGGTGATACCTGTGTCCTTATTCTGAACTTGGGCGAGAGGAGGGCAAATATTTACTGGGGAAATCCAAAATCATGTGACCCAACTCCTCCCAGTTTTACACGGATTCAGTGATTCAGCTCCCTGAGAACTGGTCCACCACAATCTTAATCCAACCCCCTGTCCTTGACCAACAATTATTATTTATTTGTTTGTTCTTATTTTTTCAGTGCTGGGGAACAAGCCCAGGGCCCACGCACATGCTAGGAAAGTACTCTGACCACTGAACCATATCCCTACCTACCAGCCCCACGGCCACAGAAATCTCACCCAGTTTCTCCCCTCGCTTCAAAGATTCATGTGCAGAATAAAGCAGATTATATTCAGAAAATGCCCCGCACAGCAACAGACCCACAACAAGTACTCATTACAGGCTAGTGGTGGTGGTAATTTTGCTATTTTATGACCTGACCTCCCTGAGTGTACTGGATGAACAGATCCAAGCCCAGAGGTCTGGCCCATGCTAGGACAGTCACAGACAGTCTTATGGATCAGGAGACGGGAAGTGAAACCCTCAAAGACTGAGGGATGACCAAGCGGCAGTGTTCGAATCACGCTACTCAAATTTCTCTCAGAGAACCGGGCATCCACATCACCCGGGAACTTGTTACATGATCCACAAGCCCAGGCCCCAGCCAGAGCTGTGGATTAAGGGTGCACATCTTCATCAAGGCCTCCAGGTGACTGGAATTCCCAAGAGAGTCTGCTGTCTTCTTGGGAGAAACTCAGTGTTACCTGGGCACATTCACCCCCACGTGTACAGATGCAGGTTTTTATAAAATGCCCTCGACTAGCCCCTTACTTTTTAAAGTGTCAGCTCCCTTTAGTGAGCTTCTGCTCTTTGCAAACCTTAAGTCTCAGTAACCCCACAGAGCACATCCAACAAAGCTGCAGGACGCCACAGCTTTCCCACTGTCTTCAATTGCAAAGCAGATCTAGAATCAGAGGAAGGGTTGGGCCCAAAGTCAACCATAAGTGAAAACGTGTCTGCCCAAAGTTATGCCAGAAAACGGAGGGGAGACATGCTGTGTTGGAAAGTGAGGAACCATGTCTCGACACGTTGTGCATGGCTGGCTGGGGAACACATCCATACTTTCTCCCTAGGGTCCTAGGTGCACTCATAGGTTTTGTTTGTTTGTTTGTTTTTGTTTTTGTTTTTTGGTACCAGGGATTGAACTCCGGTCCTTGAGCTTGCAAGGCAGGCCACCGAACCACTGAGCTAAATCCCCCACCCTGTTTGTTTGTTTTTAAGACAGGGTCTCACTATGTAGTTGAGACTGACCTGGGAACTCACTATGTAGCCCAGGCTGGTCTTGAACTCACAGTGATCCTCCTGCCTCAGCCTCCCGAGGGCTGGGATTACAGGTGTGCACCACCACACCCAGCAATTTTTGTTCATGTTCATGTTTAATACATTTTTTTAAGTGTTATTTTATTTCTATTTTTGAGTCAGGGTCTCACTAGGTAGGTCAGGCTGGCCTTGAACTCGCTATGCAACCTAGGCTGGCCTTGACTTACTGAGATTCTCCTTCCTCAGCCTCTTGTGTGCTGGGATAATAGTCATGTACCGAGCAAAGTTTTTACTTTAGATGTCATGCTGTTGTGCCATGAGACATCACAGTGGCCCAAGAAAAGTGGCATGGACTCCCCAGATCACAGCAACTCTGGGGCACAAGCTCCATAGACTTTCACGGCAGCCAGAGTCACCTGTACCACTCGTTTTCTTTTCCTTTCAGTCTCTCTGTCTCTGGCATGGACTTTTCAAATGGTAGATGTGATCCTTATAACACTGGGTGCATTAGTGGTCCAGTTTTGTGTGCACGTAGAACACCCCAGTGCTGGCATCTTTGGCAGTCCTGGGAAAGTATTACAGGCTCTTCATAACAGTGAACAAGCCCACAGGGCTGGGGGTGTAATTCAGTGGTAAAGAGCCTGCCTAGCATGAACAAGGCCCTAGGTTGGACCCCCAGCAACCCCCAAATAAAAACAAAAAGACAACAAAGAATTGACATGTGGCCCCAACTTCAGCATAATGCTCGCCTCTCAAAGATTCCCAGTTGCCACACTGCACTTTCTTCCCACTGAACAGTCGCCTGTCTTCTCCTTTCTCCCCAAAACTGAAGACCGCATTCTGTCATCTTATGACAACAGGCAGCCCATTTGGCAGGTTTCAACGAGACAGATGTGTCCACAATTATGAAATGCTTAGGTTTCTGCCCAAGATAAAGTATGAAAGGCTCTACCCGATATTGAACAGGCCAGCAAGGGGCCAGAGCAATTGGATCGAAGGACTCTACACCTCACTGACACACTCCTTCTACTCCCATCTTCCCAAGGTTCTGCAGTTTCCAAGTCACACCTCTGCTTAAAAATGGTTCCCGGGCTGGGGACATAGCTCAGTGATAGAACATGTGTTTAGCATGTGTGGCCCTGGGTTCACTGCATTCCCCAGCACACACACACACACACACACACACACACACAAAAGGAAATTTTCATGCTGCAGCATGAAATGTTATACTGGCTAAGCCAGGCCCAAAAGGACAAATATAGGTTGCTATGATTCCACTTACCTGAAATATCTAGAACAGGCAAATTCAAACAGAAAGTGAGTTAGGGATTGCTGTGCCTGGGGGTGGGAGGGGGGGGTAGGAAATTAATTCTTAATAGAATTTCTGTCTTAAGAGATGAAAACTGTGGAAAATCGCAGTGATTGTTGAAATACACGATGAATGTAATTAGTGTCACTGAATTATATTCTTGTTTGTTTTGTTTTTGAGACAGGGTCTCACTATGTAGTTCAGAATGGTCTTGAACTCACTATGTAGCCCAGGCTGGCCTTGAAGTCATGGTGATCCTCCTGCCTCAGCCTCCCGAGTGCTGGGATTATGGGCGTGCGCCACCATGCCTGGCTTGTATTCTTAAAAGTAGTTAAAATGGTAAATTTCTGCCATATGCACTTTACTGCAGTTTAGAAAAAAGGTGGAAAAATGTGGTTCTCTCCTGTCTGGGTCACCAGGTCTGAACGCCGGAGGTCACCGCATGTGCTTCCTCTCTGTTTCATCTCTAAGGACCCCAGGCCACTGCACTCAACGCCCCCCTCACATTCTCCTGCAGCGATGCAAAGATTCCCAACACACCAGGCACCAATTCTTCTTTCTCTCATTTTCTTGCCTGCTCTACACTTGCTCATCAAATATTTATTACCTACGAGGTACAATCCAAAACCACAGTGAATGTTTACATTGAAAACAAATTTAGCACATTAAAGATACATTGTATGAATCCATCTCCTCCATTACTCTCCTTCCCTGGGAACACACTTATCCTGTGCCACTTCCTGAAGCTGTTCTGCAAGTTGCCTTCGGTGCCTTTATGAAGTGTGATCAAAAACACAGTGAACGCTGCTGCCGAGTGCCATCCAGCAGAAAGGCGGGCTCATGAAAGCATTACGGCGTGTCCTTGTCCGCCTCATTCACCAGATCTGGTGCTGTGCAACTTCTGAATCTTCCTCAAAGTCAAAGGGACTGTGAGAGGACAGTGTTTCGAGTTGATTCAGAACACTGAAGGAGCCACAATGGCACAACTAAAGTCCTCTGTGAAAGAGGACTCCAGAACTGCTTCAGAAAGCAGCAAGAAGGATGGTGTGTGTGTGTGTGTGTGTGTGTGAAGAGAAGGGAAGAATTTTAAGGGGGATCAATGGCAATGTATCTTTCACTGAAATACATTTTGGACAGTTTAAATGTTCACTGTATTTTTAAATCTTACTCTGTATCATGTGCAGGCCACTGCGAACGCCTAAGCTCTGTCCCCTGGGAATCTGCGGGCTTGGCCTGGGGCTTGGTCAGTTAACACAGGTCATTGTGAGACCTATCAGAGATGTGTGGGAGACTAGACATGGGTAACCAACACAGTCCCAGGTCATGGTGGCTTCAAGAAGGGAGTAAGCTCTGACTCTGAGTGTATTGCTGTTCTCTTGTTAAATTTAAAAAGAAGCAGCAGCAGATGTACCACTTTTATCATCCTCCTCCTCTTCCTTATCACCAAGTATCAGGGGCTACTGGGTGGTACCCATCCAGGAGCAGTTGGCACAAGGCCGTCAAGGGCATCAGAGCAGCTCCTGGCCAGGCCCCACAGCCGCAGGACCACCTTCCTGTCATGGCTCCTTGGTCACGTGGTCACTCCAGCTGAAAAGAATCATGATTGTCTTAAATTCAGAAAGGAGCAAAACCTTGGGACAAGGGAGCAGTACGCATATGGGGCTTGGTGCGCACGCTTTTCTTTTTCTTCTTTTTGGGGACTGGAAGATGGATTTGGGAAATTAAATAGTAAGTTAAGTTTGGGAATGGAGAAAAGTCTTCATTTGTGCAAATGCCCATCTAAGCCATACCCAGAACAAAAGCAGAAACAGAAAATGTGGCTGCTGTTATATGGCAGCTACGTGCTGTGGTGAAACTGGACTTCAGGGTCACTGTCTCACCCTCTGGTCCTTATTAGAAATAATGTTAGCCAGGCGTGGTGGTGCACGCCTGTAATCCCAGCACTTGGGAGGCTGAGGAAGGAGGATCACTGTGAGTTCGAGACCAGCCTGGACTACGTAGTGAGTTCCAGGTCAGTCTCAACTACACAGTGAGACCCTGTCTCAACCTCCCCCCAAAAATAATGATAATAAGACCTAACAATAGTTAAGCCCTTATCAAATTGCCAGGTCTTTCATCTGTTTATCCTCATGACATACTCAGGCAGGAGGTGCTATCATTACTCCCATTTTGTAGATAAACAAACTGGTGTTTTACTGGGTTACATGCTTGAGGTCATTTTCCTCTTCTTTCTAATGGGAATGAAGAGCTGATTTGTCATTAAAAATAGATATGGAATGTGCATGTCTAGTACCCACTGGTGTAGATTATCTGTGCTTGCTGGTTCTTCTCCCTGGGATTAATGCCACTGGGCCACTTAGGAAATGAGCCTTGTCTCTAATGATCCCCTTTGGTCACTTAAGTAACCAATATCCTTTGGCTAAAGTCCAGTTTGGAAAAGTCCCATGCAACTCATGTCTTTAATGAGCTAAAATTTCTGGTTTTTATACAAGCACCTTGTGAACCAAATGGTAATTTATAGATTAGATACATAATCATGCCAGGCTAGTAGCAGAAGTCCAGCTTTTCAAGAACTCTTGGTTTGACGTTCACTGAGGGTGTGGCACAGCCTCCACACTGAGGAGTAAGGTTTGGGCTGGACATCTACCAAGGATGTCAAGGAATCTTTATGAAATAGCGCAGTGTCTCAGTTGGGGCAGCATCACAAGATAGCGCAGCATCACAAGTTAGCGCAGCATGGACTAGCGAAGTAATCAGACTCTGGAGAAAGAAAATAGCTCCAAACTTGGTCTCTAGATTCTGATCAACATTGTATTTTTATCAAGTAGAATAATGGCTCAAATCTAACTCTTTGCCCTTCATCTTTTATTAGTAATTTAGTCATTAATAAAGTAACAATTATCCCTTCTTTAACATGATCTTTGAAAAGACTATATATGTTTATCAAATTAAATAGAGCAATATTTGAAATTTATCAATAATAATTTTCTAACTTAGGCTGTTCTTGAATCTGAACAAGGTCGATCTGGGAAAAACAAATTTATGTGCATGCTATTCTTCTAAATTTATACCCAATATAAAGAGAAGACCCCTGTAATGTGGCTAATCCAAAAGAACACAAATGGAATCTATTTGGTTTTAAAATAGTACTTTAGGCAGCATACTTACATTTACTCACGTTTAGCTCTAGTAAAGAGGTAAACGATGGTAAAGATGTTAAATTCCTTGGGCACAAATTTTTACTAGTTTTCAATAAACAGTTCCTAGGGCCGCGGATTTAGCTCAGTGGTTCTGCCGCCTGCCTGGCAAGCACGAGGACCCAAATTCAATCCCAGGTACCAAAAAACACAAACAAAAAAACACACACAGTTCCTAAAGGCACTAACAACTTTTTTCATAATTGTGAATTCTAGAGCTCCCTATCAGGGTCCTGCACCTCTGGTTTGGGTCTTCTCCTTGTACAGTCTTCACTTCTGTGCTGTAGGAAAAGTTCAGTGTACAACTCTAAGAGGGAATAGTGCCTGATTTGTTCTACTCTAAGACACAGATGTCCGGGGAAGTCTTTTCTGAGCTCCCTGTAAGGTGTGCACTGGAGGAAATGTCTACCCTTCTCTGCTCATAGGTGTCCCTGGAATTTCATCAGCATTTGCATTTTGGATCAGAATGCCCCATGATTGTAGAATATTTAGTACAATCCTTGGCCTCACCTGTGGATGTCAGGGGTATCCTTTCCCATCTGGGATGCCTGTGTAAGACCTAAAGTCTCACTTCCACTTCACGGAGCGTGAACAGCCAAAAGGCCTCCACGATGCTGGGCCCTAACACCCAGTGAGGCTCCGGGAACACGACAGAGAACCGACAAACCCAGGAAGGAACACACCAGCCTAGATGGTAAAAGACCTTTATTAGTCTGGCCAGACGGCACTCCCGGAGCCAGGTGGCTCAGAGAGGCAACTGCTCAGGGGCTGAGGTACTTTTTATAAGGTTTTTCTAAACAAAGAGTCAGGGAATTCACAGAACAAGACTGCAAACACATTGCTTATCTTATGCAGGAAATGTTCTAGGGTCACCTTTTGTCAAACCATTTGCCCCTGGGCGGGCTGTTAACCAAGGTAGCAATTAGCATATGAAGAAGCATAGTCTGGCCTATTAGCATGGAGTCACTTTAGCCTATTCAAGTCTTACACCTGAAAATGTCTGCTCATCCCCAGAGAGTCCCTGGAGGGACGACTCCCATCCCACACACAGAATCATACTGTAAGCATACATGTGTTAGGAGACAAGTCTGACCCTCCTGGGGACAGCCTCGCTTCCACTGGGCCACATTTCATCTGTGGAGTGGTCACTGCGCTAAAGAGCTCCTAACTTTGATAGGGAAAACAGTGACAGTGAAAACTTAGGAAATGTCACCTTGTAAGATAACTTCTGCCCCGCACTCTGCTTAGTTCAGAATTAACTGGTACCAGTACTGGAGGCACCTAATCTCTCACAAAAGTTTGTAAGTGAAAAGAACCCATTGTTAGCTTTGTTGACCAAACAAGCTCCCTTCCCCTGACTAGAATAGGTAATTGAATAAATCTTAAAGGTAACTTCCCTGACAAAGAACTGCATCCGGGTTGAAATTCAACTGCCTTGCTATCATGTTTTGGGTATCAGCAGTGTGAGCTGTGAAAATGCAGTGTAACCAACTGAGTAAGATCAAAGCTGTAAACCCCTATAAAAGAAGGAGTTGTAACCCAAAGGAGGAGCCGATCAGGGTACCACCATTAGGTGTGATCCATCCCCATCGATGGAGTAAATTTTATTTTACTTCCATTCTGCTGCCTGTTTCACTTGCCAATTCCTTCCGTAACAACCCGACTTCTTTTGTTTTTGGAGTCTCTTAACTCGCTGAAGCTGAAAATAAAATTTTTAGGGGACACTGGATTAGCCTAACTGGAACCTAGTGCCAGGGTTAGCACTTTAATCACAGGCTGAATTCCTCCCTTTCTCTAAGACAGCTCCTGAATCTGTAAAAGGGAATAATCATAGCATTCATCTGTCCCAGCTCTACTGTATCCCTTACTCATTATTTGTATCTCCCTCTTATACTAAAACTCGAATTTCTTTGGGTAACAATGCACCAAAGTTACAGCTGTCAGATTTAGCAAATAAAAATAGAGGATGCCCTGTTAAATTGTGTTTAAATAAATGATACGCTTTAAGGAAAAGTACATACTATTTACTAAAAATGTATTCTTCATTTGAAATTCCAATTTATCAGGGTTCCTGGTCCCAGCCCAGTTAGAAACACTTCCCTCCCCTTAGAAAGGTTCTCTTTGCAACTGAAGAAAGACCTGTGACCCAGGTATGCCCAATGGGATGGGGGAAAAATAATTCACAGAGTACGAATCCTTTCCTGAAGGGACAGACTTCGGTGGAACTTGGTTTTTGCTCTATGCCCTTCCTGTCTGGCCCACTGACATGGGTAGTCACTGGGGATAGTGAAGGCCTAGCAGGAGGCCAGTTACTTCCCAGCTGAGCAGTTGAAACTTTTTTTCAGCAGTCTCCTAAATAGTTAAGTCGTTGTTGTTGAGGTTTTCTGACATCTGCCAGTGCTGGATGCTGGTCCCACTATATCCAGGTCTGACTTGCAAGCTGATGCTAAGACCCTCATTCCAGAAGAAGCTGCCTTATGTAAGACTTAAAGTCTCACTACCACTCCATGGAGCATGAACAGCCAACAAAAAAGGCCTCCATGATGCTGGGCCCTAACACCCAGCTAGGCTCCAGGAGCTCACGAGAAACCCAGGAAGGAACACACCAGGCTAGATGGTAAATAAACCTTTATTAGTCTGGCCAGACGGCACTCCCAGAGCCAGGTAGCTCAGAGAGGCCCCTGCTCAGGGGCTGAGGTACTTTTTATAAGGTTTTTCTAAACAAAGAGTCAGGGAATTCACAGAACAAGACTGCAAACACATTACTTATCTTATGCAGGAAATGTTCTATGGTCACCTTTTGTCATACCATTTGCCCCTGGGCGGGCTGTTAACCAAGGTAGCAATTAGCATATGAAGCACAGTCTGGCCTATTAGCATGGAGTCACTTTAGCTCATTCAAGTCTTACATGTAGACCACATCAAGGGCCAGTGTCCTCGGGTTTCCAAAGAGTTCTGTTCATGGGCAACCCCAGCCGAAAAGGGGAGAGAAGGAAGGAATGGGAGAGATTGAAGAAGGTTCTACCTGGGGTGGCTCCCTCCCTCCCAGCTGTGGAGCATCCGTTTCCTACAGCAGAAGCCACACCTGTGTCAAAATGGCCGCTCCTGGAGTGTCGGCTCCTCCTTGGGCTCCACAGACCCCCTTCCTGCTTCCCCTGAGATCTAGATGAGTAGGACCCTTTCCATGCCCCACCCTCTATGTCTCCCAGGCATTCCACTTATTCCTACCCTCTCCTCTGTGGGGGACTCTGCTGTTTGTTACCCATGCGATTTCTAGCTGATCAACTTCCTCAGAAGGGCTTTAGGGTTATCCAGCAAGGCGATGGTATCAAGTTTAGCATGGTGGCTTCCACAGAGTAAGCATCCAAGAAATGTCAATGATTTCTAAGGAGGTGTGATTGAGTCATTCAGCTAATTCAGGGCTCTTTTTAAGCTCTTAATTTAATTCATGGCCTGCCCAATTTGTTCTTTCTCTCACTCATCCTCTTCTTCCTCTAGCTCCCTCTCTCTATTTCCTCTACCTCCAGCCTCCAGGTAGTACCCAAGATGCAGATCTTGGGGGAGGGAGTAGTAGAAAGGAGCACTCCCATCTTGTCTTCCGGTCTGAGCCAGGTCCCAGGTTTTGCCATGGACTGTGTCTCTTACCTGGCAATAAACACATTTGCACTTTTTTTTCTCTCTCTCATTGAGTTTATTGCTACATTTTAGGTACACAGCACAGTTACATTCATCATTGGGATCTTGGACCTTTACGTGACAGGTCTTGGTTCTCATTTTTTCCCCTTGTCCCTGCTCTCCCTTCACTCTGTCCTCCCTTCCCTCTTTACAAATACATTTCCATTTTTTCATTTTCTCATGTTTTTTTCCTATAATGGTGCATAAGATCCTAGTGATATAATTGACAAAATGAAATAGGAAGAAAAGGGCTAAAGTTGTAGGGGGAGTGGGAAGGGTAGGGGAAAAGTAATAAGGGAAAAGAAAAAAATAGGAGAAAATGCACTTTCCTTTTTTGCTAATGGTCCACGCAAATATCTTCCCTGGACCAGAACCTTAAAAGAGAAAAGGAGCGAACAGAACCTCAAAGAGCCCTAACAACAGTTGCCAGATGTAAAACAGTTTTATTGGGAGCTGAATACAGGTTCATCTGAGGCCCCAGCTTGATGAGGAGTGGCGGGCCAGTGCGAGGCACTGGGGATGACTCTCGAGGTTGCTCCTGGGTGACAGAGAGTGGCATCAGCGGTTAGAAATGTCTGCTGTGACACGACATAGGGGAGTGACACAACGAGAGCTACTATTTGTCATCCGTGACCTGTAATGTGAGCCTTAGCCACTGGTAGCAGTTGTGATTTTCTGCTAGGTCATGCCCTGAAATGGTCTTAGCCGGCCATTCACACACCTTGGTAGCATTTTGCTGTTTGTCTTGCCTATTGTAAAAAGACTCATTTTGTGCTAATTAAAATTTCATTTAATTGAAATATACACACACACACACACACACACACACACACACACACACATATACATATACATATGTGCTTTTAAGAGTAGTTTAAACTTTTTACGTATACCCGGATGACAGGAAAGATGGAAAAATCTATTAGAATCAATACAAGAGATAGACTTACATTAAATCAAAGTATGATAATGGTTATGTATTTTCATCTTTCCTTGAAACTTTGGGATGTTGTTTCCCTTTATTCTCGAAACATACATTTTGATAAAAGAAGATCATAGTCGTAGAGATCATACACGCTATGATACATGTAAAAGCCTCAAAAAATTAATTAATAGAATGTGCCACCCCCCCCATTAGTACCTACGCCAGCATTCAAATACAGTGTCCTCACAGCCTGGCCCCTCACATATATTTCTCTAGTTGCCGGGTGGTTGTTATTATAAAGGCACCATCTGACACTCGATAATCCCTGGATTGCATTTCAGCGGATTGCAGTTGGACAGAGACAGACACATTTGTTTTTTTTTCAATTTTAGAAGCCTCCATCATATCTACCAGTATTTTTTAAAGTAATGCTAGTTTGTCTTACTTAGAAACATTTTCTGAGCCAACTCAAAGACTGCCTGGCAGCTAAAGACAAAAAGCGTGGTTAAGGCAATCATTTGATGATTTTTTTCGTGGGTGGGATGGAAGCCAACAGGATGAAATTTGTTTTGAAGCCTTTAGCACATGACACTTTCATTCATTTAAAAATAGAATCCACAAACTATGTGAAGTACTTAAGGAATGACATTGGTCACAGGATTAGGGAGACAGTGATAAAAAACTTTGATCCAAAATAAAAATTTGATTCAAATATATCTCTGGTTGTAATTCTTCTAATAGGTTTTGGGATTGTTTCCATTTATGGATGGTTTTATGTCTAAACCCCTGGGGAAAATAGGTGTTTGTAAACATAAAATTCAGAAGATCGTAGAAGCTGTTTTGCTCAAGAGTATTTATTCATGGCCCCAAATGAAATCATTTCCTGAGAAATATAATATGAACAAAAGAAACTGAAAAGCTCTGAAATAACCTCACATATTGGCTATGGCTTCAAAATGAGGAGAAACACGACTCCTACTGAATTCTGCTCCAACCCTGGTACTTTCTCACCTCCAATGCCACAGTTTTATTTAGAATAACAAAACTGGGAGTTTTGCAGCTTGAAGGGCGCTACAGTGTATTTGGCAATTCTGGAACTGTGATCGGTTATTTGGGGTTTGAGTTGTTTAAAAGCTGTCACACAACCTCCCAGTGCCAGCTGACACTGGCTGCTCACCAGGCTGCACACAATTGCCAGGTGACGATAGGGGGTGACACCCCCCTGTGGGTGCTCCTCTGTACACTGATGAGAAGGGACCTTTCCAAATTTCAGGGCAGAAACGCACACATGAGTTGTGGCTTTCTTGTCCTTCTTATTGACCTTACAAATTTATCAATTTGTCTTCTATTTCTCCTCAGCCACCTTCTTGGCTCATTCATTCACCCAGCCAAAATATCTTGACTACTTTTTTGTATGCATTGAACCATCAAAATGCGTAAAGAACAGATCTAGCTCTTGCCCTTATAAAGCTTGGTGAAACTTGAGACATATATTTGGTTCACATATATTTGGTTACGAAGAGTGCATAGAATGCCCAAGCGTGCTTTAGATCATTTTACTGAAAGTTAACTTTTATTTATTAGAACATCATCTCTCAGATTCCCAGCGCTTAGAGAGGCTGAGGCAGTAGTATCTCTGTGAGTTCGAAGTCAGCCTGCATTACACAGTGAGGCTCTGCTTTAAACAAAAAATAAACCTTCCCCTGATATGGTAAAGAAAGTGGGAAAACACATTAAGTGAAGACACTACTATTGAAAAGTGAGCCAACTGGCAGGCCAGCAGCATATAGAGCCCTTTTTACTCACTAGTCACTGAAAGTGGACCGTTCTGAGGAGGTAATTAGGGGTCATAAAGGTTCACCCCAGGTGCACACTCGGAAACCACTGGATGACAAAACTGACACGAAAGAAGATAAAATCACAAAATGCAACGAACACAGATGAAATAGAGTTAATAAGAGAAGTCCATGCATCCATGAAATACCATTCAAACAGAGGTTCTTTTTTCCCCATTAAGTGTATTGGTACATTTTAGGTACACAGAACAGTTACATTCATCATTGGGATCTTGGTTCTTATTTTTCCCCCATTCCCCTGCCCTCCCTTCAGCCGCTCCACCCTACCTATTTACAAAGACTTTGTGTCCATGTTTTTCCTTTTCTCACATTTTTTCTTTTCCCTTCTTACCTCTACCCCTCCTACTTTCCCTACTCCTTTAGAATTTTTCTTCCTGTTTCACAGTATCAATTCTACATTGTGATCCTTATTTATACTTCTATATTTTCATATCAGAGAAATTATTCGGTATTTACACAAGTGTGTCCTATCAATTGTACTTCAGAGTATGGCCTAGGGCTCACTTCGGCAGCACATATACTAAAAGAAGAGTATGGCCTCAAGGCGCACCCACTTTTTGGAGAGTGACCCATTCTGATTTTGTGGGGTGGAACACTCTGTAGACATCTATTAGAGGCTGCAGAGGATCCAAAGAGAAGACACCCAAGACTCACAGGGGAAGGATGAGAAGGCTTCTTAGAGGGGGGATATTTACAGTGCTTTTTACACTTTAGACTGAAGTCTTCTGGGAAAACAGAAAACAGTATATAGTCCAGTCTGCATGTATGACTGAGGAAGGGAAAGACAGATAATTTTATAGGAAATATAAAGGGATCGGGATTCCTAATCCTGAAATCTACATTAGAAGCCCTGCCTTGAATTTGAATGGTTCTCTCCTGTTTTCTAAGTGCTTCTATAGACAAGCTCAGTTGGGGAGGTGAGTACAATCGATAATGCACCATGGAGGAGAAAACCCCACTTGGAGGGGGTGACTCGCACAGGTGAGCACAGTGGCAGAGACTGCCTTTAGGGTCCAAGGCCAGCTAAGAGGGCTTTCTTCTTTTTTTAGCTGTCTCCACTTTGTATGCAAGATGGTGCCTAGAGTGCCTGCTAGAGAGAGACTGAGAGGCAGAAAGCAAATCCCAGGGTGCTCTGTGGAAAATGTGGTGTCCTTGGTTAGCCCGGAGCTTTCACTGGAACTCCAGAAACCTGTAAAATCTGAAGTGGGAATGCAAGAAGGGACTGAAAGGTAAGCAGAGTGGCACAAGCATCTGCAATTTGAACTCCCTTCTGGAGAAGGTATTCGGGATTCATTTTGTGTCCTGTTCTTTTACTCGTGTATTGCTTTAATGCTTTGTTGGCCAGCGTTAATGTGTTCAATAATTTAACATGCCGTGATTTTTTGCTACAAAGAAGCAGTGACATGATTCTAAGCTTAGCTTACACTAGAAGACACCTGTTGCATTTTTGTTTCTGTTTTTCACAGTGCTGGAGATCCATCCCAGGGCCTTCTGCATGCTAGGCAAACATGGTCACTAAGCCCCAACCCAGCCCAATCTGTTAGACTTTTGATGACATCCAAGGGCTGCTGCCCCACATGAATTGAAGCCAAAATGATGGCAACAGGTTTTTGCAAAATATAAAGGTCTTTTGTGAGGTAAACCAACAGGGAGGCCAGGAGCTATCATTTCGTACCTGCTTTCCCAATGAGTTAGTAGCTGGGGAATTTATACGGAGAGGGGAGAAGCTGTGTATGTTGATACAATGGCAAGAGGAGGGGGGTTTAGAGTGTTTTGTGCAGGCGTAGGTGGTTTTCATGCCTCGTCACAGGTCATGTGTGTATTTTCAGGGAGGGCTATTATGTTCTGCTGGGAGGATTTTGAGATTGTCACATTGAGCCCTTGAACAGATGAGCTGGCTGTCTCTGTGCGTGCCATTTGTTTTTGCCAGTACTGAGGATTGAACGTAAGGCCTGGCATTAAGGTACGTCCCCAGCCCTTATGTATTTTTTATTTTGAGACGGGATTTCACCGTTACCCAGGCTAGGCTTGAATTTATAATCCTGCTGTCTCAGCCTCCCAGGGCTGAGATTTCAGGGATATGCCGCATGCCCCGCTGTGTGTCCATTCTTGAAAAGCCAGTTCTAATCCTCCTGTAGTGGGTACTGGAGGTATTTCTTGAAAGACAGTTTAAACACTTTGTTATCTAAGGAATTTACATGCGGGTGTGCCCCAGCCTTAGTTGACTTCAGTTTTTCTAATCCATCTTCCATTCCCTCTCCCCATTAACAACAGCCCATCAGTTCTCAGGGCAATCTCCTCCGACCCACTAGAGAGGAGCACTTGTGGGTCAGTCATCCTCTCCACGGCCTCCTCGAAAAGTCAACCAGATGTCCATTCACTGGACTTGGAGTTTGAAACTGTGAAATATGGAGACCGAGATGGCAGGGATTTGTTTCTGTAAGGCACATGGACGTCACCCCTTTTCCTATCAGTCTTGATGACTAGGTTTCTAGGACCTTCTCTATTCTACCACCAAATTAGAACCAGGAGGAACCCCCTTTTCACCCTGACCGTTTTGACCCCTCTAGCGAACACCATCATCTTCTCTCTTCTAGGTCTCTATAGCAGTTCCCTGCAGCTCCCTGCACTTCTACTTTTGTGCCCATGAAATCCGTTATCCTCACACAATCAGAGGGGTCTCTAGCTCCCTTGCAGTGGCTTCCAACTGAATTGATAAGAAAATATGAATCCTGTCCTATGTCCCACAAGGTTGTACATTATCTGGAGCCTTCCTAGCTCCCCAAATCTGTCTCGGGTCACTCTCCCCACACACAAAAGAGAGAGGGGACATGGGAGGGAGGGAAAGAAATAGTTATCCTGGGAAACAACAAATTATTTCAGCATAAATTGTCCTTCAGTAAGCGAAAATGTATTACCAACTAATTCAACACATCTGTTTTGAGGCTCTCTGTATCTCTTCGAGGCACTGGGGATAAGAAAGCAAATGGGGCAGCCACAATCCCTGGTCTTACTTATCTTGTAGGCTAGTGGAGAAGAGTCTAATTGAGAATATTTAACAAAATCCACCCTGGGCCAAAGGCAGTTCTCAAAGAAATGTTGCAAGGATGCTTTGATGAACAGCGGCACAGCTGGGTGAGCAAACGTCTAGAGATGACCCAGAGGATGAAAACCTGCACGCGATGATGAACACTGGAGTGTGAAACCAGCAGCTCAGGAAAAGTGAAACCCACAGAAGCTAAGCAGCAGGCCCAAAACAATGCAGACCCAACCCAAAAGGGTCAAGTGATGCTCTTCAGACCCATTTGAAGAAGTTGGGAATATGGTGGGCCCTCCTCAGGGTGTGGGTAGAAGGTAGAGCTGGCAGAAGGATCCTTGCCATATGGTCTGTCCCTGTAGCCTGAAACTTACAGACAAGCTTACCTTTCCTCCCCAGGAAGAGCAGTCTGTCCTCCCCTGACACTGTGACTTCTTCCTTTGCCTGGCTGTACCAGGTATCAGATGCCTAAGACAATGACACCCAGGACAATGCATCACAATGTCTTGACTATCACTCAGCATTAAACCTATGAAACCAAGCTGCCTAACAGATGAATGAAGTTGGAGGATCTTGTCATGACAGGGACCAAACCTGGTGGCCCAAAGTTGGCAGGGAAGTGGCATTTGCTGTGTGTTCTGTATGCACCAGGTCCGACGAGAGGCCCTGAGCGCACATTCACCTGCTGACCTGCACAGAAGCCCATGCAGAGGTGCACAGCTTGGTTTGATCGGAGAAGCTAAAGCTCAGATGGGTTAGGTTCCTTGACAGAGGCCATGATCCAGAAACAACAAGGACACATTTGGAGTTGAGGTCCTGTGACTCCACAGCTCGTATTATTGACTTTATGAAACAGCAGAACTCCAAAGCTGGTCCAGGAGGCAGGTGGAGGATTAAGGGCCTGGGCCCACAGAGTCTGACCACAAGAGGGCCTCTCACATGGCACCAGCATCAGAGAGAGTCTGATACCTTGCCTTCCTTGGCATCTTTCAGAACTGTCCGTTCGATGGCCAAGCCCCTCCAGGGCGCTGAAGGTAAGGTGTGGACAGTGGCGAGAGAAATGCTTCAAGGCCAGTCCCTCAGGGTCCAGGGAAGGGGGGGCAGAGCTTCAGTCACACACAGGAGCCATGCTCGATGCCCCCTCTGGAAAACAGATGCCACAAAGGGGGGAAAAATGCCGCTTGCTCACAGGCATGTGACCTTAAGGGGCTGAGGCAGGATTTGAACCCAGTCCTGGCCCTGGTGAAAGCTTATGTTTCTTCCTGCTGAGCCTCCCAGCCTCTGACTGCTCCTGATGGCCTCAGTGTAGACAACACTGCCACCTCTCATCTCTGTGAGCCCTTTACTCAGCAGTATTTGCCCAAAAGAACGGACAATATAAGCCCACAGAAAACCTTATACCTGAGAGTTCATAGTATCATTACTTATGACGGTCAAAAGCTGAAAACAACCCAAAAGTCCATCCAGTGATGGGTGGAGAAAAAATGTGGTCCATCTACACAATGGAAAGCTGGGGGCGATAAAAAGGAAAGAGGCCCTAACTCTGCTACGTCACCCATGAGGTCAGAACCCTCATGGTCCATGTGGAGCTCAAGCTCCCCATCTGAACATTGCTACATCAGGAAACAAGCCTGTAAGACATAAGCTTTTGGGTGACGTTTAAGATCCAAACAAGCAGCAGGTCTGACACCCCATAAATAGCCAGGGTCGTGACTGCGCTGATCCCACCAACAAAATTCCAGACACAAAGCTGAGGAAAACACACCTTGCATATCATGTGTGTTACGCCTGGCACTGGCCCAAACCCCTATGGGCATTGTCTTTTGAATGCTTGCTCCTCTACACAGGCCAAGGTAGTTAGTTATGTGATAAAAATGTACACTGTGTGTGTTTTTTTTAAGTATTACGAGAAAAGGCCTATTAACTCCCCTGAAAATGCCTCTCCAACCACCTAACTAAACGCACTTATACCGGCCAGGTGTGGTGGCACATACCTGTAATCCCAGCACTCAGGAGGCTGAGGCAGGAGGATCGTTGTGAGATTGAGACCAGCCTGGGCTACATAGTGAGTTCCAGGTCAGTCTCAACTACATAGTGAGACCCTGTCTCAAAAACAAAACACACACCATCATTTTTGTCACTATGTGAAGCAGTTTAGGAAGTCCTTTCTCAGCTGCCTCCACGTTCTGAATCTGTTCAAATCTGTTCTTACCCTTCATGGCCATTCTGACTTTAAGCAAGAGCCATGATTCACACGGTGCCAGGCCTGGTGATTAAGGGAAACAAGGACTCCCTGGTTTGTTTGGCTTCTTTTCCAAGCCTGCCTTTCCAATGCATGGCACTTGGCCACAGCTTTCACTGTATTTTTTACTACACCTCACAAAGACACCCAGGACCTTCAGATCCTCTTCAGAAAGTGGCGATGGCAAAAGGATGTTTGAAAGGAAGCATGCATCAATGTCATTCTTCTCACCGTGATGATTTTACGGCAAGAAAACTTCCTCAACCATGGTTTATACATGTTAAAATAACCCACGGTGATGTGGTGTTGTGGTGGCAACTGGCTGTGAAACATTTGGGGAATTCCTTTTTTTGCTCCACTGGAAATTTTTCTATAGGCTTAAATTGCTGCAAACTTTAAAAATTAAATCTTGTGTTTTTTTTAGACAGGGTCTTACTATGTAGTTGAGACTGACCTGGAACTCTCATTGTAGCCCGGGCTGGTTTCAAACTCACAGGGATCCTCCTGCCTCAGCCTCCCGAGTGCTAGGATTATGGGCATGCGCCACCACACCTGGCTAAAAATTAAATCTTCTTGGTCCCAAATGGACTGTAATCCTCAAAGATTACTTCACAAAGCATGAGTCATTGCAGTATAGCAAGGAATACAAACTCCAGCCCTGGGTCTACACTTGGTGTCCCTGAGATGGGACCCACACTCACAGCAAGGCTACCCTCTGCTCGGTGCAGTGTGGAACAGCCTCTTAGTGCTGTTTGAGATGGGACTACAACCTATCAGGGAGGGAGCTTCCATCAACGTTAAAATTCAGTAGCCACATGGGATAAGGGCGACCATGTTGGACAGTACAAACTTGGAAATGTCAGACTTTCTATTCCAACCCAAGACACCTGGGTCAACCTCTACGTCTCAGTTTCTAGGGCCCCAAATGGAGAGTGTGAGGCATGTGGCTGTTGGAAGGAGGAAGTGAGTTAAAAACACTCAAGGTGTCCACCTCTGTAGTCAGTGTGCTCCCTGTACTGGGGAATCCAGCCTGTTCTGCATGAGAAAAGCTGTCTCCTGGTCAAAACCAGACTCCCCTTCTGTTTGCTCCCAGGGGAAGTGCTGTCACTCCAGACCCACACCCACCCGCTGCACCAGAGACAGCATTGTGTGTGGGGGGTTGTTTTTGTTTTGGTACCAAGGATCGAACTCAGGACCTTACACTTTCGGAGGCAGGCAGGCACTGAGCTGTGTTATCAGTGTCACCTCCTATCTCCAGCTGGGCACCCCAGCCTCTCGGTCAAGTTCCCACAGAACACACACAGTTGCACTGCAGAAGCCAGCGGCCTGGGTGGCACCTAACCAGCCATCGGAAATGGTGCAGGCATCTGGGAAGTGACCCGGACTCCTCTGTGACTCGGCTGAGAGGTGTCAGTCCCACGAAGAGCCCGTGGGTGAGCCCCTTCCTGGGTCACCTGAGAGGCAGCCAGTACTCACTGGGGTGCACTGTGAAAGCCTGAGACTCTGTCGGCTTCAGGGTCCTTCTCAGCTGTCCACTCCAGGGCCAGTCCCACAAGAGTGCTGAAGGTGTTCCCTGTAAGACCAGGAGGGGCAGGAAAAATGCATGGAGACCTTCTCTCAAAGTAAAATACACATTTTTTTTTACCAAGGGCTGGAATGTACCTCCGTGCAAAGGCCTCTGGTTCAATTCACGGTACTGCGGAAAAAAGAAAATCTAAACAGGCCTCACTTGCCTTCGGCAACGCGCCAATATCTGTGCTCTGCATTGAAGTCCTGAGCGATTTCTTGCCCTGGACGCTGGAGAGGGATTTGGGAATCAATTCAGTCTAATTCCAAGGCCCACGGTTCCAGGCCTGTAGCTATGTCGGGTCCCCACCCTCCAGTAGAGGGCGCTATCGTGCGGGCAGCTTTTGCAGCCAGGAGCTTCCTGTCCTGTGAGCTTTATTGCGCGTGGATTTTTCGAGCAGCAAGCTTTGCCAGCCGAACTTGGAGTACAGGCATCCTTCCTTAGCTCTTCCTGTGGCTGGAGCTTGGCGAGCTGGAAGTGGCACTATCATTAGAGGACGGGCCACAGCTGCAAATACAATTTGAAGACCTTGATTTTTGAATCATGCAGAAGCTCCTTCTATCCCAGATGCCTGAGAATAAATGGTTTCTCCTAGAAACAAAGCTTACAGTGCAAGTATCTAAGCTACCTCAAAGCAACACCCTGACAAGATATATTTTTAAGAGTTTTAAATAAATCAGTCAGTAGTAATATAATAGTCTCCTCCTGTCATGGGGTTCATCAGCTGTATTCCCCAGTCAGAGTCTCCCTCCTGGATGCAATATTTCAAAGTCAGGATGTTCAGTTAATCCAAACTGCACAGTCTTACTCCCTTAGGAGACTTGACCTAGGAGAATAGAGGACAAAGAGGGGTTTGGATGAATCCTCGGAGGCCAAGGCCGCTGTGCTGTCGGACCTCATTCATCTAGGAAATTGTAACCCAGGGTTTCATAGCCTCAACTCTCAGCTGTCAGTCGGAAACCAGGGAGAACCAGAAGCTGCCCTTTTCTGTCCATGAAAAGTCCAATTATACAGATCATAAGAACCTGTCTGCACACCTATAATCCCAGCAAGCTGGGAGGCTGAGGCAGGAGGATCAGATGCTGGAGCCCCGCCTGGACAATTTACTGACTTAGCAAGACTGTTAAAAAGGAAAAGAAAAGAGCTAGCAGTGTCACTCATTGCAAAGCCCTTGGTTTCAATCCCCAGTATAGAGACAGAGAGAGGGGGGAAAAAAAGTAAAACATGAATATCCTTTGATTTATCAATTCCACTTACAAGAGTTTAAGGAGGTAATCAGATGAATACACAGGACCATGCCAAAGTGGCTCACCAAGTTTTATATAATAAAAAAGAAAAAAAGGGGAAATAACACGACGTTCATCAGTAGGGAATTAAATAAATTGTAGTTGGCTATGGCTGGGGATTTAGCTCAAGGGTTTGGTGGCCTGCCTCACAAACACAAGGACTGAGTTCAATCCCTGGTACCAAAAAGAAAAAAATTGTACTTGGCTGAACTGTGCAGATATGAAATATAATGATGTAAGTTAATACGTATTTTAGTTTGTTAATTAATATAAAATTTTACAAAGCAATATTGTTGAGTGAAAAACTCATTACCCAACTGCAGAATCCCAGCCAAGAAAGTATGAATTTCAGCCTGTGTAACTATACAACCAGAAGATTAAGCACCAAAGTGTTTATCAACACCTGTCTCTTGGTGACGGAGGTGAGCTTTTAATTTCTTCTTTGTGTTTTGCTGTTTTATGAGGCGTTTGATAATGATCTGGGCATTCTGATACAGTAATTGAAAATCCTTTTTATGGTTTTCTTTGCAAAAGTCACACTATCTCTTAATTATTTGCTAAAATGAAGCAGGAGTTCTTCCACCAGGTGAGCATTTTCTTGAATTGTGAAGTAGAAAACTGTATGAAACTCAACAGAGTGAGATTAAAAAAAAAAAAAAAAATCTGTGGGCTGGGGACTAGAGACTTTAGTAAACCAGCGACGCTGTCCTTGCCATGTAAGACACGTTTTCCGACCCCAGTGAGGCCTTCCGTGGCTTTCTGCCTTCCCTGAGATGTGAACACTACCAGTTCTACTGCATTTGTGTTATCTCTGTTTCCCTTCCACTGGGTCCTCTGATGCTCACCAGGGGACAATAACTTCCGCTTTTTACAACGGAGGAAATACCGTAACTACCTCAAAGAGTTCGTAGGAGAAGCAAACAAATAAATGCAGGCAAAATGCCTGAAACAGTGGTTGGCATGTAAGAGTCCCCCATCGTATCAGCTTTTTTGTGGTAGTCGGTATCATCGCTACAGAGCGGTAGAGTTGCACAGAATAGAAACGGTTGTCGTCTTTTCGAGTCACCCCTCTGAAATTCTCTACGAAATGCCAAAGCTGCACCCGCTGTTAAACGCATGGCGGACAGCTGGGTGGCGCGGCCACTTCAGAAGTGAAGACATTTTATGAAAAGTCTTGCTTGATGAGCAGGACCTTGTCATGCTTTACATTTTCCCTCCAACCTTCCTGTGTCAGAAACTGAGTCCCCAGTGCAGCAGTGCTAGGGTTGGGGCTCAGGCTAGGGTGAGGAGGTCCTGGCAGCTCCACCCCCAGGAACGGGATCGGGGTAGTTATCGCAAGAGTTGGATAGTTACAAAAGGGGAGCCTGCTCCTGTCTTCCTCTGTGGCTGCTGCCTTCTGTTGCCCTTCTGCCTTATGCCGGATGACGCCCCACACAACACTATGCTCCTGACCTTCCAGTCGCCAGAACCGAGAGCCAAATGAACTCCTGTTATTTATGAATTACCCAGTTTGTGAGACTCTGTGGCAGCTGCAGAAAATAGAGACAGACATTGACACTTTTTGAGGAGGCTGACAAGTGTACCTTTTGCAGTGAGTCTAAACTGATCCGTAGTGAAAAGTAACCTAGTAAAATAACTTTTGCTTCTTCGACTAAGTGCAATGAAGGGAAACAAATCCTTATATGAGGTCCATGTGACCAAGAATATTGAGCCTTAGTGATGTTCCTTCTGATTTACTAAGAAAAAGAATAGGATGAAGAAGACATTAAGTCCTACTGTTAATCATGTTATCTACACAACAGAGTCCTGCGCCACTGTCCCACCTTATATCTTAGAAGGTACTGCTGATATGAGAGCAGGTTCACAAAGTGTATTATAAGGGAAAACTGGCAGACTACAATGTGTGACTACAATAAAAATAACAAGAAGAATAGCAAGTCATGGTCTTTAGTTTTCCCCTGGGACAGGCAGGCCCTGGGATGACCACAGGATATCTGTTTTCTGGTTCACTCCCCAAAATAAGCCCAGGGGATACAGACTAAAGTTACTGTCCCCAGTTCATAGCTGAGAGGGTGAGTTGTAAGGAACTGTTCAGGACTGAGCTGGGGTCAGAACTCAGGAGCGCTGGCGTCCCAGACTCTGGCTGTGGCCCCGCTGGGGTGTGGGTGTGTGTGCAGAGCAGCCCTGCCCGAGGGCGGCCGGGAAGAGGGGGCGAAGGGCTGATGTATGTTTCGGGGTGTGTGGGCCTCCCCGGGGCTGACAGACCATGCATAGTAAGAGGTGAAAACACGCTTTGCCGTAGTCCTTCAAAGTCAGCCTCTGCTCCTCCTGAACCCAATTTGCACAAAAACAAGCCTTTGACGTCCGCCTTCCAAGTTTCGGAGAAGGACGTCCCTCCCTGAGAGAGAGAGAGAGAGAGAGAGAGAGAGA